>NW_027139453.1:2121212-2424242 GCF_035084215.1 Heptranchias perlo | reverse complement strand
GCACATCCTTTTAAAAAGAAACAGAATGATCATGGACTGACAGCATATCCTTTTTAAACAGAGACAGAATGATCCGGGACTGACAGCACAACCCTTTTAAACAGGGACAGAATGAGCCGGGACTTACAGCACACCACTTTTAAACAGGGACAGAATGATCCGGGACTGACAGCACATCCTTTTTAAACAGACACAGAATGATCCAGGACTGACAGCACAGCCCTTTTAAACAGGGACAGAATGAGCCGGGACTTACAGCACACCCCTTTTAAACAGGGACAGAATGATCAGGGACTGACAGCACATCCCTTTTTAACAGACACAGAATAATCAAGGACTGACAATACATCCGTTGTAAACAGACACAGAATGATCAGGGACTGACAGCACATCCCTTTTTAACAGACACAAAATGATCCTTGACTTAAAGCACATCCTTTTTAAACTGACACAGAATGATCCGGGACTGACAGCACATCCCTTTTAAACAGACACAGAATGATCAGGGACTGACAACACATCCGTTGTAAACAGACACAGAATGATCAGGGACTGACAGCACATTCCTTTTAAACAGACACAAAATGATCCTTGACTTAAAGCACATCCCTTTTAAACAGACACAGAATGATCCGGGACTGACAGCACATCCCTTTTAAACAGACACAGAATGATCCGGGACTGACAGCACATCTCTTTTAAACAGGGACAGAATGATCCGGGACTGACAGCACATCCCTTTTAAACAGACACAGAATGATCCGGGACTTACAGCACACACCTTTTAAACAGACACAGAATGATCCGGGAATAACAGCACATCCCTTTTAAACAGGGACAGAATGATCCGGGACTGACAGCACATCCCTTTTAAACAGGGACAGAATGAGCCGGGACTTACAGCACACCCCTTTTAAACAGGGACAGAATGATCAGGGACTGACAGCACATCCCTTTTTAACAGACACAGAATGATCAGGGACTGACAACACATCCTTTGTAAAAAGACACAGAATGATCAGGGACTGACAGCACATCCCTTTTTAACAGACACAAAATGATCCTTGACTTAAAGCACATCCTTTTTAAACTGACACAGAATAATCCGAGACTGACAGCACATCCCTTTTTAACAGACACAGAATGATCCGGGACTGACAGCACATCCCTTTTAAACAGACACAGAATGATCCGGGACTGACAGCACATCCCTTTTAAACAGACACAGAATGATCAGGGACTGACAACACATCCGTTGTAAACAGACACAGAATGATCAGGGACTGACAGCACATTCCTTTTAAACAGACACAAAATGATCCTTGACTTAAAGCACATCCCTTTTAAACAGACACAGAATGATCCGGGACTGACAGCACATCCCTTTTGAACAGGGACAGAATGATCAGGGACTGACAGCACATCCCTTTTAAACAGACACAGAATGATCCGGGACTGACAGCACATACCTTTTAAACAGACACAGAATGATCCGGGACTTACAACGCACACCTTTTAAACAGACACAGAATGATCCGGGACTGACAGCACACACCTTTTAAACAGAAACAGAATGATCCGGGACTTACAGCACATCCCTTTTAAACAGACACAGAATGATCCGGGACTTACAGCACATCCCTTTTGAAACAGACACAGAATGATCTGGGACTGACAGCACATCCCTTTTAAACAGGGACAGAATATTCCGGGACTGACAGCACATTCCATTTAAACAGACACAGATTGATCCTGGACTGAAAGCACATCGCTTTCAAACAGACACAGAATGATCCGGGACTGACAGCACATCCATTTTAAACAGACACAGAATGATCAGGGACTGACAGCACATAACTTTTAAACAGAGACAGAATGATCCGAGACTCACAGCACATACCTTTTAAACAGGGACAAAATGATCCGGGACTGACAGCACATCAGTTTTAAACTGACACAGAATGATCCGGGACTGACAGCACATCCCTTTTAAACGGGGAATGAATGATCTGGAACTGACAGCACATCCCTTTTAAACAGGGACAGAATGATCCGGGAGTGACAGCACATCCCTTTTAAACAGGGACCGAATGATCCGGGACTGACAGCACTTCCTTTTAAACAGACACAGAATGATCAGGGACTGACAGCACATCCCTTTTTAACAGACACAAAATGATCCTTGACTTAAAGCACATCCTTTTTAAACTGACACAGAATGATCCGGGACTGACAGCACATCCATTTTCAACAGGGACAGAATGATCCGGAATTGACAGCACATCGCTTTTAAACAGACACAGAATGATCAGGGACTGACAGTACATCCCTTTTAAACAGGGACAGAATGAACCGGGACTGACAGCACATCGCTTTTAAACAGACACAGAATGATCAGGGACTGACAGTACATCCCTTTTAGACAGACACAGAATGATCCGGGACTGACAGCACATCGATTTTAAACAGGGACCGAACGATCCGGGACTGACAGCACTTCCTTTCAAACAGACACAGAATGATCCGGGACTGACAGCACATCCTTTACAAACAGACACAGAATGATCCGGGACTGACAGCACATCCCTTTTAAACAGGGACAGAATGAGCCGGGACTTACAGCACACCCCTTTTAAACAGGGACAGAATGATCCCGGACTGACAGCACATTCCTTTTAAACACACACAGAATGATCCGGGACTGACAGCACATCCCTTTTAAACAGGCACAGAATGATCCGGGAGTGACAGCACATCCCTTTTAAACAGGCACAGAATGATCCGGGACTGACAGCACATCCCTTTTTACCAGACACAGAATGATCCGGTACTGACAGCACATCCCGTTTCAACAGGGACAGAATATTCCGGGACTGACAACACATCCCTTTTTAACAGACACAGAATGATCAGGGACTGACAGCACATTCCTTTTAAACAGACACAGAAAGATCCTGGACTGAAAGCACATCCCTTTTAAACAGACACAGAATGATCCGGGACTCACAGCACATCCCTTTTAAATAGGGACGGAATGATCCGGGAGTGACAGCACATCCCTTTTAAACAGGAACAGAATGATCAGGGACTTACAACACATCACTTTTAAACAAGGACCGAACGATCCGGGACTGACAGCACTTCCTTTCAAACAGACACAGAATGATCCGGGACTGACAGCACATCCTTTACAAACAGACACAGAATGATCCGGGACTGACAGCACATCCCTTTTAAACAGGGACAGAATGAGCCGGAACTGACAGCACATGCATTTTAAACAGGGACAGAATGATCCGGGATTAACAGCACATCCCTTTTAAACAGGGACAGAATGAACCGGGACTGACCGCACATCGCTTTTAAACAGACACAGAATGATCAGGGACTGACAGTACATCCCTTTTAGACAGACACAGAATGATCCGGGACTGACAGCACATCCCTTTTAAACAGGGACCGAACGATCCGGGACTGACAGCACTTCCTTTCAAACAGACACAGAATGATCCGGGACTGACAGCACATCCTTTACAAACAGACACAGAATGATCCGGGACTGACAGCACATCCCTTTTAAACAAGGGACAGAATGAGCCGGGACTTGCAGCACACCCCTTTTAAACAGGGACAGAATGATCCCGGACTGACAGCACATCCCTTTTAAACAGACACAGAATGATCCGGGACTGACAGCACATCCCTTTTAAACAGACACAGAATGATCCGGGACTGACAGCACATCCCTTTTAAATAGGGACAGAATGATCCGGGAGTGACAGCACATCCCTTTTAAACAGGGACAGAATGATCCGGGACTGACAGCACATCCCTTTTTAACAGGGACAGAATATTCCGGGACTGACAGCACATCCCTTTTTAACAGACACAGAATGATCCGGGACTGACAGCACATCCCTTTTAAACAGACACAGAATGATCCGGGACTGACAGCACATCCCTTTTAAACAGACACAGAATGATCCGGGACTGACAGCACATCCCTTTCAAATAGGGAAAGAATGATCCGGGACTGACAGCACATCCGTTGTAAACAGGCACAGAATGATCAGGGACTGACAGCACACCCCTTTCAAACAGACACAGAATGATCCGGGACTGACAGCACATCCCTTTTAAACAGACACAGAATGATCCGGGACTGACAGCACATCCCTTTTACACAGGCACAGAATGATCAGGGACTGACAGCATTTCCCTTTTAAACAGACACACATTGATCCGGGACTGACAGCACATCCCTTTTAAACAGACGCAGAATAATCCGGGACTGACAAAACATCCCTTTTAAACAGACACAGAATGATCCGGGACTGACAGCACGTCCCTTTGAAACAGACGCAGAATGACACGGGACTGACAGCACGTCCCTTTTAAACAGAGACAGAATGATCCGGGACTGACAGCGCATCCCTTTATACAGACACAGCATGATCAGGGACTTACAGCACCTCCCTTTTAAACAGACACAGCATGATCAGGGACTGACAGCACATCGCTTTTGAACAGACCCAGAATGATCCGGGACTGACAGCACATTCCTTTTAAACAGGGACAGAATGATCCTGGACTGACAGTACACACCTTTTAAACAGACACAGATTGAGCCGGGACTGACAGCACATCCATTTTAAACAGACACAGAATGATCCGGGACTGAGAGCACATCCCTTTTAAACAGAGACAAAATGATCCGGGACTGACAGCACATCCGTTGTAAACAGGCACAGAATGATCAGGGACTGACAGCACATCCCTTTTAAATAGGGACAGAATGATCCGGGACTGACAGCACATCCTTTTTAAACAGGGACAAAATGATCCGGGACTGACAGCACATCCGTTGTAAACAGGCACAGAATGATCAGGGACTGACAGCACACCCCTTTCAAACAGACACAGAATGATCCGGGATTGACAGCAAATCCCTTTTAAACAGGGACAAAATGATCCGGGACTGACAGCACATCCGTTGTAAACAGGCACAGAATGATCAGGGACTGACAGCACATCCCTTTTAAACAGACACAGTATGATCCGGGAATGGCAGCACATCCCTTTTAAACAGACACAGAATGATCCGGGACTGACAGCACATCCCTTTTAAACAGACACAGAATGATCCGGGACTGACAGCACATCCCTTTTACACAGGCACAGAATGATCAGGGACTGACAGCATTTCCCTTTTAAACAGACACACATTGATCCGGGACTGACAGCACATCCCTTTTAAACAGACGCAGAATATTCCGGGACTGACAAAACATCCCTTTTATACAGACACAGAATGATCCGGGACTGACAGCACGTCCCTTTGAAACAGACGCAGAATGACACGGGACTGACAGCACATCCCTTTTAAACAGAGACAGAATGATCCGGGACTGACAGCGCATCCTTTTTAAACAGACACAGCATGATCCGGGACTGACAGCACATCCCATTTAAACAGACACAGAACGATCCGGGACTGACAGCACATCCCTTTGAAACAGACACAGAATGATCAGGGACTTACAGCACCTCCCTTTTAAACAGACACAGCATGATCAGGGACTGACAGCACATCCCTTTTGAACAGACCCAGAATGATCCGGGACTGACCGCACATTCCTTTTAAACAGGGACAGAATGATCCTGGACTGACAGTACACCCCTTTTAAACAGACACAGATTGAGCCGGGACTGACAGCACATCCATTTTAAACAGACACAGAATGATCCGGGACTGAGAGCACATCCCTTTTAAACAGAGACAGAATGATCCGGGACTGACAGCACACCCCTTTTAAATTGACACAGAATGATCCGGGACTGACAGCACACCCCTTTTAAATAGACACAGAATGATCCGGGACTGACAGCACACCCCTTTTAAACAGACACAGAACGTTCCTGGACTGACAGCACATCCCTTTTAAACAGACACAGAATGATCAGGGACTGACAGCACATCCCTTTTAAAATGACACAGAATGATTCGGGTCTGACAGCACATCACTTTTAAATCGGGACAGAATGATCCGGGACAGACAGCACATCCCTTTTAAACAGACCCAGAATGATCCTGGACTGACAGCACATTCCTTTTAAACAGGGACAGAATGATCCTGGACTGACAGTACACCCCTTTTAAACAGACACAGATTGAGCCGGGACTGACAGCACATCCATTTTAAACAGACACAGAATGATCCGGGACTGAGAGCACATCCCTTTTAAACAGAGACAGAATGATCCGGGACTGACAGCACATCCCTTTTAAATAGACACAGAATGATCCGAGACTGACAGCACACCCCTTTTAAATAGACACAGAATGATCCGGGACTGACAGCACACCCCTTTTAAACAGACACAGAACGTTCCTGGACTGACAGCACATCCCTTTTAAACAGACACAGAATGATCCGCGACTGAGAGCACACCCCTTTTAAACTGACAGAGAATGATCCGGGACTGACAGCACATCCCTTTTAAATAGGGACAGAAAAGTCCGGGACTGACAGCACAACCCATTTAAATAGGGACAGAATGAACCTGGAGTGACAGCACATCCCTCTTAAAGAGGAACAGAATGATCCGGGACTGACAGCACATCCCTTTTAAACAGACACAGAATGATCCGGGACTGACAGCACATCACTTTTCAACAGGGAGAAAATGATCCGGGACTGACAGCACTTCCCTTTTAAACAGGGACAGAATGATCCGGGACTGACAGCACATCCTTTTTAAACAGGGACAAAATGATCCGGGACCGACAGCACATCCGTTGTAAACAGGCACAGAATGATCAGGGACTGACAGCACACCCCTTTTAAACAGACACAGAATGATCCGGGATTTACTGCACATCCCTTTTAAACAGGGACAAAATGATCCGGGACTGACAGCACATCCGTTGTAAACAGGCACAGAATGATCAGGGACTGACAGCACATCCCTTTTAAATAGAGACAGAATGATCCGGGACTGTCAGCACATCCGTTGTAAACAGGCACAGAATGATCAGGGACTGACAGCACACCCCTTTCAAACAGACACAGAATGATCCTGGATTGACAGCACATCCCTTTTAAACAGGGACAAAATGATCCGGGACTGACAGCACATCCGTTGCAAACAGGCACAGAATGATCAGGGACTGAGAGCACATCCCTTTTAAACAGACACAGTATGATCCGGGAATGGCAGCACATCCCTTTTAAACAGACACAGAATGATCCGGGACTGACAGCACATCCCTTTTAAACAGACACAGAATGATCCGGGACTGACAGCACATCCCTTTTACACAGGCACAGAATGATCAGGGACTGACAGCATTTCCCTTTTAAACAGACACACATTGATCCGGGACTGACAGCACATCCCTTTTAAACAGACGCAGAATAATCCGGGACTGACAGCACGTCCCTTTGAATCAGACGCAGAATGGCACGGGACTGACAGCACATCCCTTTTGAACAGAGACAGAATGATCCGGGACTGACAGCGCATCCCTTTTAAACAGACACAGCATGATCCGGGACTGACAGCACATCCCATTTAAACAGACACAGAACGATACGGGACTGACAGCACATCCCTTTGAAACAGACACAGAATGATCAGGGACTTACAGCACCTCCCTTTTAAACAGACACAGCATGATCTGGGACTGACAGCACATCCCTTTTGAACAGACCCAGAATGATCCGGGACTGACAGCACATTCCTTTTAAACAGGGACAGAATGATCCGGGACTGACAGCACATTCCTTTTAAACAGGGACAGAATGATCCTGGACTGACAGTACACCCCTTTTAAACAGACACAGATTGAGCCGGGACTGACAGCACATCCATTTTAAACAGACACAGAATGATCCGGGACTGAGAGCACGTCCCTTTTAAACAGAGACAAAATGATCCGGGACTGACAGCACATCCGTTGTAAACAGGCACAGAATGATCAGGGACTGACAGCACATCCCTTTTAAATAGGGACAGAATGATCCGGGACTGACAGCACATCCTTTTTAAACAGGGACAAAATGATCCGGGACGGACAGCACATCCGTTGTAAACAGGCACAGAATGATCAGGGACTGACAGCACACCCCTTTCAAACTGACACAGAATGATCCGGGATTGACAGCAAATCCCTTTTAAACAGGGAGAAAATGATCCGGGACTGACAGCACATCCGTTGTAAACAGGCACAGAATGATCAGGGACTGACAGCGCATTCTTTATTAAACAGACACAGCATGATCCGGGACTGACAGCACATCCCATTTAAACAGACACAGAACGATCCGGGACTGACAGCACATCCCTTTGAAACAGACACAGAATGATCAGGGACTTACAGCACCTCCCTTTTAAACAGACACAGCATGATCAGGGACTGACAGCACATCCCTTTTGAACAGACCCAGAATGATCCGGGACTGACAGCACATTCCTTTTAAACAGGGACAGAATGATCCTGGACTGACAGTACACCCCTTTTAAACAGACACAGATTGAGCCGGGACTGAGAGCACATCCATTTTAAACAGACACAGAATGATCCGGGACTGAGAGCACATCCCTTTTAAACAGAGACAGAATGATCCGGGACTGACAGCACACCCCTTTTAAATAGACACAGAATGATCCGGGACTGACAGCACACCCCTTTTAAATCGACACAGAATGATCCGGGACTGACAGCACATCCCTTTTAAAATGACACAGAATGATTCGGGTCTGACAGCACATCACTTTTAAATCGGGACAGAATGATCCGGGACTGACAGCACATCCCTTTTAAACAGACCCAGAATGATCCTGGACTGACAGCACATTCCTTTTAAACAGGGACAGAATGATCCTGGACTGACAGTACACCCCTTTTAAACAGACACAGATTGAGCCGGGACTGACAGCACATCCATTTTAAACAGACACAGAATGATCCGGGACTGAGAGCACATCCCTTTTAAACAGAGACAGAATGATCCGGGACTGACAGCACATCCCTTTTAAATAGACACAGAATGATCCGAGACTGACAGCACACCCCTTTTAAATAGACACAGAATGATCCGGGACTGACAGCACACCCCTTTTAAACAGACACAGAACGTTCCTGGACTGACAGCACATCCCTTTTAAACAGACACAGAATGATCCGCGACTGAGAGCACACCCCTTTTAAACTGACAGAGAATGATCCGGGACTGACAGCACATCCCTTTTAAATAGGGACAGAAAAGTCCGGGACTGACAGCACAACCCTTTTAAATAGGGACAGAATGATCCTGGAGTGACAGCACATCCCTCTTAAAGAGGGACAGAATGATCCGGGACTGACAGCACATCCCTTTTAAACAGACACAGAATGATCCGGGACTGACAGCACATCACTTTTCAACAGGGACAAAATGATCCGGGACTGACAGCACATCCGTTGTAAACAGGCACAGAATGATCAGGGACTGACAGCACATCCCTTTTAAATAGAGACAGAATGATCCGGGACTGACAGCACATCCGTTGTAAACAGGCACAGAATGATCAGGGACTGACAGCACACCCCTTTCAAACAGACACAGAATGATCCTGGATTGACAGCACATCCCTTTTAAACAGGGACAAAATGATCCGGGACTGACAGCACATCCGTTGCAAACAGGCACAGAATGATCAGGGACTGAGAGCACATCGCTTTTAAACAGACACAGTATGATCCGGGAATGGCAGCACATCCCTTTTAAACAGACACAGAATGATCCGGGACTGACAGCACATCCCTTTTAAACAGACACACATTGATCCGGGACTGACAGCACATCCCTTTTAAACAGACGCAGAATAATCCGGGACTGACAGCACGTCCCTTTGAATCAGACGCAGAATGACACGGGACTGACAGCACATCCCTTTTGAACAGAGACAGAATGATCCGGGACTGACAGCGCATCCCTTTAAAACAGACACAGCATGATCCGGGACTGACAGCACATCCCATTTAAACAGACACAGAACGATCCGGGACTGACAGCACATCCCTTTGAAACAGACACAGAATGATCAGGGACTTACAGCACCTCCCTTTTAAACAGACACAGCATGATCAGGGACTGACAGCACATCCCTTTTGAACAGACCCAGAATGATCCGGGACTGACAGCACATTCCTTTTAAACAGGGACAGAATGATCCGGGACTGACAGCACATTCCTTTTAAACAGGGACAGAATGATCCTGGACTGACAGTACACCCCTTTTAAACAGACACAGATTGAGCCGGGACTGACAGCACATCCATTTTAAACAGACACAGAATGATCCGGGACTGAGAGCACGTCCCTTTTAAACAGAGACAATATGATCCGGGACTGACAGCACATCCGTTGTAAACAGGCACAGAATGATCAGGGACTGACAGCACATCCCTTTTAAATAGGGACAGAATGATCCGGGACTGACAGCACATCCTTTTTAAACAGGGACAAAATGATCCGGGACGGACAGCACATCCGTTGTAAACAGGCACAGAATGATCAGGGACTGACAGCACACCCCTTTCAAACTGACACAGAATGATCCGGGATTGACAGCAAATCCCTTTTAAACAGGGACAAAATGATCCGGGACGGACAGCACATCCGTTGTAAACAGGCACAGAATGATCAGGGACTGACAGCGCATTCTTTTTAAACAGACACAGCATGATCCGGGACTGACAGCACATCCCATTTAAACAGACACAGAACGATCCGGGACTGACAGCACATCCCTTTGAAACAGACACAGAATGATCAGGGACTTACAGCACCTCCCTTTTAAACAGACACAGCATGATCAGGGACTGACAGCACATCCCTTTTGAACAGACCCAGAATGATCCGGGACTGACAGCACATTCCTTTTAAACAGGGACAGAATGATCCTGGACTGACAGTACACCCCTTTTAAACAGACACAGATTGAGCCGGGACTGACAGCACATCCATTTTAAACAGACACAGAATGATCCGGGACTGAGAGCACATCCCTTTTAAACAGAGACAGAATGATCCGGGACTGACAGCACACCCCTTTTAAATAGACACAGAATGATCCGGGACTGACAGCACACCCCTTTTAAATCGACACAGAATGATCCGGGACTGACAGCTCACCCCTTTTAAACAGACACAGAACGTTCCTGGACTGGCAGCACATCCCTTTGAAACAGACACAGAATGATCAGGGACTGACAGCACATCCCTTTTAAAATGACACAGAATGATTCGGGACTGACAGCACATCACTTTTAAATCGGGACAGAATGATCCGGGACTGACAGCACATCCCTTTTAAACAGACGCAGAATGATCCTGGACTGACAGCACATTCCTTTTAAACAGGGACAGAATGATCCTGGACTGACAGTACACCCCTTTTAAACAGACACAGATTGAGCCGGGACTGACAGCACATCCATTTTAAACAGACACAGAATGATCCGGGACTGAGAGCACATCCCTTTTAAACAGAGACAGAATGATCCGGGACTGACAGCACATCCCTTTTAAATAGACACAGAATGATCCGGGACTGACAGCACACCCCTTTTAAACTGACAGAGAATGATCCGGGACTTACAGCACATCCCTTTTAAATAGGGACAGAATGATCCGGGACTGACAGCACAACCCTTTTAAATAGGGACAGAATGATCCTGGACTGACAGCACATCCCTCTTAAAGAGGGACATAATGATCCGGGACTGACAGCACATCCCTTTTAAACAGACACAGAATGATCCGGGACTGACAACACATCCCTTTTCAACAGGGAGAAAATGATCCGGGACTGACAGCACTTCCCTTTTCAACAGGGACAGAATGATCCGGGACTGACAGCACATCCCCTTGAAACAGACACAGAATGATCCGGGACTGACAGCTCATTCCTTTCAAACAGGGACAGAATGTTCCTGGACTGACAGCATACCACTTTTAAATAGGGACAGAATGATCCGGGACTGACAGCACGTCCCTTTTAAACAGGGAC
Source organism: Heptranchias perlo (assembly GCF_035084215.1). Classification (NCBI taxonomy): domain Eukaryota; kingdom Metazoa; phylum Chordata; class Chondrichthyes; order Hexanchiformes; family Hexanchidae; genus Heptranchias; species Heptranchias perlo. Next base: position 2,412,182 of record NW_027139453.1, on the reverse strand, counting down.
CGAATTATCCGGGACTGACAGCACATCCCTTTTTAACAGACACAGAATGATCCGTGACTGACAGCACATCCCTTTTAAGCAGAGACAGAATGATCCGTGACTGACAGCACATCCCTTTTAAACTGACACAGAATGATCAGGGACTGACAGCACCTCCCTTTTAAATAGACACAGAATGATCCGGGAGTGACAGCACATCCCTTTTTAACAGACACAGAATGATCAGGGACTGACAGCACATCCCTTTTAAAATGACACAGAATGATTCGGGACTGACAGCACATCACTTTTAAATCGGGACAGAATGATCCGGGACTGACAGCACATCCCTTTTAAACAGACCCAGAATGATCCTGGACTGACAGCACATCCCTTTTAAACAGGGACAGAATGATCCTGGACTGACAGTACACCCCTTTTAAACAGACACAGATTGAGCCGGGACTGACAGCACATCCATTTTAAACAGACACAGAATGATCCGGGACTGAGAGCACATCCCTTTTAAACAGAGACAGAATGATCCGGGACTGACAGCACATCCCTTTTAAATAGGGACAGAATGATCCGGGACTGACAGCACAACCCTTTTAAATAGGGACAGAATGATCCTGGACTGACAGCACATCCCTCTTAAAGAGGGACATAATGATCCGGGACTGACAGCACATCCCTTTTTAACAGACACAGAATGATCCGGGACTGACAGCACATCCCTTTTCAACAGGGAGAAAATGATCCGGGACTGACAGCACTTCCCTTTTAAACAGGGACAGAATGATCCGGGACTGACAGCACATCCCTTTTCAACAGACACAGATTGATCAGGGACTGACAGCACATCCCTTTTTAACAGACACAGAATGATCCGGGACTGAGAGCACACCCCTTTTAAACAGGGACAGAATGATCCGGGACTGACAGAACATCCCTTTTAAAATGAGACAGAATGATGCGGGACTGACAGCACCTCCCTTTTAAACAGACACAGAATGATCAGGGACTGACAGCACATCCCTTTTAAACAGGGACAGAATGATCCGGGACTGACAGCACATCCCGTTTAAATAGGCACAGAATGATCAGGGACTGACAGCACATCCCATTTAAACAGACACAGAATGATCCGGGACTGACAGCACCTCGCTTTTAAACAGAGACAGAATGATCCAGGACTGAAAGCACATCCCTTTTAAACAGACACAGAATGATCAGAGACTGAAAGCACATCCCTTTTAAACAGACACAGAATGATCAGAGACTGACAGCACATCCCTTTTAAACAGACACAGAATGATCAGGGACTGACAGCACATCCCTTTTAAACAGACACAGAATGATTCCGACTGACAGCACATCCCTTTTAAACAGAGATAGAATGATCCGGGACTGACAGCACATCCCTTTTAAACAGACACAGATTGATCCGGGACTGGCAGCACATCCCTTTTAAACAGGGACAGAATGATCCGGGACTGACAGCACATCCATTTTAAACAGTGACAGAATGATCCGGGACCGACGCTTTCCCTGATCTTTCTCTCAATATTTGCAGAAGATCCTGATTTCCCTGATCTTCACTTCCTGGACGGTAACTCCGACCACCTGCTCCAGCGGGTCCAGTTCGTGACCAGACTGTGTTGGGCAAAGTAAATCGCAGCTCAATCCACAACCATGGTCCAAAACCCCAACCACAAAACTGTTTCCTCCAAGGGCGACAAAGAATGATTGGTCTTGGCCTCATCTTTCCGTCTCAATCTGGAAAATCATTTTGAGTGAACTCGCGTTCTGCAAAAACAGAGGAAATCAGGAAGAAAATGGAGATCCAGAGACAGTGGGAATGGAAGAGGGAGATTGACAGACAGACGTTTGGGAGACAAGTCGAACGAGGGTATGTGAGGGAGAGAGACGTGTACACTGAGGCACAGAAAGAGAGGGAATGTCTGAAACTATGTGATTGATTGCAGTAAAGTGTATAGTGGGGCGATCGGGGAATCGCAGGACCAGCCTGGGATTTGCAGCACGGAAAATTAAAGTAAGAATGACCCATTGGTGAACGAGGTTTCGATATTTCTTACACTCAGTCCTTGTGGTTGCAATTTTCATTTATTACATTAAATTTAGAAATTGTGGCTTTGTCATTGTACAATTCATTGTCCCAAAAGGCTACTCAGCTGGTCCATGTGTAAAAGTGTTATAGTTAACGGTCAGATGGCACCATCACTCATTTGTTCAATAGTCTGCAATTAATGTCAGTCGGTCGACCCATTAGGGGTTTATTACACACTATAATTATCCCACCGTTTTATCTTAGTTACCTGACTATTGCAGTCTGCATTCCTTTTTGCAGCAGCAAAATAAATCGTCTTCACTGAGAAATGCGTTCGTCTCTAATTGCGGAGATAGAATTCGTCTGTTACTCTATTCTGGCAGCAATTGGAGTACCTGGTAGGTCATTACCAGCACGTCTGCTGTAAGTAACATATTGGGCCAGAAATCGCTCCCGATTCACGCCCAACAGTTCTCTCCATTTTTAGTGGCGAATTGAAGGAGTGTCCGCAGTAACTATTTGGTGAGCGTTGCCTCGCGGCTCTGCACGATTTCTGGCCCAACGTTTAATTATATTGTTTGTTGTGCTCTGAGTCTGGCAAACATAATATGTTGATCCTCAACGCTTTGTGATACAGTTAAAACTTTCATTCCTGTCTGGTTGGTAAATACACCCAGTAACTCGTGCTCGCTCTGTGCTGAGCCGTCGAGTCTGCGGGTTAAGTGTGTTCTTGGTGCTCACTGGCCAGGAATGGGGAACACCGGCAGGGCGCTCAGTCCTGAGTGGAATCCATTGACTGCTGGTGGAAAGCGCGCTTGTCCTGGAGATCGGGTTAAGAAGAACTGGGTGAGATTGTCGTGTTTCCTGAGGACTGATCGCCTGGGGTTCCGGAGAGCAGATTGCTGCTGTGTACCTCGGCATGAGTCAGTGCCTTCAGGATAGAAGGTCAGTGAACAAACGGAATTTGCATCAGATAGGCAAACCCATATTACAGAACCTGTCCTGCTGGCTGAAAGGTACGATCTTGTGTTCCCATCAAATGTTCGCCTCAGATCATAACTATGTTTCTGGAAAATGGCTTTGTAGGACTGTTTATAAGAACATAAGAACATAAGAAATTGGAGCAGGAGTAGGCCAATCGGCCCCTCGAGCCTGCTCCGCCATTCAATAAGATCATGGCTGATCTGATCCCAACCACAAATCTAAAGAACACAAGAAGTCGGAGCAGGACCTGGCCACATAGCCTCTGGGCCCTCTCCGCCACCCACAGGGCATTGACCGATCCGAACTCAGCTTCATGTCCAATTTCCTGCCCGATCCCCGTAACCCCTAATTCCCTTTACTTCTAGGAAACTGTCTATTTCTGTTTTAAATTTATCTAATGATGTAGCTTCCACAGCTTCCTGGGGCAGCAAATTCCACAGACCTACCACCCTCTGAGTGAAGAAGTTTCTCCTCATCTCAGTTTTGAAAGAGCAGCCCCTTATTCTAAGATTATGCCCCCTAGTTCTAGTTTCACCCATCTTTGGGAACATCCTTACTGCATCCACCCGATCAAGACCCTTCACAATCTTATATGTGTCAATAAGATCGCCGCTCATTCTTCTGAACTCCAATGAGTAGAGTCCCAATCTACTCAACCTCTCCTCATATGTCCGCCCCATCATCCCCGGGATTAACCGAGTGAACCTTCTTTGTACTGCCTCGAGAGCAAGTATGTCTTTTCTTAAGTATGGAGACCAAAACTGTATGCAGTATTCCAGGTGCGGTCTCACCAATACCTTATATAACTGCAGCAATACCTCCTTGTTTTTATATTCTATCCCCCTAGCAATAAAAGCCAACATTCCGTTGGCTTTCTTGATCACCTGCTGCACCTGCATACCAACTTTTTGATTTTCTTGCACTAGGACCCCCAGATCCCTTTGTACTGCAGTACTTTCCAGTCTCTCGCCATTAAGAAAATAACTTGCTCTCTGATTTTTCCTGCCAAAGTGCATAACCTCACATTTTCCAATATTATATTGCATCTGCCAAATCTCCGCCCACTCACCCAGCCTGTCTATATCCCTTTGCAGGTTTTTTATGTCCTCCTCGCTCTCTACTTTCCCTCCCATCTTTGTATCATGTGCAAATTTTGATATGTTGCACTCGGTCCCCTCCTCCAAATCGTTAATATAGATTGTAAAGAGTTGGGGACCCAGCACCGACCCCTGTGGAACACCACTGGTTACTGGTTGCCAGTCCGAAAATGAACCATATATCCCAACTCTCTGCTTCCTGTTCGATAACCAATCCTCCACCCATGCCAGAATATTACCCCCAATCCCGTGATTTTTTATCTTAAGTAATAATCTTTTATGTGGCACCTTGTCGAATGCCTTCTGGAAGTCTAAATACACTACGTCCACTGGTTCCCCTTTATCCACCCTATACGTTATATCCTCGAAGAACTCAAGCAAATTTGTCAGACATGACTTCCCCTTCATAAAGCCATGCTGACTTCATCCTATTAAATTATGCTTATCTAAATGTTCCGTTACTGTCTCCTTAATAATAGACTCCAAAATTTTACCCACCACAGATGTTAAGCTAACTGGCCTATAATTTCCAGCCTCCTGCCTACTACCCTTTTTAAATAACGGTGTTACATTAGCAGTTTTCCAATCTGCCGGGACCTCTCCTGAGTCCAGGGAATTTTGGAAAACTATCACCAAAGCATCCACAATCCCTACTGCCACTTCCCTCAAGACCCTAGGATGGAAGCCATCAGGTCCAGGGGATTTATCCGCCTTGAGTCCCATTATTTTACTGAGTACCATCTCCTGAGTGATTTTAATCGTATTTAGCTCCTCCCCCCCGAGAGTCCCCTGTTTGTCCAGTGTTGGGATATTCTTAGTGTCCTCTACTGTAAAGACTGAAACAAAATATTTGTTCAGCATTTTTGCCATCTCCATGTTTCCCACCATTAATTTCCCGGTCTCATCCTCTAAGGGACCTATGTTTGCCTTAGCCACCCTTTTTCTTTTTATATAACTATAGAAACTCTTGCTATCTGTTTTTATATTTTTTGCTAATTTCTTTTCATAATCTAACTTCCCTTTCTTAATCAATCCTTTCGTTACTTTTTGCTGTCTTTTGAAGAATTCCCAATCTTCTATCCTCCCACTAAGTTTGGCTACCTTATATGTCCTTGTTTTTAGTCGGATACTATCCTTGATGTCTTTACTTAGCCACGGATGGCTGTCATTTCTTTTACACCCTTTTTTCCTCAGTGGAATATATTTATTTTGAAAGTTGTAAAATAACTCCCTAAATGAACACCACTGCTCATGTACCGTCTTACCCTTTAATCTATTTTCCCAGTCCACTTTAATCAATTCCGCTCTCATACCATCATAGTCTCCTTTATTCAAGCTCAGTACGCTTGTTTGAGAATCAACCTTCTCACCCTCTAATTGGATATGGAATTCAACCATGTTGTGGTCGCTCGTTCCAAGGGGATCCTTAACTAGGACATTATTAATTAATCCTGACTCATTACACAGGACCAGGTCCAAGGTTGCCTGCCCCCTTGTAGGATCAGTTACATACTGCTCAAGAAATCCATCCCTGATGCACTCAATGAACTCGTCCTCAAGGCTGCTCTGCCCAATTTGATTTGTCCAGTTAATATGATAATTAAAATCCCCCATAATTATGGCTGTTCCCTTATTACATGCCCCGACTATCTCCTGATTAATACTTCTTCCAGCAGAGTTGCAACTATTAGGAGGCCTATATACTACGCCCACTAATGTTTTTTTTCCCTTATTATTCCTTATCTCCACCCAAACTGTTTCATTATCTTGATGCTTTGTCCCAATATCATTTATCTGTATTACAGTGATTCCTTCCTTTATTAACATAGCCACCCCACCTCCCCTTCCTTCCTGCCTGTCCTTCCTGATTGTTAAATACCCTGGCATATTTAATTCCCAGTCGTTGTCACCCTGCAGCCATGTTTCTGTAATGGCCACAAGATCATACCCATACGTAGTTATTTGTGGCGTTAACTCGTCCATTTTATTACGAATGCTACGTGCATTCAGATAAAGAACTTTCAAATCTGTTTTGTGACGCTTAGTTCCTGCTTTTTCCTTTTTTAACACTTTACCTATTACTCCATACCTTCTGTCCCTTCCTGTTACGCTTTCCTCTCTCTCCCTGCTCAGGTTCCCAAACCCCTGCCACTTTAGTTTAAACCCTCCCCAACAGCACTAGCAAACACTCCTCCTAGGACAGCGGTCCCGGCCCTGCCCAGGTGCAGACCGTCCGGTTTGTACTTGTCCCACCTCCCCAGAACCGTTTCCAGTGTCCCAGGAATTTGAATCCCTCCCCCTTGCACCATTCCTCTAGCCACGTATTCATTTGAAATATCCTCCTATTTCTACTCTGACTAGCACGTGGCACTGGCAGCAATCCTGAGATTACTACCTTTGAGGTCCTATTTTTTAATTTACATCCTAACTCCCTATATTCTGCTTTTAGGACCTCATCCCCTTTTTTACCTATATCGTTGGTGCCTATGTGCACCACGACAGCTGGCTGTTCGCCCTCCCCCTCCAAAATGTTCTGTAGCCGCTCCGAGACATCCTTGATCCTTGCACCAGGGAGGCAACACACCATCCTGGAGTCTCGGTTGCGGCCGCAGAAACGCCTGTCTATTCCCCTTACAATTGAGTCCCCTATCACTATAGCTCTGCCACTCTTTTTCCTCCCAGCCTGTGCAGCAGAGCTACCCGTGGTGCCAGGAAGTTGGCTGCTGCTGCCTTCCCCTGATAAGTCATCCCCCCCAACAGCATCCAAAGTGGCATATCTGTTTGAGAGGGGGTTGGACACAGGGGACCCCTGCACTACCTGCCTGCAACTCTTACTCTTCCTGGTGGTCACCCATTCACTTCCTGCCTGTATACCCTTTACCTGCGGTGTGACCAACTCGCTAAACGTGCAATCCGCGAGTTTCTCTGCATCGCGGATGCTCCACAGTGAGTCCACCCGCAGCTCCAGCTCCGAGATACGATCGGTCAGTAGCTGCAGGTGGACACACTTCCCGCACACATGGTCGGCAGGGACACTGGTAGTGTCCATGACTTCCCACATCTTGCAGGAGGAGCATATCACAGGTGCGAGGTCTGCTGCCATGACTTGCCTTAGCTGAGTTACCCCTTTTAAATTACGTTGAAATTAGAAAATGTTAACTATACTAGGGACCTAGGTTCACTAAAAAAAAAACACTATCTGCTATAAAACCTGCAGATCTTCCCTTTCTTATTACTTTACTTACAGTAAAATGGTAGAAATACTCACCTGAAACTACTCACCAATCAGCTGCCTCCCCTGTGCCGCGTCACTTTCTGACTGGTGACGTCACCCCGAACTGCCGCTGGTCTCAGAGTCTCGCTCTCAGAGTGAGCTCTGGTCTCGCTCTCTCCGCGCTGTTTGTATCTCCGCTCTGGTCTCGCTCTCTCCCGCCGTTCACCGACTGGACTCTCGCTCTCTCTGCGCTGTTTTTATCCCCGCTCTGGTCTCGCTCTCTCCCGCCGCTCACCGCTCTCAGGTCCACTACCGCTCTGCAGGAAAAGCAAGGCAAAGCAGCACCTCCTTCCCCCACTTTACCAAACTCCCACACGTACCGAACTCTTGATTGTTAAAGTATTGTAAGGACGAGTGGTAAAAAAGATGTCTGCGAACTTCAATCCAAGTCTTGGCATATTGATTAGGGAGGGGGATTAACTGGAGAACATTAGTGAGGATTGGTGGTGATTTGTACTTCTACGGTGCGGCTTCTGGGATCGATCACTTTTTCTGAAGATTCGACTGTGCTTTGATTTTCTCATGCCTTGTGCTGAGGTATAAAAACTGTACCTGGTTAAGAAAATAAGAAATAGGAGCAGGAGTCGGCCCTTCGAGCCGACTCCGCCATTCCATAAGATCCTGACCGACCTTTTACCTCAACTCCACTTTCCCGCCCTATCTCTTGATTCCCTTATTTACCAAAATCTATCGATCTCAGTTTTGAACATGCTCAACGACTGAGCATCCCAGCCCTGTGGGGTAGAGAATTCCAAAGATTCACAACCCGCTGAGTGAAGAAATTCCTCCCCATTTCAGTCCTAAATGACCGCTCCCTTATTCTGAGACTATGACCTCTAGTTCTACACTGTCCAGCCAGGGGAAACAGCCTCTCAGCATCTACCCTGTCAAGCCCCCTCAGAATCTTGTATGTTTCAATGAGATCACCTTTCATTCATCTAAACTCCAGAGAGTATATGCCCATTCTACTCAATCTCTCCTCATAGGACAACCCTCTCATCCCAGGAATCAATCTAGTGAACCTTTGCTGCACCGCATCTAAGGCAAGATTCCTTGGATAAGGAGACCAAAACTGTACACAGTACTCCAGGTGTGGTCTCACTAAAGCCCTGTACAATTGTAACAAGTTTTCCTTACTCTTGCAATAAAGGCCAACATACAATTTCCTTTCCTAATTGCTTGCTGTACCTGCATGTTAACTTTCAATGTTTCGTGTACAAGGACACCCAAATCTCTCTGAACACCAACGTTTAATAATTTCTCACCTTTTAAAACCAATTCTGTTTTCCTATTCTTCCTACCAAAGCGAATAACCTCACATTTCCCCAAATTATACACCAACTGTCACCTTCTGGCCACTCACGTAAACTGTCTATATCCCTTTTCAGACGCTTTGTGTCCTCCTCACAGCTTACTTCCCCACCTTGCTATGTTTCGTCAGCAAACTTGGATACATTACGCTCGGTCCCTTCATCTAATTCATTAATATCGATTGTAAATAGCTGAGGGCCAAGCACTGATCCCTGCGGCACCCCACTAGTTACAGCCTGCCAACCTGAGAATGACCCGTTTATCCCTACCCTCTGTTTTCTGTCCATTACCCAATCCTCTATCCATGCTAATATATTATCCCAAACCCCATGAGCCCTTATCTCATGTAGAATCATAGAATCATAGAAGTTTACAACATGGAAACAGGCCCTTCGGCCCAACATGTCCATGTCGCCCAGTTTATACCACTAAACTAGCGACAATTGCCTGCACTTGGCCCATATCCCTCTATACCCATCTTACCCATGTAACTGTCCAAATGCTTTTTAAAAGACAAAATTGTACCCGCCTCTACTACTACCTCTGGCAGCTCCTTCCAGACACTCTCCACCCTTTGAGTGAAAGAATTGCCCCTCTGGACCCTTTTGTATCTCTCCCCTCTCACCTTAAATCTATGCCCCCTCGTTATAGACTCCCCTTCCTTTGGGAAAAGATTTTGACTATCTACCTTATCTATGCCCCTCATTATTTTATAGACTTCTATAAGATCACCGCTAAACCTCCTGCTCTCCAGGGAAAAAAGTCTCAGTCTGTCCAACCTCTCCCTATAAGTCAAACCATCAAGTCCCGGCAGCATCCTAGTAAATCTTTTCTGCACTCTTTCTGGTTTAATAATATCCTTTCTATAATAGAGTGACCAGAACTGTACACAGTATTCCAAGTGTGGCCTTACAAGTCTTGTACAACTTCAACAAGACATCCCAACTCCTGTATTTAATGTTCTGACCAATGAAACCAAGCATGCTGAATGCCTTCTTCACCACCCTATCCACCTGTGACTCCACTTTCAAGGAGCTATGAACCTGTACTCCTAGATCTCTTTGTTCTATAAATCTCCCCAACGCCCTACCATTAACGGATTCGATCTACCAAAATGCATCACCTCACATTTATCTGAATTAAACTCCATCTGCCATTCATCGGCCCACTGGCCCAATTTATCAAGATCCCGTTGCAATCCTAGATAACCTTCTTCACGGTCCACAATGCCACCAATCTTGGTGTGATCTGCAAACTTACTAACCATGCCTCCTAAATTCTCATCCAAATCATTAATATAAATAACAAATAACAGCAGACCCAGCACAGATCCCTGAGGCACACCTCTGGTCACAGGCTTCCAGTTTGAAAAACAACCCTCCACAACCACCCTGTGTCTCCTGTCGTCAATCCAATTTTTTATCCAATTGGCTACTTCACCTTCGATCCCGTGAGATTTAACCTTATGTAAGAAACTACCATGCGGTACCTTGTCAAAGGCTTTGCTAAAGTCCATGTAGACCACGTCTGCTGCACAGCCCTCATCTATCGTCTTGGTTACCCCTTCAAAAAACTCAATCAAATTCGTGAGACATGATTTTCCATTCACAAAACCATGCTGACTGTTCCTAATCAGTCCCTGCCTCTCCAAATGCCTGTAGATCCTGTCTCTCAGAATACCCACTGCAGATGTCAGGCTCACCGGTCTGTAGTTCCCAGGCTTTTCCCTGCCGCCCTTCTTAAACAAAGGCACAACATTTGCTACCCTCCAATCTTCAGGCACCTCACCCGTAGCTGTCGATGATTCAAATATCTCTTGTAGGGGACCCGCAATTTCCTCCCTAACCTCCCATAACGTCCTGGGTTACATTTCATCAGGTCCCGGAGATGTATCTACCTTGATGCGCGTTAAGACTTCCAGCACCTCCCTCTCTGTAATATGTATGCTCCTCAAGACATCACTATTTATTTCCCAAGTTCCCTAACATCCTTGCCTTTCTCAACCGTAAATACTGATGTGAAATATTCATTTAGGATCTCACCCATCTCTTGTGGTTCCGCACATAGATGATCTTGTTGATCCTTACGAGGCCCTACTCTCTCCGTCGTTACTCTTTTGCCCTTTATGTATTTGTAGAAGCTCTTTGGATTCTCCTTTGCCTTATCTGACAAAGCAATCACATGTCCCCTTTTTGCCCTCCTGATTTCTCTCCTAACTCTACTCCGGCAATCTCTATACTCTTCAAGGGATCCACTTGATCCCAGCTGCCTATGCATGTCATATGCCTCCTTCTTCTTTTTGACTGGGGCCTCAATCTCCCGAGTCATCCAAGCTTCCCTACTTCTACCAGCCTTGCCCTTCACTTTCTAAGGAATGTGCTTACCCTGAACCCTGGTTAACACACTTTTGAAAGCCTCCCACTTACCAGACGTCCCTTTGCCTGCAAACAGATTCTCCCAATCAACTTCTGAAAGTTCCAGTCTAATACCATCAAAATTGGCCTTTCCCCAATTTAGAATTTTAACTTTTGGGCCAGACCTATCCTTCTCCATAGCTATCTTAAAACTAATGGAATTATGATCACTGGTCCCAAAGTGATCCCTCACTAACACTTCTGTCACCTGCCCTTCCTTATTTCCCAAGAGGAGGTCAAGTTTTGCCCCCTCTCTAGTCGGGCCACCCACATACTGAATGAGAAATTCCTCCTGAATACACTCAACAAATTTCTCTCCATCCAAGCCCCTAATATGATGGCTGTCCCAGTCAACGTTGGGAAAGTTAAAGTCCCCTACTATTACCACCCTATTTTTCTTGCAGCTGTCTGTAATCTCCTTACATATTTGCTCCTCAATTTCCCGTTGACTATTTGGGGGTCTGTAGTACAATCCTATCAAAGTGATCTCTCCCTTCTTATTTTTCAGTTCTACCCATATAGACTCAGTGGGAGAACCCTCGGATATATCCCCTCTCACTACTGCCGTGATGTTCTCCCTTATCAAGAACGCAACTCCCCCTCCTATCTTACCTCCTGCTCTATCTTTCCTATAGCATCTGTACCCTGGAACATTGAGCTGCCAGTCCTGCCCCTCCCTTAGCCATGTTTCAGTAATAGCTATAACATCCCGGTCCCATGTACCCATCCATGCCATGAGTGCATCTGCCTTGCCCATGAGACAATTTGCATTGAAATAAATGCAGTTTAATGTAGACTTCCCTTGGTCTTTGCCCTGCTTTCTCAGATCATCTGTCCGGTCATGTTTTGTACACTCTCCCTTACTTCCTTTTGTTTCTGTCACCACTTTACTTCACACTGACTTCCTACATCGGTTCCCATCCCCCTGCCACATTAGTTTAAACCCTCCCCAACAGCACCAGCAAACACTCCCCCGAGGACATTGGTTCCAGTCCTGCCCTGATGCAGACCGTCCAATTTGTACTGGTCCCACCTCCCCCAGAACCGGTTCCAATGGCCCAGGAATTTGAATCCCTCCCTCTTGCACCATCTGTCGAGCCACGTATTCATCCTAGCTATCCTGTCATCCCGACTCTGTCTAGCCCGTGGCACTGGAAGCAATCCTGTGATTACTACCTTTGAGGTCCTACTTTTTAGTTTAACTCCTAACTCCCTAAATTCAGCTTGGAGGACCTCATCCCGTTTTTCACCGATATCGTTGATACCTATATGCACCACGACAACTGGCTGTTCACCCTCCCACTCCAGAATGTCCAACCGCTCCGAGACATCCCCGACCCTTGCACCAGGGAGGCAACATACCGTCCTGGAGTCTCGGTTGCGTCCGCAGAAACGCTTGTCTACTCCCCTTACAATCGAGTCCCGTATCACTATAGCTCTGCCACTCTTTTTCCTGCCCTCCTGTTCAGCAGAGCCAGCCACAGTGCCATGAACCTGGCCGCTGTCACCTTCCCCTGGTGAACCATCTCCACCAACAGTATCCAAAACGGTACACCTGTTTTGGAGGGAGATGACCGCAGGGGACCCCTGCACTGCCTTCTTACTCTTCCGCCGTCTGCTCGTCACCCATTCACTATCTCCCTCAGTAATTTTTATTCGCTTTGACTGCTCCTCGACACCAGTTCTTCTGCTACCCACTGTTCAGTGGAGGTGAGTGAGCCGACTTCTCTCAGAATGCCCCTCTACTGAATGTTTTTTCTCCTGGTCGTCACTGAAGGGCTTCTTCTGCTACCCACTGTTCAGTGGAGGTGACGGAGCCGACTTCTCCCAGAATGCCCCTCTGTCTCCTCTGCTGGATGCTTTTCGTCCTGGTCGTCACTGAAGGGATTCTCCTGCTACCCGTGAGAATCCCTGTGTGGTCAGTGTCCAGTAAAATAGTAAAGTGCCTACGTGGCAAAATAGCAGAAGTAGCAATATGGTTCGGCAAGTGTTAATTAGTTGGTAGCTGAGGTTGGTATAGGGGACCCCCTGCTAGGCCATATGTTTGCGTAGTCAGCAGGCCTGCATTGTCTTATCAATGTCGGAGTCTTTGATGTGTTTCAGGATCTGGTCTGAGTGTCTCCATGCAGCGAGCTAATCAATATTGTTAACAGCTTAGCAAGACCAAAAGGACATTCCAAGTTGGAAGATAAGGAGGTGTCCCCTTTGATGTCTAATTGCAGCATGATCAGCACATGGAATATCTGTGATTGGCCGGCAATCATGTAACCTCGCATGGCCAACCGATGTCCAGGTTATGATTGGTGTTGACCCTTGTGTTAACGATGTTCCAACCCCTATTGATTTGTATAAAGGTATGAATTTCTGTATGTGTCTTTGTCTTCTTACTCTGTTAATCGACCGGACTCCCTCAGGAGTCTGAATAGAAGCTACAGACTGAGTCCTGCTATTAAAGTTGTGTTGAACTTTAAAGGTGTATTCGACTCAGTGTTTTCTGAACAAGACTGAGGGGTAAAGAATCCAGTTCATCATTTGGTGGCCCGTACGGGGATCTTAACGGTCGTTGACCGAGAGTTCGCGGAGTAAGAGGCGGATTGTTTTGGACAACGGAGGAAGGAGAGAGCGCGCCCGATGTGAGTAAAACCTTCTTTACTATACCGGCTTTCCTAAATCTGTTAAGTCTGACGACGAATTGTCCAATCGCTAACACTCGTGTGGCGTCCTTACAAGATTCAGGTCAGTCTGGCGAATACACAGAAATAGCAGGAAGAGGTCAGTGGTTGGATATCACTGAGGGTCAGTACATGTACTGAGGGAGTAACTTGTAAGCGGTAGGTCAGTGATTGAACTATCACTGAGGGTCAGTGATCAAATTATCGCTGAGAGTCGACGTTCGAGTTCCTGGTGATTGGATATAAACAAGAACTTCGAGTCAGTGATCAAATTATCGCTGAGAGTTAGAGTTCGAGTTTCTGGAGATTGGATATAAACCGGAACTTCGAGTCAGTGATCAAATTATCGCTGAGGGTTAGCGTTCGAGTTCCTGGAGATTGGATATAAACCGGAACTTCGAGTCAGTGATCAAATTATCGCTGAGAGTTAGGGTTCGAGTTCCTGGTGATTGGGTATAAACAAGAACTTCGAGTCCCTGGGGATTGGGTATGAACAGGAACTGATTGCTTGTGCTGATCAACTAAGGAAGAAAGTGCCTGTCTCAAACGCGCAGCCTTAGACCGGTTGTTAAGAGGGGATATCCCCCACGCGAAGGTCAGGACACTGAAGTGGGCGTAGAGACCAAGGGCACTTAGGATTGCGAGGCACAAGAATTCAGGACCGTCCTCAAATTCTGTAATAAGCAACTGAGTGGCGATAATACGGTTGTGTTGACTAGTTGATTAAGAGTAAAGGAAAACGGGACATAGAATAGGTAATTGTCTGGATACCACTGTGGAACCGAATAGTGCCTTACAGACCTTGTGTGAAAAATATCCGGACAAGGCAAAACAATTGAGACAATTGTCAGGCGGGTTGAATAAAAACCTGTGGAATGTCCAATGGCCATTGGGAGGAACTAAAAACCTAGATACTGCCATAAAAGGACAGGAATTAATTTGGAAAAATAACGGAAGTAAAGCAACCAAAGATTTAATTGCTTTATGGAGTCAGTACTGTCAAGAACTGACAGAAGCTTCGTTATTAGCAAGTTGGCAGAATAACGCGTTGAAGTTAGGGATAGGACTCACTGAAGGAGGAGTGGTCAAGTCCGTAGAGGTCCTAAAAGGAGAATGTGCTCATGAAAAGCGCTCTAAAAAGAGGTCTGAAAAGACCTTGGGCGAGTCTGAAGCAGTTGATGAAAGTGCATTACGTAATCCAATGATTGGCCTTGCCTTGGCTGAGGGGGACGAGGATGAATTGGATGAGTGGAATTGTAGGTCCCGTGTAGCTCCCCAGGGTCCTAATGCCCCTCCAGGGTACGGTAACATTTATCCCCCGCTCCTGGCGACTGCGGGACAGGCCGTTCAAACCCCTGTGATAATGCCTCAAATTGTCTCCCCGGTCTCCTCCCGTACCAGAAGTAAAACTAGGGAATTATTGGCTCCAACATTTAAATTCTCAGCCAGCCCAATTAGTTTAGGACAGTGGAGGGATCAGAGACTGGACAGTAAGGGACTTAGAGTCGCAGACACTGAAGAGTCAGGAGACGACTTGCCATCACTAAACTTAAAACGTACTACTGAGACACTAGCGAGGTATGAGCCGACCCCTCGTCAGTTACCAATGAGGCCGATGCCTAACCCCGCTTTTGACCCAAACCCAGCCAACGCCGGAGTAGCCGGCAACTCCCGAACAATAGATGTGTACTGTCCATGGAAACCCAACGAGGTAATGGCCATTCTAACCGGGGTGCCGGATAGGAGAAAGTCACCTACCGCATTTATAGAATTCCTAAAGACTACCGTTTCCGTCCATAATGCGGAATCAAGGGACTTGTGGTCGCTAATACAGCAAGTTTTAACCCATGCTGAACATACCAAATTCCTGGACCATTTGAATGTCCGGACTCATGCCGCATTGGTACAACAGCTACCAAACAATGATGTTGAGCGCCAGCGGCGTCTTTTGGGTGCCCTTAGTGCTACTTTTAAAAAACCAATTGATATAACTAAGATCTTAGACACCAGGCCTAAAAAGGGAGAGGGAGCAGACGCATATTTGGAAAGATTCTCGGAAGTATACCAGAATCAATCAGGAGACACAGCGTACCGTGAGGGAAGAGACTCACCACAGTACTGCGCTATGCTACTGAACTGCCCACCGATTCAGGTTGCTCAAGCAATTAGGACTAATAATATGGACTGGTCAGAGAATAGTACCAGCCAGATGAATAGGGCAGTGAAATACTACTGGACGGATAATAAATACCAAGAAGGTTAGAGTCAAAACTGAGTATGTGGTGAAAAAGGAAGAGCCGAAACACACCCCAGACAGAACAGGATATCAGATGGAGCCTCAGTGTTGTGTCCCAGGATGGGTTGACGGAGAAGGGTATGGGTATATTACCCACCCGAACGGACCAACCGCCCCTAATTATGGCCCACCCTACATTACTCCGAGACGTAATCTTGAAGTGAGAAGGGGAGGAGGGAGACAAACAGGGTCGGATGCCTGTTTTAATTGTGGTCAGCTAGGCCACTGGAGCAAGGAATGTCCCTCCCGTAGACAGGGAAGAGGGGGCCATATGCAAGGGCAGCGAAGAGGAGGTTGGCAAGGGAATCGAGGATGAGGAAGATATACGGACTTTTCCCAAAATAATCCGTTCCCCCGGTATTGACGAGCTAACCTTGTGGTAAACGGGATCCAGTCAGAGCAAGAGCCCGTTCTGTCACTGATGATTAAAGGAAACCCACATATATTCTTGGTGGACACTGGAGCAACCATGTCATCTGTCCGATCGGAGCTCAATCTCCCTGAGTACGGGGAAAAACAGAGTCTGTCTGGTTTTCAGGGACAAGTGAGCCAATACCCGATATCTGAACCAGTGGAAGTACAATTTGGAAATGAGTCAGTGAAACACCAATTTGTAATTACAAGTGGACTAGACTGTAACCTTATGGCTAGTGACTTGCTATGTGAATTGCGCCTGAGCATTGAGTGCGGGGACGAAGGACTGATTGTGAAACCATGGGGCCTAAAACGCAGTGTTATGTTTCCATCACCCCACAATGGTGGTCTCTGGACTTCGAAGATGAAGGTTCCCATCAAGTAACCTTGGCCTATGATAGAAGTGGGAAAAATAAGGAATTGGAGGACTTTTACCGAAGCTACATAGGAACGGAATGGGAGGTTATCCGCCGGGCTATGGTTACAGGACCAGAAAGGAGAGCAGAGTATGTTGAGATCCCCTCAGAGTTGTGGAAGGAAGCACCTATTACAGGTTATATCACTCGGGGTGCTGCAAAAACAATGGGATGGGATCCAGGATACTTTGAAATAAAGGGAGCCCCTCATATCACCCGGGAGGTGAATTACCCGTACCATGCGAAAGATTTAGGACCCATGGTAAAACGAACAGTTGAAGAAGCTGATCCAGATAATCGACAGAAACAGACCCTGCGGCCGGACTATTCTGTTTTACCAGACACCAAGGGTTAACAGGGCACAATTGCGCCACCATGTGGGCAATGAAAAACCAGAATATGTTAATCCGCAAGTGTGGGCGGAGGATCCCACACAGGTAGGATGCGTTAAAATGACTCCTATTCATATTGCCCTGCAGGAAGATGTTGTATTACCCTCTATTCGACAATATCCACTAAAGCAACAGGCGATACCAAGCATTGACAAATTGATCGCTGGGTTGTTAAAGCAAGGGATTTTGATCAAATGTCAGTCCCCGTATAACACGCCCATACTGGCAGTTCCGAAGCCAGGCAAGCCAGACCAGTACAGATTAGTACAGGATTTACGATCAATCAATGCCATTGTACAATCGCTACATGCACTAGTGCCTAATCCAGCTCACATTCTGGCTCAAGTTCCTGCAACAGCCAAAGTCTTTGCAGTAGTCGATCTCCAACATGCCTTTTTTCGCCTTGCCGTTAGACCCATCAAGCCACTATCTTTTTGCCTTCACTTACAAGGGACAGCAATATACGTGGACCCGACTGCCACAAGGCTTCGTTAACTCCCCAATGTTATTTTCTAGATGCTTACAGGAACAGTTACAGACAATGACTTTGAAACAAGGGTCTGCGCTAGTCCAGTATGTGGATGATCTGTTGATAGCCAGCCCTGATGAGCAGAGTCACCGAAAAGACATTGCCCAACTGCTAAATCACTTATCCTCGCTCGGGTACATAGCATCCCAATCGAAAGTACTGGTGGGCCAACAGAGGGTTAAGTTTCTTGGAGTCGTGCTCTCAGCAACCGAGCGGAGCCTAGAAAGAAGCAGGATTGAACCAATCTGTCAATTCCCTGTACCTCGCACTGCCAAGGAGGTTCGACAGAGGATGGGAATGTTAAACTATTGCAGACAGTGGATCCATAACATTGCCATGGACACTAAATTATTAACGCCATACACCAGCAAAGAGGGCCAATTTCAACTCGATTCTGACGCCTTGGGAGCATTTGAGAGATTAACGGAAGCTTTGTCACAAGCACCCGCATTGGGGAGACCCCTGTATGACAGACCTTTCCAGTTGTACTGTAGCATCCTCACTGATTGCTCGACTGCTGTTTTGGCTCAAAAACATGGAGACAAGCATAGACCGGTAGCGTACTACTCTTCGAAGTTAGCGCTGGGACATCCAGTTTGTACTCAGATTTGAACGGCCATTTACAATAGCCTGCAGTCGGCTGCTAATCTGACTTTACAACAGGACATCACTGTATACAGTTCACACTCGGTAACTGCATTATTCGGACAGCTGCAGACTCAACATCTTACCATGGCTCGACAGAATAAGTATGAGATATATCTGCTGAATAATCCTAAGCTGCGATTTAAACATTGTACTACCATCAACCCAGCATGTTTTCTCACAGAGCTACCCCTTGAACAGACTGACCCAGGGCACGATTCTTTATCTTTAATTAAGGAAGACACTTCTGTCAGAGACGATTTATCTGATGTCCCAATAAAGGATCCGGACATAACTATATACGTAGATGGGAGTGCCTCTATTGGTTCCTTTGGAGAGAAACTTTCTGGATATGCAATGGTGGACCAGGACGGTAAAACTGTCGAATCTGCAGCTTTTGAGTTTCCATATTCCGCCCAACAGGCGGAGCTGTTTGCACTGATAAGAGCTTGTGTCCTCGGAAAAGACCAAAGGGTTAATGTGTTTTCAAATTCGAGATACGCTTTCGGAGTCGTTCACGATTTTGGACAGTTATGGAAAAACAGAGGGTTTCTGACTTCTGCAGGTACTCAGATTTCCCATCAGAAGTTAGTCTCAGATTTGTTACAAGCTCTTTTGCTACCAAGACAGATCTCAGTTATAAAATGTTCCGCCCACACGACAGGACACACCCCAGTAGATATAGGGAATAGATATGCTGATCAGGAAGCTCAGGAAGCGTCCCAGACACAGAAGGTGGTTGTCCCTAGAATGATGAGTCAGACTAAAAGCTCAAACAAAAGCAAGTCACCATCGGAAAAGCCAATGCCAACCATCCAAGACGTCATTAAATTCGAGGAGGACGCTCCTGACGGTGATGAACAATTGTGGAAACAACTTGGTTGTACTTATGACTGTGTATCTAAATTGTGGGTTACCCCTGCGGGGCAGACTTGTATGTCAGATGAATTAGCACTGTGGGTTATTGACTGTGTACACTTTGCAACTCATTGAGGTGCCAAAGCTGTTACTGGTACGCTGCTGGCCACTTGGTGGCATCCTAGGTTGCAAGCCCTAGCCCAGAGCATCAGCAGTCGCTGCCTCATTTGTCAACAACACAACCCTGGGAAGGGAGTGCCTTGCGAATGGGGAAGGACCCCTTTGCCGGAAGGTCCCTTTGAGACCCTCCAGATGGACTACATTGAGTTGGAAAGATGTCAGGGTTATAAATATGTCCTAGTTATTGTTGATGTATTTAGTAAATGGATAGAGGCCTATCCGACAGCGGATAACAAAGCCTCCACTGTTGTAAAAGTTCTGATGAAAGAGATCATCCCTAGATACGGAATCCCAAATCAATTGAGTTCAGATAACGGCCCTCATTTTGTGGGTCAGGTGAACAAGGAATTCTGCACCCAAATGGGCATTAAACAACAGTTACACTGCCTACAGGCCACAGGCCGCTGGGTTGGTCGAACGAGCTAATCAGACTTTGAAAAATAAACTGGCTAAACTGCAGGCAGAGACTGGTACTACTTGGCTTAAACTTCTTCCTTTTGCCTTATTTCAGATACGTACTACTCCGGCTCGGGTAGCACGGTTAAAACTATCAGTTCCGCATCTCAAATTTAAAATGCTAACTTCTCTCTTCTTCCAAGAAATCTTCCCTATACATGTATCGTGACCAGCCATGAAAGTCTTCCCTTGGATCTTCTGCCTTGAACTCTTGCTGACCCTGGGAGTAACCAAAAAGAGAACATGTCGACGGGACCAGCCTAAGCGCATACACCACCTATGCATAGGAGACGTACTTAGTTGCAACGATAACGACCCCGACGGATTCGGAAGGTGGAACATCACCCGGATAGACGGATGTGCCGGGCTCCTGAGGCAGCCCCACCGCTCGATAGAGTTAGGAATATCGCATGGAGGAATACCTTGTTATTGGACTGAGTGCAAATATGATTATGTTTGTAAACGTGAAGGGGAAAAGACCCCAGAGCTGTGTCAACAAGAGAGAGATACACAGAGGTACGATCGGTACCTGAGATTTAACCAAGAGAGAAAGCGTAATGGGTTAGCTCCCATAGATATTTTTAACTATCTAAGATTAGAGGGTTCTCTGTCACAGAGACGTCGGAGAGATCTCCAACTCCAAAAGCGCGAACTGCACGTTAACACCTTCCTGCACATGAGTTATGTGTGTGCCAAACGGCAGGGTATCTCTAGCTGTGTTCCCACATCGCTATCCATTCCAAGGGAAGTATCCCTTTAAAGCCGATTCCCTTTACGTCCCATGAATCTGCGGAATGGGTCATAAGACGAAACAATTCGGGAAATGCGATAGGAACCCCGGAAACAATAGAGTGGGCATCAGCCTTATTGAATTTAGGGGATGGTACCAGCCGAATTACAATCGAGCCCATAAGCCACCGTTCCTGCCCTTGACCAACACGTCTAGACCAAACGGGACGGTATGTTGGAATAAGAATCCCCCAAATAATGGCCCTTTTATGGGACATAGTGATTGCAGCACCACCCACTATTGGCTTCCGCCCATGGTCAACCTGACTACCCAGGGCATGTTCCAGGGCCAGTGGGCCCCGACGCTTAATGAAACCAGTGGGTTGCTGTGGAATCACCTTGACTCTCGGCCTCTTATATATATGGCTAAAGAGGGAAATTTAACTGCATATAATGGGACGTATTTCATCTGCGGCCATAAGGCATACCCATGGTTGCTTCAGAACTGGATCGGGTCCTGTTATTTAGGATATGTAGTACCCCATGTTCATCACTTGCCTTCCCTCGCGGATCATCACCAGTATAGGCCTAAAAGGGAAATTACAGAAACGGAACGATATTTCGCTATTTTGTTCCCTGGGTATGGGGTAGCCAGGACAATTAAGGAAATTCGGTAGATGGCTTCGGTATTAGAAGAAGAAGCCAATGACACCGCAGTAACACTGAAGGATATTAATGCAGAAATGATAGCCATTCGGACAATGGCCTTGCAGAATCGCATGGCTCTAGACTACCTGTTCGCCGCAAAAGGGGGAACATGTGCACTGATTGGATCAGAATGCTGCACGTACATACCCGATAACTCGGAAAATATAACTAATCTGGCTGAGCATATACAGAAAGCTGTAACAAAATTACACCAAACCTCAGGAGAAGGTTGGTTGGAATGGCTTCTCAGTGGCTCATGGGGATCGTATTTGATGCACGGATTAATTATTCCAATTGTAGCACTACTTACTTTTGGCCTGATCGTTGCTTGCATCAAAGTCGGCTGTAAGGTAGCAATTGTACAAATTCGAGTATGATAAGCAAGGCTTGGTTATCATGAAATGATAAAAGGTGGAAATGAGAATCCCTGTGTGGTCAGTGTCCAGTAAAATAGTAAAGTGCCTACGTGGCAAAATAGCAGAAGTAGCAATGTGGTTAGGCAAGGGTTAATTAGTTGGTAGCTGAGGTTGGTAGAGCCCCCCCACCCACCCTTCCAGGCCATATGTTTGTGTAGTCAGCAGGCCTGCATTGTCTTATCAATGTAGAGTCTCTGGTGTGTTTCAGGGTCTGATCTGAGTGTCTCCATGCAGCGAGCTAATCAATATTGGTAACAGCTTAGCAAGACAAAAAGGACATTCCAAGTTGAAAGATAAGGGGGTATCCCCTTTGATGTCTAACTGCAACATGATCAGCACATGGAATATCTGTGATAGGTCGGCAATTATGTAACTTCGCATGGCCAACCGATGCCCAGCTTATGATTGGTGTTGACCCTCGTGTTAAAGATGCTCCTCTGTCTCATGCTTTTCCTCCTGGTAGTCACTGAAGGACATCTTCTGCTATCCACTATTCAGTGGAGGTGACTAAGCCGTGTTCTCCCAGAACGCCCCTCTGCTGGATGTTTTTCCTCCTGGTCGTCACTGAAGGGCTTCTTCTGCTACCCACTTTTCAGTAAACATGACTGAGCCGACATCTCCCAGAATGCCCCTCTGCCTCCTCTGCTGGATGCTTTTCCTCCTGGTCGTCACTGAACGGCTTCTTCTGCAACCCGCTGTTCAGTGCAGATGACGGAGCCCACTTCTCCCAGAATGCCCCTCTGTTGGATGCTTTTCCTTCTGATCGTCACTGAAGGGCTTCTTCTGCTGCCCACTGTTCAGTGGAGATGACTGAGCCGACATTTCCAAGAATGCCCCTCTGCTGGATGCTTTTCTGCCTGGTGGTCACTGAAAGACTTCTTCTGCTACCCACTGTTCAGTGAAGATGACTGAGCCGACATTTCCTAGAATGCCCCTCTGCTGGATGCTTTTCCGCCTGGTCGTCACTGAAGTATTTTTTCTGCGACCGACTGTTCAGTGAAAGTGACTGAGCCGACTTCTCCCAGAAGGCCCCTTTGTCTCCTCTGCTGGATGCCTTTCTTCCTGGAAGTCACTGAAGGGCTTCTTCTGCTACCCACTGTTCAGTGGAGGTGACTGAGCCGACTTCTCCCAGAATGCCCCTCTGTCTCCTCTGCTGGATGCTTTTCCTCCGACTCTGACTAGCCCGTGGCACTGGTAGAAATCCTGAGATTACTACCTTTGAGGTCCTACTTTTTAGTTTAACTCCTAACTCCCTAAATTCAGCTTGTAGGACCTCATCCCGTTTTTTACCTATATCATTGGTACCTATATGCACCACGACAACTGGCTGTTCACCCTCCCACTCCAGAATGTCCAACCGCTCAGAAGCATCCCCGTCCCTTACACCAGGGAGGCAACATACCATCCTGGAGTCTCGGTTGCGTCCGCAGAAACATAAGAACATAAGAACATAAGAAATTGGAGCAGGAGTAGGCCAATCGGCCCCTCGAGCCTGCTCCGCCATTCAATAAGATCATGGCTGATCTGATCCCAACCACAAATCTAAAGAACACAAGAAGTCGGAGCAGGACCCGGCCACATAGCCCCTGGGCCCTCTCCGCCACCCACAGGGCATTGACCGATCCGAACTCAGCTTCATGTCCAATTTCCTGCCCGCTCCCCATAACCCCTAATTCCCTTTACTTCTAGGAAACTGTCTATTTCTGTTTTAAATTTATCTAATGATGTAGCTTCCACAGCTTCCTGGGGCAGCAAATTCCACAGACCTACCACCCTCTGAGTGAAGAAGTTTCTCCTCATCTCAGTTTTGAAAGAGCAGCCCCTTATTCTAAGATTATGCCCCCTAGTTCTAGTTTCACCCATCTTTGGGAACATCCTTACTGCATCCACCCGATCAAGACCCTTCACAATCTTATATGTTTCAATAAGATCGCCTCTCATTCTTCTGAACTCCAATGAGTAGAGTCCCAATCTACTCAACCTCTCCTCATATGTCCGCCCCCTCATCCCCGGGATTAACCGAGTGAACCTTCTTTGTACTGCCTCGAGAGCAAGTATGTCTTTTCTTAAGTATGGAGACCAAAACTGTATGCAGTATTCCAGGTGCGGTCTCACCAATACCTTATATAACTGCAGCAATACCTCCTTGTTTTTATATTCTATCCCCCTAGCAATAAAAGCCAACATTCCGTTGGCTTTCTTGATCACCTGCTGCACCTGCATACCAACTTTTTGATTTTCTTGCACTAGGACCCCCAGATCCCTTTGTACTGCAGTACTTTCCAGTCTCTCACCATTAAGAAAATAAGTTGCTCTCTGATTTTTCCTGCCAAAGTGCATAACCTCACATTTTCCAATATTATATTGCATCTGCCAAATCTCCGCCCACTCACCCAGCCTGTCTATATCCCCTTGCAGGTTTTTTATGTCCTCCTCACTCTCTACTTTCCCTCCCATCTTTGTATCATCTGCAAATTTTGATATGTTGCACTCGGTCCCCTCCTCCAAATCGTTAATATAGATTGTAAAGAGTTGGGGACCCAGCACCGACCCCTGTGGAACACCACTGGTTACTGGTTGCCAGTCCGAAAATGAACCATTTATCCCAACTCTCTGCTTCCTGTTCGATAACCAATCCTCCACCCATGCCAGAATATTACCCCCAATCCCGTGATTTTTTATCTTAAGTAATAATCTTTTATGTGGCACCTTGTCGAATGCCTTCTGGAAGTCTAAATACACTACGTCCACTGGTTCCCCTTTATCCACCCTGTACGTTATATCCTCAAAGAACTCAAGCAAATTTGTCAGACATGACTTCCCCTTCATAAAGCCATGCTGACTTTGTCCTATTAAATTATGCTTATCTAAATGTTCCGTTACTGTCTCCTTAATAATAGACTCCAAAATTTTACCCACCACAGATGTTAAGCTAACTGGCCTATAATTTCCAGCCTTCTGCCTACTACCCTTTTTAAATAACGGTGTTACATTAGCAGTTTTCCAATCTGCCGGGACCTCTCCTGAGTCCAGGGAATTTTGGAAAACTATCACCAAAGCATCCACAATCCCTACTGCCACTTCCCTCAAGACCCTAGGATGGAAGCCATCAGGTCCAGGGGATTTATCCGCCTTGAGTCCCATTATTTTACTGAGTACCATCTCCTGAGTTATTTTAATCGTATTTAGCTCCTCCCCCCCGAGAGTCCCCTGTTTGTCCAGTGTTGGGATATTCTTAGTGTCCTCTACTGTAAAGATTGAAACAAAATATTTGTTCAGCATTTTTGCCATCTCCATGTTTCCCACCATTAATTTCCCGGTCTCATCCTCTAAGGGACCTATGTTTGCCTTAGCCACCCTTTTTCTTTTTATATAACTATAGAAACTCTTGCTATCTGTTTTTATATTTTTTGCTAATTTCTTTTCATAATCTAACTTCCCTTTCTTAATCAATCCTTTAGTTACTTTTTGCTGTCTTTTGAAGAATTCCCAATCTTCTATCCTCCCACTAAGTTTGGCTACCTTATATGTCCTTGTTTTTAGTCGGATACTATCCTTGATTTCTTTACTTAGCCACGGATGGCTGTCATTTCTTTTACACCCTTTTTTCCTCAGTGGAATATATTTATTTTGAAAGTTGTAAAATAACTCCCTAAATGAACACCACTGCTCATGTACCGTCTTACCCTTTAATCTATTTTCCCAGTCCACTTTAATCAATTCCGCTCTCATACCATCATAGTCTCCTTTATTCAAGCTCAGTACGCTTGTTTGAGAATCAACCTTCTCACCCTCTAATTGGATATGGAATTCAACCATGTTGTGGTCGCTCGTTCCAAGGGGATCCTTAACTAGGACATTATTAATTAATCCTGACTCATTACACAGGACCAGGTCCAAGGTTGCCTGCCCCCTTGTAGGATCAGTTACATACTGCTCAAGAAATCCATCCCTGATGCACTCAATGAACTCGTCCTCAAGGCTGCTCTGCCCAATTTGATTTGTCCAGTTAATATGATAATTAAAATCCCCCATAATTATGGCTGTTCCCTTATTACATGCCCCGACTATCTCCTGATTAATACTTCTTCCAGCAGAGTTGCAACTATTAGGAGGCCTATATACTACGCCCACTAATGTTTTTTTTTCCCTTATTATTCCTTATCTCCACCCAAACTGTTTCATTATCTTGATGCTTTGTCCCAATATCATTTCTCTGTATTACAGTGATTCCTTCCTTTATTAACATAGCCACCCCACCTCCCCTTCCTTCCTGCCTGTCCTTCCTGATTGTTAAATACCCTGGCATATTTAATTCCCAGTCGTTGTCACCCTGCAGCCATGTTTCTGTAATGGCCACAAGATCATACCCATACGTAGTTATTTGTGCCGTTAACTCGTCCATTTTATTACGAATGCTACGTGCATTCAGAAACGCCTGTCTATTCCCCTTACAATGGAGTCCCCTATCACAATAGCTCTGCCACCCTTTTTCCTGCCCTCCTGTGCAGCAGAGCCAGCCACGGTGCCATGAAGCTGGCCGCTGTCACCTTCCCCTGGTGAGCCATCTCCCCCAACAGTATCAAAAACGGTATACCTGTTTTGGAGGGAAATGACCGCAGGGGACCGCTGCACCGCCTTCTTACTCTTCCTCTGTCTGTTGGTCACCCATTCACTATCTCCCTCAGTAATTTTTATCTGATTTAACTGCTCCTCGACACCAGTTCTTCTGCTACCCACTGTTCAGTGGAGGTGACTGAGCCGACATCTACCAGAATGCCCCTCTGTCTCCTCTGCTGGATGCTTTTCCTCCTGGTCGTCACTGAAGGGCTTCTGCTGCTCCCCGTGAGAATCCCTGTGCAGTCAGTGTCCAGTAAAATAGTAACGTGCCTACGTGGCAAAATAGCAGAAGTAGCAATGTGGTTAGGCAAGGGTTAATTAGTTGGTAGCTGAGGTTGGTACAGGGGGCCCCTCTGCGAGGCCATATGTTTGTGTAGTCAGCAGGCCTGCATTGTCTTATCAATGTAGGAGTTTTTGATGTATTTCAGGGTCTTGTCTGAGTGTCTCCATGCAGCGAGCTAATCAATATTGGTAACAACTCAGCAAGACCAAAAGGACATTCCAAGTTGGAAGATAAGGAGATCTCCCCTTTGATGTCTAATTGCAGCATGATCAGCACATCGACTATCTGTGATTGGCCGGCAATCATGCAACATAAGAACATAAGAACATAAGAAATAGGAGCAGGAGTAGGCCAATCGGCCCTTCGAGCCTGCTCCGCCATTTAATAAGATCATGGCTGATCTGATCCTAACCTCAAATCTAAATTCATGTCCAATTTCCTGCCCGCTCCCCGTAACCCCCAATTCCCTTCACTTCTAGGAAACTGTCTATTTCTGCTTTGAATTTATTCAATGATGTAGCTTCCACAGCTTCCTGGGGCAGCAAATTCCACAGACCTACCACCCTCTGATTGAAGAATTTTCCCCTCATCTCAGTTTTGAAGGAGCAGCCCCTTATTCTAAGATTATGCCCCCTCGTTCTAGTTTCACCCAACCTTGGGAACATCCTTACCGCATCCACCCGATCAAGCCCCTTCACAATCTTATATGTTTCAATAAGATCGCCTCTCATTCTTCTGAACTCCAATGAGTAGAGTCCCAATCTACTCAACCTCTCCTCATATGTCCACCCCCTCATCCCCGGGATTAACCGAGTGAACCATCTTTGTACTGCCTCGAGAGCAAGTATGTCTTTTCTTAAGTATGGAGACCAAAACTGTATGCAGTATTCCAGGTGCGGTCTCACCAATACCTTATATAACTGCAGCAATACCTCCCTGTTTTTATATTCTATCCCCCTAGCGATAAACACCATCATTCCGTTGGCCTTGATCACCTGCTGCACCTGCATACCAACTTTTTGATTTTCTTGCACTAGGACCCCCAGATCCCTTTGTACTGCAGTACTTTCCAGTCTCTTGCCATCAAGAAAATAACTTGCTCTCTGGTTTTTCCTGCCAAAGTGCATAACCTCACATTTTCCAATATTGTATTTCATCTGCCAAATCTCCGCCCACTCACCCAGCCTGTCTATATCTCCCTGCAGGGAACAATTGAAACTGTGGAGTCTCATTCCTGCAGGTAGCAAATTGTTCCTAGAGGTTTTTAAAATTTAAAATTTTACATTTATTATTTTTTTTCATACTTTTCCTTTTTGTCTCTTTTTTCTCTCTCTTAATCCAATCTTTCTTTTCCTCTCTTTATTCCTCTTTCTGTACCTGATTTGACTCTAATTCACCCTCCTTCTTCGTCATTCCGCTGTTTCTTTCTCAATCCTTAAATCTCATTGGTTAAGGAGATAGACAGTTGGTCCCACCACTCACCAAGGCCCCAGATACCCCATTGCTCGCGCCACACCGTTATCATTTCTCACTTCCAGCAATTTGCAGCGCAAAAGATTTTCGAGCTGAAGGGTGAGGGGAAATGTCTAACTAACGGGGCATGCCGTGAGATGCCCCACTCCAGCAAATTCTAGGCCTATGTACCTTCCTGGCCGCCGGCCCTAGCAAATCCAGCAAGTTGCTGGCGACTGCACAAGATCTGGGCTTTAGGAGCCAGTGGCACTAACAGCAGTAAAGCAATAAAAAAAAGCAACTTCAAAGGGGTCTTCTTTGAATTGATCTTGTGAAAAGTGACCAGATTAGCATTTTTAGTGGTGACAATGAAGGTATCAACTGCAACGCCATACACTACAAAGGGACTTAGCCTTATTACAATACAATAGGACGGACTTTCCACAACAATGAATGGAGGAATAGTTTGGGCTTTTAAGTAAAGGAAGTATGTGTGTCAGAGCAGCAGGGCAGCAGTTCCATTGCTTTGGTCTCTATTCATGCTGATTACACACGATCACCTTTGAAGCACAGGATTTTTGTGTGCGCTGTTTCAAGGAGGTCAGGGGCGATATTAGTGAAGTTGAAGAATCAGACATCATCGCCAAGACCACCGACCTCACTGGCATTGCCAATAATAACACGTCGGAGTAGTTGCAGTAGTGCTACCATGCCATCAAACGCAGGGGAACAGAGTAAATAAGTTAAATTCATCCTACAGTAACTGACTCCGGAATGGGTCAGGGATTGCTGGTGGGTTTTGTGCTGGTCTTAATTTTAAAAAACTCTCACGGCTCACTGGTGGTAGCACTAAGCCATACAGAGCAGAAGGCGCTTGGTTCAACACCCACTCTGTGCTGAGTTAGAGTTGTGAGGCTTTTTGGCAAGTGGAGCCCATACCTCAACAAGAGCATGTGCCTTTAGAAGAAGATGGGAGAAAAAGGTAGACAATTGGCAAATGAAATTGCTGAGGAAGTAAATGGCCCCTTAAATTTTCCAGGCTTATCTCAGCAGGGCTAGCTATCGGGCACTACCATCTGCCTGGGCTAGGGAAGGGAAAGATCATTCAGGGTTCGCTCCCTTTATCGCTGTCCAGTGACTTCCTGCTGTAAATTACACGAGGATGAATCAGGCTTGGCTGTGATGTCCTACATGGTGCAAAAAGCCTTCCCCATTTACTGTCCAAGCTCTAGCTTTAAGACTGGCCACATGGGTAAGGTACCAAAGGGCAACTGGGGTCTTTCCCTCATCAGGAGATGAAGAAGAAGAAGGACATGCATTTATATAGCGCCTTTCACAACCTAAGGCCATCCCAAAGCGCTTTACAGCCAATGAAGCACCCCTGAAGTGCAGTCACCGCCGCAATGCAGGAAACGCGGCAGCCAACCCGCGCACAGCAAGGTCCCACAAACAGCAATGTGACAATGACAAAACAATCTGCTTTTTAGTGATGTTGATCGAGGAACAAATGTTGGCCAGAACACTGCAGGAGAACTCCCCTGCTTTTCTTCGAAATAGTGCCATGGGATCCTCTTCACATCCACCCGAGCGGGCAGACTTGGTTTAACGTCTCATCCGAAAGACGGCACCTCCGACAGTGCAGCCCTCCCCCAGCACCGCAGTGGAATGTCAGCCAGGATTAAGTGCACCTTTAGGAGAAGATAGGAGAGGAGAACCTCGCATGGCCAACCTATGCCCAGCTTATGATTGGTGTTGACCCTTGTGTTAAAGATGTTCCAACCCCTATTGATCTGTATTAAGGTATACGGATTGTATAATGGTATTCTGTATGTGCCTTTGTCTTCTTACTCTGTTAGAATCGACTGGACTCCCTCAGGAGTCTGAATCGAAGCTACAGACTAAGTCCTGCTGTTTAAATTGTATTGAACTTTAAAGGTCTATTCGACTCAGTGTTTGCTGAACCAGACTGTGGGGTAAAGAATCCAGTTCATCATTTGGTGGCCCGTACGGTGATCTTAAAGGTCGTTCACCGAGAGTTCGCGGAGTAAGAGGCGGATTGTCTTGGACAACGGAGGAAGGAGAGAGCGCGCCCGATGGAAATAAATCCCTCTTTACTATACCAGCTTTCCTAAATCTGTTAAGTCTGACAACGAATTGTCCAATCGCTAACACTCGTGTGGCGTCCTTACAAGATTCAGGTCAGTCTGGCGAATACACAGAAATAGCAGGAAGAGGTCAGTGGTCGGATATCAATGAGGGTCAGTACATGTACTGAGGGAATAACTTGTAAGCGGTAGGTCAGTGATCGAACTATCACTGAGGGTCAGTTATCAAATTATCACTGAGAGTCGACGTTCGAGTTCCTGGTGATTGGATATAAACCGGAACTTCGAGTCAGTGATCAAATTAACGCTGAGAATTAGAGTTCGATTTCCTGGTGATTGGATATAAACCGGAACTTCGAGTCAGTGATCAAATTAACGCTGAGAATTAGAGTTCGATTTCCTGGTGATTGGATATAAACCGGAACTTCGAGTCAGTGATCAAATTATCGCCGAGGGTTAGGGTTCGAGTTCCTGGTGATTGGATATAAACAAGAACTTCGAGTCAGTGATCAAATTATCGCTGAGAGTTAGAGTTCGAGTTCCTGGTGATTGGATATAAACAAGACCTTCGAGTCAGTGATCAAATTATCGCTGAGAGTTAGAGTTCGAGTTCCTGGAGATTGGATATAAACAAGAACTTCGAGTCAGTGATCAAATTATCGCTGAGAGTTAGAGTTCGATTTCCTGGTGATTGGATATAAACCGGAACTTCGAGTCAGTGATCAAATTATCGCTGAGAGTTAGGGTTCGAGTTCCTGGTGATTGGGTATAAACAAGAACTTCGAGTCCCTGGGGATTGGGTATGAACAGGAACTGATTGCTTGTGCTGATCAACTAAGGAAGGAAGTGCCTGTCTCAAACGAGCAGCCTTAGACCGGTTGTTAAGAGGGGAGATCCCCCACGCGAAGGTCAGGACACTGAAGTGGGCGTAGAGACCAAGGGCACTTAGGATTGTGAGGCACAAGAATTCAGGACCGTCCTCAAATTCTGTAATGAGCAACTGAGTGGCGATAATACGGTTGTGTTGACTAGTTGATTAAGAGTAAAGGAAAACGGGACATAGAATAGGTAATTGTCTGGATACCACTGTGGAACCGAATAGTGCCTTACAGACCTTGTGTGCAAAATATCCGGACAAGGCAAAACAATTTAGACAATTGTCAGGCGGGTTGAATAAAAAACTGGGGAATGTACAATGGCCATTGTGAGGAACTAAAAACCTAGATACTGCCATAAAAGCACAGGAATTAATTTTTGAAAAATAACAGAAATAAAGCAACCAAAGATTTAATTGCTTTATGGAGAAAGTACTGTCAAGAACTGAAAGAAGCTTCGTTATTAGTAAGTTGGCAGGATAATGCATTGAAGTTAGGGACAGGACTCACTGAAGGAGGAGTGGTCAAGTCCGTAGAGGTCCTAAAAGGAGAATGTGCTCATGAAAAGCGCTCTAAAAAGAGGTCTGAAAAGACCTTGGGCGAGTCGAAAGCAGTTGATGAAAGTGTATTACGTCATCCAATGATTGGCCTTGCCTTGGCTGAGGGGGACGAGGATGAATTGGATGAGTGGAATTGTCGGTCCCGTGTAGCTCCCCAGGGTCCTAATGCCCCTCCAGGGTACGGTAACATTTATCCCCCGCTCCCGGCGACTGCGGGACTGGCCGTTCAAACCCCTGTGCTAATGCCTCAAATTGTCTCCCCGGTCTCCTCCCGTACCAGAAGTAAAACTAGGGAATTATTGGCTCCAACATTTATATTCTCAGCCAGCCCACTTAGTTTAGGACAGTGGAGGGATCAGAGACTGTACAGTCAGGGACTTCGAGACGCAGACACTGAAGAGTCAGGAGACGACTTGCCATCACTAAACTTAGAACGTACTACTGAGACACTAGCTAAGTATGAGCCGACCCCTCGTCAGTTACCAATGAGGCCGATGCCTAACCCCGCTTTTGACCCAAACCCAGCCAACGCCGGAGTAGCCGGCAACTCCCGAACAATAGATGTGTACTGTCCATGGAAACCCAACGAGATAATGGCCATTCTAACCGGGGTGCCGGATAGGAGAAAGTCACCTACCGCATTTATAGAATTCCAAAAGACAACCGTTTCCGTCTATAATGCAGAATCAAGGGACTTATGGTCGCTAATACAGCAAGTTTTAACCCATGCTGAACATACCAAATTCCTGGACCATTTGAATGTCCGGACTCATGCCGCATTGGTACAACAGCTACCCAACAATGACGTTGAGCGCCAGCGGCGTCTTTTGGTTGCCCTCAGTGCTACTTTAAAAAAAACCAATTGACATAACTAAGATCTTAGACACCAGGCCTAAAAAGAGCGAGGGAGCAGACGAATATTTGGAAAGATTCTCGGAAGTATACCAGACTCAATCAGGAGACACAGCGTACCGTGAGGGAAGAGACTCACCACAGTACTGCGCTATGCTACTGAACTGCCTACCGATTCAGATTGCTCAAGCAATTAGGACTAATAATATGGACTGGTCAGAGAACAGTACCAGCCAGATGAATAGGGCAGTGAAATACTACTGGACGGATAATAAGCACCAGGAATGTCAGGCCCAGGTTAGAGTTCAAACTGAGTATGTGGTAAAAAAGGTAGCGCCGAAACGCACCCCAGACAGAACAGGATATCAGATGGAGCCTCAGAGTTGTGTCCCAGGATGGGTTGACGGAGAAGGGTATGGGTATGTTACCCACCCTAACGGACCAACCGCCCCTAATTATGGCCCACCCTACGTTACTCCGAGACGTAATTTTGAAGGGAGAAGAGGAGGAGGGAAACAAACAGGGCCAGATGCCTGTTTCAATTGTGGTCAGCTAGGCCACTGGAGCAAGGAATGTCCCTTCCGTAGACAGGGAAGAGGGGGCCATATGCAAGGGCAGCGAAGAGGAGGTTGGCAAGGGAATCGAGGACGAGGAAGATATACGGACTTTTCCCAAAATAATCCGTCCCCCCAGCATTGACGAGCTAACCTTGTGGTAAACGGGATCCAGTCAGAGCAGGAGCCCGTTCTGTCACTGATGATTAAAGGAAACCCACATATATTCTTGGTCGACACTGGAGCAACCATGTCATCTGTCCGATCGGAGCTCAATCTCCCTGAGTCCGGGGAAAAACAGAGTCTGTCTGGTTTTCAGGGACAAGTGAGCCAATACCCGATATCTGAACCAGTGGAAGTACAATTTGGAAATGAGTCAGTGAAACACCAATTTGTAATTACAAGTGGACTAGACTGTAACCTCATGGCTAGTGACTTGCTATGTGAATTGCGCCTGAGCATTGAGTGCGGGGACGAAGGACTGACTGTGAAACCTTGGGCCCCTAAAACGCAGTGTTATGTTTCCATCACCCCACAATGGTGGTCTCTGGACTTCGAAGATGAGTGTTCCCATCAAGTAACCTTGGCCTATGATAGAAGTGGGAAAAATAAGGAATTGGAGGACTTTTACCGAAGCTACATAGGAACGGAATGGGAGGTTATCCGCCCGGCTATGGTTACAGGACCAGATGGGAGAGCAGAGTATGTTGAGATCCCCTCAGAGTTGTGGAAGGAAGCACCTATTACAGGTTACATCACTCGGGGTGCTGCAAAAACAATGGGATGGGATCCAGGATACTTTGAAATAAAGGGAGCCCCACATATCACCCGGGAGGTAAATTACCCGTACCATGTGAGAATTCTAGGAGAACAGACAGTCGAACAAGATGATTCAGATAACCGACAGAAACAGACCCTCTCATGCGGCCGGACAATTCTGTTTTACCAGACACCAAGGATCAACAGGGCACAATTGCGCCACCATGTGGGCAATGAAAAACCAGAATATGTTAATCCGCAAGTGTGGGCGGAGGATCCCACACAGGGAGGATGCGTTAAAATGACTCCTATTCATATTGCCCTGCAGGAAGATGTTGTATTACCCTCTATTCGACAATATCCACTAAAGCAACAGGCGATACCAAGCATTGACAAATTGATCGCTGGGTTGTTAAAGCAAGGGATTTTGATCAAATGTCAGTCCCCGTGTAATACGCCCATACTGGCAGTTCCGAAGCCAGGCAAGCCAGACCAGTACAGATTAGTACAGGATTTGCAATCAATCAATGCTATTGTACAGCCGCTGCATTCGCTAGTGCCTAATCCAGCTCACATTCTGGTTCAGGTTCCGGCAACAGCCAAAGTATTTGCAGTCGTCGATCTCCAACACGCCATTTTCGCCTTGCCGCTAGACCCATCAAGCCACTATCTTTTTGCCTTCACTTACAAGGGACAGCAATATACGTGGACCCGACTGCCACAAGGCTTCGTTAACTCCCCAACGTTATTTTCCAGATGCTTACAGGAACAGTTACAGACATTGACTTTGAAACAAGGGTCTGCGCTAGTCCAGTATGTGGATGATCTGTTGATAGCCAGCCCTGATGAGCAGAGTCACCGAATAGACACTGCCCAACTGCTAAATCACTTATCCTCGCTAGGGTACATAGTATCCCAATCGAAAGTACTGGTGGGCCAACAGAGGGTTAAGTTTCTTGGAGTCATGCTCTCAGCATCCGAGCGGAGCCGAGAAAGAAGCAGGATTGAACCAATCTGTCAATTCCCTGTACCTCGCACTGCAAAGGAGGTACGGCAGTGGATGGGAATGGTAAACTATTGCAGACAGTGGATCCCTAACATTGCCTTGGACACTAAATTATTAACGCCATACACCAGCAAAGAGGGCGAATTTCAACTAGATTCTGAGGCCTTGAGAGCATTTGAGAGATTAAAGGAAGCTTTGTCACAAGCACCCGCATTGGGGAGACCCTTGTATGACAGACCATTTCAGTTGTACTGTACTATCCTCGCTGATTGCTCGACTGCTGTTTCGACTCAAAAACATGGAGACAAGCATAGACCGGTAGCGTACTACTCTTCGAAGTTAGATCCGGTAGCGCTAGGACATCCAGTTTGTCCTCAAATTTGAACGACCATTTACAATAGCCTACATTCAGCTGCTAATCTGACTTTACAACAGAACATCACTGTATACAGTTCACACTCGGTAACTGCATTATTATGACAGCTGCAGACTCAACATCTTACCATGGCTCGACAGAATAAGTATGAGATATATCTGCTGAATAATCCTAGACTGCGATTTAAACATTGTACTACCATCAACCCAGCATGTTTTCTCACAGAGCCATCCCTGGAACAAACTGACACAGGACACGATTGTTTATCTTTAATTAAGGAAGACACTTCTGTCAGAGACGATTTATCTGATGTCCCAATAAAAGATCCGGACATAACTATGTACGTAGATGGGAGTGCCTCTATTGGTTCCTTTGGAGAGAAACTTTCTGGATATGCAATGGTGGACCAGGACGGTGAAACTGTCGAAACTGCTGCTTTTGAGTTTCCATATTCTGACCAACAGGCGGAGCTGTTTGCACTGATAAGAGCTTGCGTCCTCGGGAAAGACCAAAGGGTTAATGTGCACACAGGTTCGAGATACGTTTTCGGAGTCGTTCACGATTTTGGACAGTTATGGAAAAACAGAGGGTTTCTGACTTCTGCAGCTACGCAGAATTCCCATCAGAAGTTAGTCTCAGATTTGTTACAAGCCCTTATGCTACCAAGACAGATCTCAGTTATAAAATGTTCCGCCCACACGACAGGACAGACCCCAGTAGATATAGGGAATAGATATGCTGATCAGGAAGCTAAGGAAGCGTCACAGACACAGAGGGTGGTTGTCCCTAGAATGATGAGTCAGAATAAATGCTCAAACAAAAGCAAGTCACCCTCGGAAAAGCCAATGCCAACCATCCAAGACGTCATTAAATTACAGGAGGACGCTCCTGACGGTGATAAACAAATGTGGAAACAACTTGGTTGTACTTATGACTGTGTATCTAAATTGTGCGTTACCCCTGCGGGGCAGACTTGTATGTCAGATGAATTAGCACTATGGGTAATTGAATGTGCACAATTTGGAACTCATTGTGGTGCCAAAGCTGCTAGTGGTACGCTGCTGGCCACTTGGTGGCATCCTAGGTTGCAAGCCCTAGCCCAGAGCATCAGCAGTCGCTGCCTCATTTGTCAACAACACAAACCTGGGAAGGGAGTGCCTTGCGAATGGGGAAGGACCCCTTTGCCGGAAGGTCCCTTTGAGACCCTCCAGATGGATTACATTGAGTTGGAAAGATGTCAGGGTTATAAATATGTCCTAGTTATTGTTGATATATTTAGTAAATGGATAGAGGCCTATCCGACAACGGATAACAAAGCCTCCACTGTTGTAAAAGTTCTGATGAAAGAGATCATCCCTAGATACGGAATCCCAAATCAATTAAGTTCAGATAACGGCCCTCATTTTGTGGGTCAGGTGAACAAGGAATTCTGCACCCAAATGGGCATTAAACAACAGTTACACTGTGCCAACAGGCCACAGGCCTCTGGGTTGGTTGAACGAGCTAATCAGACTTTGAAAAATAAACTGGCTAAACTGCAGGCAGAGACTGGTACTACTTGGCTTAAACATCTTCCTATAGCCTTATTTCAGATACGTACTACTCCGGCTCGGGTAGCACGGTTAAGTCCTGCTGAAATTATATACGGGAGACCCCTCAAGACCCCTGGAATCAAAACGCTCCGAAAACTGTCCACTTTCACCACATGACGACAGAAATGACTAACTATATTTTGTCATTAACTAAGGCATTGAGAAGCCTCCACTCTCGGGTACGAGCTGCCTTCGTCGAACTTCCTCCCATAGCCAGTCCATCTAAAATCGAAACGGGAACGTACGTGTTAATCAGGAATTGGACAAGGAAAGGACTGGAACCTCGTTGGGAGTGGCCCGAACAGGTTCTACTCACCACCCCTACCGCTGTGAAGGTAGAGGGGAAGAGTGCTTGGGTTCACCTCCACCACTGTAAAACTATCAGTCCCGCATCTCAAATTTAAAATGCTAACTTCTCTCTTCTTCCAAGAAATCTTCCCTATACAGGTATCGTGACCAGCCATGAAAGTCTTCCCATGGATCTTCTGCCTTGAACTCTTGCTGACCCTGGGAGTAACCAAAAAGAGAACATGTCGACGGGACCAGCCGAAGCGCATACACAAACTATGCCAAGGAGACGTACTTCGATGCAACGATAACGACCCAGACGGATTCGGAAGGTGGAACATCACCCGGATAGACGGATGTGCCGGGCTCCTGAGGCAGCCCCACCGCTCGATAGAGTTAGGAATATCGCATGGAGGAATACCTTGTTATTGGACTGAGTGCAAATATGATTATGTTTGTAAACGTGAAGGGGAAAAGACCCCTGAGCTGTGTCAACAAGAGAGCGATACACAGAGGTACGATCGGTACCTGAGATTTAACCAAGAGAGAAAGCGTAATGGGTTAGCCCCCATAGATATTTTTATCTATCTGGGATTAGAGGGTTCTCTGCCACAGAGACGTAGGAGAGATCTCCAACTCCAAAAGCGCGAACTGCACGTTAACACCTTCCTGTACATGAGTTATGTGTATGCCAAACGGCAGGGTATCTCCAGCTGTTGGGTGTGTTCCCACATTCCTATCCATTCCAAGGGAGGTATCCCTTTAAAGTCGATTCCCTTTACGTCCCATGAATCTGCGGAATGGGTCATCAGACGAAACAATTCGGGAAATGCGATAGGAACCCCGGAAACAATAGAGTGGGCATCAGCAGGGTATAGCCTTAATGAATTTAGGGGATGGTATCAGCCTAATTACAATCGAGCCCATAAGCCCCCGTTCCTGCTCTTGACCAACACGTCTGGACCAAACGGGACGGTATGTTGGAATAAGAATCCCCCAAATAATGGCCCTTTTATGGGACATAGTGATTGCAGCACCACCCACTATTGGCTTCCGCCCATGGTCAACCTGGCTACCCAGGGCATGTTCCAGGGCCAGTGGGCCCCAACGCTTAATGAAACCAGTGGGTTGCTGTCGAATCACCTTGACTCTCGGCCTCTTATATATATGGCTAAAGAGGGAAATTTAACTGCATATAATGGGACGTATTTCATATGCGGCCATAAGGCATACCCATGGTTGCTTCAGAACTGGATCGGGTCCTGTTATTTAGGGTATGTAGTACCCCATGTTCATCACTTGCCTTCCCTAGCGGATCATCACCAGTATAGGCCTAAAAGGGAAATTACGGGAACGGAACGATATTTCGCTATTTTGTTCCCTGGGTATGGGGTCGCCAGGACAAATAAGGAAATTCGGCAGATGGCTTCGGTATTCGAAGAAGTAGCCAATAACACCGCAGTAACACTGAAGGATATTAATGCAGAAATGATAGCCATTCGGACAATGGCCTTGCAGAATCGCATGGCTCCAGACTACCTGTTCGCCGCAAAAGGGGGAACACGTGCACTGATTGGATCAGAATGCTGCACCTACATACCCGATAACTCGGAAAATATAACTAATCTGGCTGAGCATAAACAGAAAGCTGTAACAAAATTACACCAAGACTCAGGAGAAGGTTGGTTAGAAAGGCTTCTCAGTGGCTCATGGGGATCATATTTGATGCACGAATGAATTATTCTAATTGTAGCAATACTTACTTTAGGCCTGATCGTTGCTTGCATCAAAGTCGGCTGTAAGGTAGCAATGGAACAAATTCGAGTATGAGACTCTGCTCAGGCAGAACTGATGAGTGAGCAAGGGTTGGTTATCATGAAATGGTCAAAGGGGGAAATGATGAATCCCTGTGTGGTCAGTGTCCAGTAAAATAGTAAAGTGCCTACGTGGCAAAATAGCAGAAGTAGCAATGTGGTTAGGCAAGGGTTAATTAGTTGGCAGCTGAGGTTGGTATAGGGCTCCCACCGCCCCCCCCCCCCTTCTAGGCCATATGTTTGCGTAGTCAGCAGGCCTGCATTGTCTTATCAATGTAGATTCTTTGATGTGATTCAGGGTCTGGTCTGAGTGACTCCATGCAGGGAGCTAATCAATATTGGGAACAGCTTAGCAAGATCAAAAGGACATTCCAAGTTGGAAGATGTCGAATTGCCGCATGATCAGCACATGGAATATCTGTGATTGGCCGGCAATCATGTAACTTCGCATGGCCAACCTATGCTCAGCTTATGATTGGTGTTGACCCTTGTGTTAAAGATGTTCGAACCCCTATTGATCTGTATCAAGGTATGAATTTCTGTATGTGTCTTTGTCTTCTTACTCTGTTAGAATCAACCGGATTCCCTCAGGAGCATGAATCGAAGCTGCAGACCACGTCCTGCTATTATCGTTGCGTTGAACTTTAAAGGTATATTCAACTCAGTGTTTACTGAATCAGACTGAGAGGTAAAGAATCCAGTTCATCACCCGCTGTTCAGTGGAGGTCACTGAGCCGACTTCTCCCAGAATGCTCCTCTGCTGGATGCTTTTCCTTCTGGTTGTCACTTAAGGGCTTCTTCTGCAACCCACTGTTCAGTGGAGGTGACTGAGCCGACTTGTCCCAAAATGCCCCTCTGTCTCCTCTGCTGGATGCTTTTCCTCATGGTCGTCACGGAAGGGCTTCTTCTGCTACCCACTGTTCAGTGGAGGTGACTGAGCCGACTTCTCCCAGAATGCCCCTCTGTCTCCTTCCCCTGGTGAGCCAACTCCACCAGCAGTATCCAAAACGATATACCAGTTTTGGAGGGAGATGACCTCAGGGAACCACTGCACTGCCTTCGAACTCTTCCTCTGCCTGTTGGTCACACATTCACTACCT
The DNA here is from genome assembly GCF_035084215.1 of Heptranchias perlo. Taxonomy (NCBI): domain Eukaryota; kingdom Metazoa; phylum Chordata; class Chondrichthyes; order Hexanchiformes; family Hexanchidae; genus Heptranchias; species Heptranchias perlo. Next base: position 2,372,105 of record NW_027139453.1, on the reverse strand, counting down.
CCCTCACTAATATTTATCTGATTCAACTTCTCCTTGACACCAGTTCTTCTGCTACCCACTGTTCAGTGGAGGTGACGAATCCGACTTCTCCCAGAATGCTCCTTTGCTGGATGCATTTCCTCCTAGTCGTCACTGAAGAGCTTCTTCTGCTCCCCACAGTTCAGTGGAGGTGACTGAGCCGACTTCTCCCAAAATGCCCCTCTGCTGGATGCTTTTCCTCCTGGTCGTCACTGCAGGGCTTCTTCTGCTACCCGCTGTTCAGTGGAGGTGACTAAGCCGTCTTCTCCCAGAATGCTCCTCTGCTGGATGCGTTTCCCTCTCGTCGTCACTGCAGGGCTTCTTCTGCTACCCGCTGTTCAGTGGAGGTGACTGAGCCGTCTTCTCCCAGAATGACCCTCTGTCTCCTCTGCTGGATGATTTTCCTCGTGGTCGTCACGGAAGGGCTTCTTCTGCTACCCACTGTTCAGTGGAGGTGACTGAGCGGACTTCTCCCAGAATGACCCACTGTCTCCTTCCCCTGATGAGCCATCTCCCCTAACTGTATTCAAAACGATAAACCTGTTTTGGAGGGAGATGACCACAGGGGACCCCTGCACTGCCTTCCAACTCTTCCTCTGCCTGTTGGTCACCCATTCACTATCTCCCTCAGTAATTTTTATCTGATTTAATTGCTCCACGACAACAGTTCTTCTGCTACTCACTGTTCAGTGGAGGTGACTGAGCCGACTTCTCCCAGCATGCCCCCCTGTCTCCTCTGCTGGATGCTTTTCCTCCTGGTCGTCACTGAAGGGCTTCTTCTGCTACCCGTGAGAATCACTGTGTGGTCAGTGTCCAGTAAAATAGTAAAGTACCTACGTGGCAAAATAGCAGAAGTAGAAATGTGGTTAGGCAAAGGTTAATTAGTTGGTAGCTGAGGTTGGTACAGCGCCCCCCCCCCCTGCTAGGCCATATGTTTGCGTAGTCAGCAGGCCTGTATTGTCTTATCAATGTAGAGTCTTTGATGTGTTTCCGGGTCTGGTCTGAGTGTCTCCATGCAGCGAGCTAATCAATATTGGTAACAGCTTAGCAAGACCAAAAGGACATTCCAAGTTGGAAGATAAGGAGGTATCCCCTTTGATGTCTAATTGCAGCATGATCAGCACATGGAATATCTGTGATTGGCCGGCAATCATGTAACATCGCATGGCCAAGCGATGCCCAGCTTATGATTGGTGTTGACCCTTGTGTTAAAGATGTCCAACCCCTATTGATCTGTATCAAGCTATGAATTTCTGTATGTGTCTTGGTCTTCCTACTCTGTTAAAATCGAACGGACTCCCTCAGGAGTCTGAATCAAAGCTACAGACTGAGTACTGCTGTTAAAGTTGTGTTGAACTTTCAAGGTATGTTCGACTCAGTGTTTGCTGAACCAGACTGACGAGTAAAGAATCCAGTCTATCACCCGCTGTTCAGTGGAGGTGACTGATCCGACTTCTCCCAGAATGCTCCTCTGCTGGCTGCATTTCCCCCTGGTCGTCACTGAAGAGCTTCTTCTGCGACCCACTGCTCAGTGGAGGTGACGAATCCGACTTCTCCTAGAACGCCCCTCTGCTTCCTCTGCTGGATGTCTTTCCTCCTGGTCGTCACTGAAGGGCTTCTTCTGCTCCCCACTGTTCAGTGGAGATGACTGAGCCGTCTTCACCCAGAATGCCCCTCTGCTGGATGCTTTTCCTCCTGGTCATCACTGAAGGGCTTCTTCTGCTCCCCACTGTTCACTGGAGGTGACTGAGCCGACTTCTCCCAGAATGCCCCTCTGTCTCCTTCCCCTGGTGAGCCAACTCCACCAGCAGTATCCAAAACGATATACCTGTTTTGGAGGGAGATGACCTCAGGGAACCACTGCACTGCCTTCTAACTCTTCCTCTGCCTGTTGGTCACACATTCACTACCTCCCTCACTAATATTTATCTGATTCAACTTCTCCTTGACACCAGTTCTTCTGCTACCCACTTTTCAGTGGAGGTGACGAATCCGACTTCTCCCAGAATGCTCCTCTGCTGGATGCATTTCCTCCTGGTCGTCACTGAAGGGCTTCTTCTGCTCCCCACTGTTCAGTGGAGGTGACTGAGCCGACTTCTCCCAAAATGCCCCTCTGCTGGATGCTTTTCCTCCTGGTCGTCACTGCAGGGCTTCTTCTGCTCCCCGCTGTTCAGTGGAGGTGACTGAGCCGTCTTCTCCCAGAATGCTCCTCTGCTGGATGCGTTTCCCTCTCGTCGTCACTGCAGGGCTTCTTCTGCTACCCGCTGTTCAGTGGAGGTGACTGAGCCGTCTTCTCCCAGAATGCTCCTCTGCTGGATGCTTTTCATCTTGGTCGTCACTGAAGGGCTCCTTCTGCTCCCAATGTTCAGTGGAGATGACTGAGCGGACTTCTCCCAGAATAACAATCTGTCTCCTCTGCTGTATGCTTTTCCTCGTGGTCGTCACGGAAGGGCTTCTTCTGCTACCCGCTGCTCAGTGGAGGTGACTGAGCGGACTTCTCCCAGAATGACCCACTGTCTCCTTCCCCTGATGAGCCATCTCCCCTAACAGTATTCAAAACGATAAACCTGCTTTGGAGGGAGATGACCACAGGGGACCCCTGCACTGCCTTCCAACTCTTCCTCTGCCTGTTGGTCACCCATTCACTATCTCCCTCAGTAATTTTTATCTGATTTAATTGCTCCACGACAACAGTTCTTCTGCTACTCACTGTTCAGTGGAGGTGACTGAGCCGACTTCTCCCAGCATGCCCCCCTGTCTCCTCTGCTGGATGCATTTCCCCCTGTTCGTCACTGAAGGACTTCTTCTGCTACCCACTGTTCAGTGGAGGTGACGAATCCGACTTCTCCCAGAATGCTCCTCTGCTGGATGCATTTCCTCATGGTCGTCACTGAAGGGCTTCTCCTGCTACCCGTGAGAATCACTGTGTGGTCAGTGTCCAGTAAAATAGTAAAGTGCCTACGTGGCAAAATAGCAGAAGTAGAAATGTGGTTAGGCAAAGGTTAATTAGTTGGTAGCTGAGGTTGGTACAGCGCCCCCCCTGCTAGGCCATATGTTTGCGTAGTCAGCAGGCCTGTATTGTCTTATCAATGTAGAGTCTTTGATGTGTTTCCGGGTCTGGTCTGAGTGTCTCCATGCAGCGAGCTAATCAATATTGGTAACAGCTTAGCAAGACCAAAAGGACATTCCAAGTTGGAAGATAAGGAGGTATCCCCTTTGATGTCTAATTGCAGCATGATCAGCACATGGAATATCTGTGATTGGCCGGCAATCATGTAACCTCGCATGGGCAACCGATGCCCAGCTTATGATTGGTGTTGACCCTTGTGTTAAAGATGTCCAACCCCTATTGATCTGTATCAAGGTATGAATTTCTGTATGTGTCTTGGTCTTCCTCCTCTGTTAAAATCGAACGGACTCCCTCAGGAGTCTGAATCAAAGCGACAGACTGAGTACTGCTGTTAAAGTTGTGTTGAACTTTCAAGGTATGTTCGACTCAGTGTTTGCTGAACCAGACTGACGAGTAAAGAATCCAGTCTATCACCCGCTGTTCAGTGGAGGTGACTGATCCGACTTCTCCCAGAATGCTCCTCTGCTGGATGCATTTCCCCCTGGTCGTCACTGAAGAGCTTCTTCTGCGACCCACTGCTCAGTGGAGGTGACGAATCCGACTTCTCCCAGAACGCCCCTCTGCTTCCTCTGCTGGATGTCTTTCCTCCTGGTCGTCACTGAAGGGCTTCTTCTGCTCCCCACTGTTCAGTGGAGATGACTGAGCCGTCTTCACCCAGAATGCCACTCTGCTGGATGCTTTTCCTCGTTGTCATCACTGAAGGGCTTCTTCTGCTCCCCACTGTTCAGTGGAGGTGACTGAGCCGACTTCTCCCAGAATGCCCCTCTGTCTCCTTCCCCTGGTGAGCCAACTCCACCAGCAGTATCCAAAACGATATACCTGTTTTGGAGGGAGATGACCTCAGGGAACCACTGCACTGCCTTCGAACTCTTCCGCTGCCTGTTGGTCACCCATTCACTACCTCCCTCACTAATATTTATCTGATTCGACTTCTCCTTGACAACAGTTCTTCTGCTACCCACTGTTCAGTGGAGGTGACGAATCCTACTTCTCCCAGAATGCTCCTCTGCTGGATGCATTTCCTCCTGGTCGTCACTGAAGGGCTTCTTCTGCTCCCCACTGTTCAGTGGAGGTGACTGAGCCGACTTCTCCCGAAATGCCCCTCTGCTGGATGCTTTTCCTCCTGGTCGTCACTGCAGGGCTTCTTCTGCTACCCGCTGTTCAGTGGAGGTGACGGAGCCGTCTTCTCCCAGAATGCTCCTCTGCTGGATGCGTTTCCCTCTCGTCGTCACTGCAGGGCTTCTTCTGCTCCCAATGTTCAGTGGAGATGACTGAGCGGACTTCTCCCAGAATGACCCTCTGTCTCCTCTGCTGGATGCGTTTCCCTCTCGTCGTCACTGCAGGGCTTCTTCTGCTCCCCGCTGTTCAGTGGAGGTGACTGAGCTGACTTCTCCCAAAATGCCCCTCTGCTGGATGCTTTTCCTCCTGGTCGTCACTGCAAGGCTTCTTCTGCTACCCGCTGCTCAGTGGAGGTGACGAATCCGTCTTCTCCCAGAATTCCCCTCTGCTTCCTCTGCTGGATGCCTTTCCTCCTGGTCGTCACTGAAGGGCTTCTTCTGCTCCCCACTGTTCAGTGGAGGTGACTGAGCCGACTTCTCCCAGAATGCCCCTCTGTCTCCTTCCCCTGGTGAGCCAACTCCACCAGCAGTATCCAAAACGATATACCTGTTTTGGAGGGAGATGACCTCAGGGAACCACTGCACTGCCTTCCAACTCTTCCTCTGCCTGTTGGTCACCCATTCACTATCTCCCTCAGTAATTTTTATCTGATTTAATTGCTCCACGACAACAGTTCTTCTGCTACTCACTGTTCAGTGGAGGTGACTGAGCCGACTTCTCCCAGCATGCCCCCCTGTCTCCTCTGCTGGATGCTTTTCCTCCTGGTCGGCACTGAAGGGCTTCTTCTGCTACCCGTGAGAATCACTGTGTGGTCAGTGTCCAGTAAAATAGTAAAGTGCCTACGTGGCAAAATAGCAGAAGTAGAAATGTGGTTAGGCAAAGGTTAATTAGTTGGTAGCTGAGGTTGGTACAGCGCCCCCCGCCCCCCGCTAGGCCATATGTTTGCGTAGTCAGCAGACCTGTACTGTCTTATCAATGTAGAGTCTTTGATGTGTTTCCGGGTCTGGTCTGAGTGTCTCCATGCAGCGAGCTAATCAATATTGGTAACAGCTTAGCAAGACCAAAAGGACATTCCAAGTTGGAAGATAAGGAGGTATCCCCTTTGATGTCTAATTGCAGCATGATCAGCACATGGAATATCTGTGATTGGCCGGCAATCATGTAACCTCGCATGGGCAACCGATGCCCAGCTTATGATTGGTGTTGACCCTTGTGTTAAAGATGTCCACCCCCTATTGATCTGTATCAAGGTATGAATTTCTGTATGTGTCTTGGTCTTCCTACTCTGTTAAAATCGAACGGACTCCCTCAGGAGTCTGAATCAAAGCTACAGACTGAGTACTGCTGTTAAAGTTGTGTTGAACTTTCAAGGTATGTTCAACTCAGTGTTTGCTGAACCAGACTGACGAGTAAAGAATCCAGTCCATCACCCGCTGTTCAGTGGAGGTGACTGATCAGACTTCTCCCAGAATGCCCCTCTGCTGGATGCTTTTCCTCCTGGTCGTCACTGCAGGGCTTCTTCTGCTACCCGCTGTTCAGTGGAGGTGACTGAGCCGTCTTCTCCCAGAATGCTCCTCTGCTGGATGCGTTTCCCTCTCGTCGTCACTGCAGGGCTTCTTCTGCTACCCGCTGTTCAGTGGAGGTGACGGAGCCGTCTTCTCCCAGAATGCTCCTCTGCTGGATTCTTTTCATCTTGGTCGTCACTGAAGGGCTCCTTCTGCTCCCAATGTTCAGTGGAGATGACTGAGCGGACTTCTCCCAGAATGACCCTCTGTCTCCTCTGCTGGATGCGTTTCCCTCTCGTCGTCACTGCAGGGCTTCTTCTGCTCCCCGCTGTTCAGTGGAGGTGACTGAGCTGACTTCTCCCAAAATGCCCCTCTGCTGGATGCTTTTCCTCCTGGTCGTCACTGCAAGGCTTCTTCTGCTACCCGCTGCTCAGTGGAGGTGACGAATCCGTCTTCTCCCAGAATTCCCCTCTGCTTCCTCTGCTGGATGCCTTTCCTCCTGGTCGTCACTGAAGGGCTTCTTCTGCTCCCCACTGTTCAGTGGAGGTGACTGAGCCGACTTCTCCCAGAATGCCCCTCTGTCTCCTTCCCCTGATGAGCCAACTCCACCAGCAGTATCCAAAACGATATACCTGTTTTGGAGGGAGATGACCTCAGGGAACCACTGCACTGCCTTCCAACTCTTCCTCTGCCTGTTGGTCACCCATTCACTATCTCCCTCAGTAATTTTTATCTGATTTAATTGCTCCACGACAACAGTTCTTCTGCTACTCACTGTTCAGTGGAGGTGACTGAGCCGACTTCTCCCAGCATGCCCCCCTGTCTCCTCTGCTGGATGCTTTTCCTCCTGGTCGGCACTGAAGGGCTTCTTCTGCTACCCGTGAGAATCACTGTGTGGTCAGTGTCCAGTAAAATAGTAAAGTGCCTACGTGGCAAAATAGCAGAAGTAGAAATGTGGTTAGGCAAAGGTTAATTAGTTGGTAGCTGAGGTTGGTACAGCGCCCCCCCCCCTGCTAGGCCATATGTTTGCGTAGTCAGCAGGCCTGTATTGTCTTATCAATGTAGAGTCTTTGATGTGTTTCCGGGTCTGGTCTGAGTGTCTCCATGCAGCGAGCTAATCAATATTGGTAACAGCTTAGCAAGACCAAAAGGACATTCCAAGTTGGAAGATAAGGAGGTATCCCCTTTGATGTCTAATTGCAGCATGATCAGCACATGGAATATCTGTGATTGGCCGGCAATCATGTAACATCGCATGGCCAAGCGATGCCCAGCTTATGATTGGTGTTGACCCTTGTGTTAAAGATGTCCAACCCCTATTGATCTGTATCAAGCTATGAATTTCTGTATGTGTCTTGGTCTTCCTACTCTGTTAAAATCGAACGGACTCCCTCAGGAGTCTGAATCAAAGCTACAGACTGAGTACTGCTGTTAAAGTTGTGTTGAACTTTCAAGGTATGTTCGACTCAGTGTTTGCTGAACCAGACTGACGAGTAAAGAATCCAGTCTATCACCCGCTGTTCAGTGGAGGTGACTGATCCGACTTCTCCCAGAATGCTCCTCTGCTGGCTGCATTTCCCCCTGGTCGTCACTGAAGAGCTTCTTCTGCGACCCACTGCTCAGTGGAGGTGACGAATCCGACTTCTCCTAGAACGCCCCTCTGCTTCCTCTGCTGGATGTCTTTCCTCCTGGTCGTCACTGAAGGGCTTCTTCTGCTCCCCACTGTTCAGTGGAGATGACTGAGCCGTCTTCACCCAGAATGCCCCTCTGCTGGATGCTTTTCCTCCTGGTCATCACTGAAGGGCTTCTTCTGCTCCCCACTGTTCACTGGAGGTGACTGAGCCGACTTCTCCCAGAATGCCCCTCTGTCTCCTTCCCCTGGTGAGCCAACTCCACCAGCAGTATCCAAAACGATATACCTGTTTTGGAGGGAGATGACCTCAGGGAACCACTGCACTGCCTTCTAACTCTTCCTCTGCCTGTTGGTCACACATTCACTACCTCCCTCACTAATATTTATCTGATTCAACTTCTCCTTGACACCAGTTCTTCTGCTACCCACTTTTCAGTGGAGGTGACGAATCCGACTTCTCCCAGAATGCTCCTCTGCTGGATGCATTTCCTCCTGGTCGTCACTGAAGGGCTTCTTCTGCTCCCCGCTGTTCAGTGGAGGTGACTGAGCCGTCTTCTCCCAGAATGCTCCTCTGCTGGATGCGTTTCCCTCTCGTCGTCACTGCAGGGCTTCTTCTGCTACCCGCTGTTCAGTGGAGGTGACTGAGCCGTCTTCTCCCAGAATGCTCCTCTGCTGGATGCTTTTCATCTTGGTCGTCACTGAAGGGCTCCTTCTGCTCCCAATGTTCAGTGGAGATGACTGAGCGGACTTCTCCCAGAATAACCCTCTGTCTCCTCTGCTGTATGCTTTTCCTCGTGGTCGTCACGGAAGGGCTTCTTCTGCTACCCGCTGCTCAGTGGAGGTGACTGAGCGGACTTCTCCCAGAATGACCCACTGTCTCCTTCCCCTGATGAGCCATCTCCCCTAACAGTATTCAAAACGATAAACCTGCTTTGGAGGGAGATGACCACAGGGGACCCCTGCACTGCCTTCCAACTCTTCCTCTGCCTGTTGGTCACCCATTCACTATCTCCCTCAGTAATTTTTATCTGATTTAATTGCTCCACGACAACAGTTCTTCTGCTACTCACTGTTCAGTGGAGGTGACTGAGCCGACTTCTCCCAGCATGCCCCCCTGTCTCCTCTGCTGGATGCATTTCCCCCTGTTCGTCACTGAAGGACTTCTTCTGCTACCCACTGTTCAGTGGAGGTGACGAATCCGACTTCTCCCAGAATGCTCCTCTGCTGGATGCATTTCCTCATGGTCGTCACTGAAGGGCTTCTCCTGCTACCCGTGAGAATCACTGTGTGGTCAGTGTCCAGTAAAATAGTAAAGTGCCTACGTGGCAAAATAGCAGAAGTAGAAATGTGGTTAGGCAAAGGTTAATTAGTTGGTAGCTGAGGTTGGTACAGCGCCCCCCCTGCTAGGCCATATGTTTGCGTAGTCAGCAGGCCTGTATTGTCTTATCAATGTAGAGTCTTTGATGTGTTTCCGGGTCTGGTCTGAGTGACTCCATGCAGCGAGCTAATCAATATTGGTAACAGCTTAGCAAGACCAAAAGGACATTCCAAGTTGGAAGATAAGGAGGTATCCCCTTTGATGTCTAATTGCAGCATGATCAGCACATGGAATATCTGTGATTGGCCGGCAATCATGTAACCTCGCATGGGCAACCGATGCCCAGCTTATGATTGGTGTTGACCCTTGTGTTAAAGATGTCCAACCCCTATTGATCTGTATCAAGGTATGAATTTCTGTATGTGTCTTGGTCTTCCTCCTCTGTTAAAATCGAACGGACTCCCTCAGGAGTCTGAATCAAAGCGACAGACTGAGTACTGCTGTTAAAGTTGTGTTGAACTTTCAAGGTATGTTCGACTCAGTGTTTGCTGAACCAGACTGACGAGTAAAGAATCCAGTCTATCACCCGCTGTTCAGTGGAGGTGACTGATCCGACTTCTCCCAGAATGCTCCTCTGCTGGATGCATTTCCCCCTGGTAGTCACTGAAGAGCTTTTTCTGCGACCCACTGCTCAGTGGAGGTGACGAATCCGACTTCTCCCAGAACGCCCCTCTGCTTCCTCTGCTGGATGTCTTTCCTCCTGGTCGTCACTGAAGGGCTTCTTCTGCTCCCCACTGTTCAGTGGAGATGACTGAGCCGTCTTCACCCAGAATGCCACTCTGCTGGATGCTTTTCCTCGTTGTCATCACTGAAGGGCTTCTTCTGCTCCCCACTGTTCAGTGGAGGTGACTGAGCCGACTTCTCCCAGAATGCCCCTCTGTCTCCTTCCCCTGGTGAGCCAACTCCACCAGCAGTATCCAAAACGATATACCTGTTTTGGAGGGAGATGACCTCAGGGAACCACTGCACTGCCTTCGAACTCTTCCGCTGCCTGTTGGTCACCCATTCACTACCTCCCTCACTAATATTTATCTGATTCGACTTCTCCTTGACAACAGTTCTTCTGCTACCCACTGTTCAGTGGAGGTGACGAATCCTACTTCTCCCAGAATGCTCCTCTGCTGGATGCATTTCCTCCTGGTCGTCACTGAAGGGCTTCTTCTGCTCCCCACTGTTCAGTGGAGGTGACTGAGCCGACTTCTCCCGAAATGCCCCTCTGCTGGATGCTTTTCCTCCTGGTCGTCACTGCAGGGCTTCTTCTGCTACCCGCTGTTCAGTGGAGGTGACGGAGCCGTCTTCTCCCAGAATGCTCCTCTGCTGGATGCGTTTCCCTCTCGTCGTCACTGCAGGGCTTCTTCTGCTCCCAATGTTCAGTGGAGATGACTGAGCGGACTTCTCCCAGAATGACCCTCTGTCTCCTCTGCTGGATGCGTTTCCCTCTCGTCGTCACTGCAGGGCTTCTTCTGCTCCCCGCTGTTCAGTGGAGGTGACTGAGCTGACTTCTCCCAAAATGCCCCTCTGCTGGATGCTTTTCCTCCTGGTCGTCACTGCAAGGCTTCTTCTGCTACCCGCTGCTCAGTGGAGGTGACGAATCCGTCTTCTCCCAGAATTCCCCTCTGCTTCCTCTGCTGGATGCCTTTCCTCCTGGTCGTCACTGAAGGGCTTCTTCTGCTCCCCACTGTTCAGTGGAGGTGACTGAGCCGACTTCTCCCAGAATGCCCCTCTGTCTCCTTCCCCTGGTGAGCCAACTCCACCAGCAGTATCCAAAACGATATACCTGTTTTGGAGGGAGATGACCTCAGGGAACCACTGCACTGCCTTCCAACTCTTCCTCTGCCTGTTGGTCACCCATTCACTATCTCCCTCAGTAATTTTTATCTGATTTAATTGCTCCACGACAACAGTTCTTCTGCTACTCACTGTTCAGTGGAGGTGACTGAGCCGTCTTCTCCCAGAATGCTCCTCTGCTGGATGCGTTTCCCTCTCGTCGTCACTGCAGGGCTTCTTCTGCTACCCGCTGTTCAGTGGAGGTGACTGAGCCGTCTTCTCCCAGAATGCTCCTCTGCTGGATGCTTTTCATCTTGGTCGTCACTGAAGGGCTCCTTCTGCTCCCAATGTTCAGTGGAGATGACTGAGCGGACTTCTCCCAGAATAACCCTCTGTCTCCTCTGCTGTATGCTTTTCCTCGTGGTCGTCACGGAAGGGCTTCTTCTGCTACCCGCTGCTCAGTGGAGGTGACTGAGCGGACTTCTCCCAGAATGACCCACTGTCTCCTTCCCCTGATGAGCCATCTCCCCTAACAGTATTCAAAACGATAAACCTGCTTTGGAGGGAGATGACCACAGGGGACCCCTGCACTGCCTTCCAACTCTTCCTCTGCCTGTTGGTCACCCATTCACTATCTCCCTCAGTAATTTTTATCTGATTTAATTGCTCCACGACAACAGTTCTTCTGCTACTCACTGTTCAGTGGAGGTGACTGAGCCGACTTCTCCCAGCATGCCCCCCTGTCTCCTCTGCTGGATGCATTTCCCCCTGTTCGTCACTGAAGGACTTCTTCTGCTACCCACTGTTCAGTGGAGGTGACGAATCCGACTTCTCCCAGAATGCTCCTCTGCTGGATGCATTTCCTCATGGTCGTCACTGAAGGGCTTCTCCTGCTACCCGTGAGAATCACTGTGTGGTCAGTGTCCAGTAAAATAGTAAAGTGCCTACGTGGCAAAATAGCAGAAGTAGAAATGTGGTTAGGCAAAGGTTAATTAGTTGGTAGCTGAGGTTGGTACAGCGCCCCCCCTGCTAGGCCATATGTTTGCGTAGTCAGCAGGCCTGTATTGTCTTATCAATGTAGAGTCTTTGATGTGTTTCCGGGTCTGGTCTGAGTGACTCCATGCAGCGAGCTAATCAATATTGGTAACAGCTTAGCAAGACCAAAAGGACATTCCAAGTTGGAAGATAAGGAGGTATCCCCTTTGATGTCTAATTGCAGCATGATCAGCACATGGAATATCTGTGATTGGCCGGCAATCATGTAACCTCGCATGGGCAACCGATGCCCAGCTTATGATTGGTGTTGACCCTTGTGTTAAAGATGTCCAACCCCTATTGATCTGTATCAAGGTATGAATTTCTGTATGTGTCTTGGTCTTCCTCCTCTGTTAAAATCGAACGGACTCCCTCAGGAGTCTGAATCAAAGCGACAGACTGAGTACTGCTGTTAAAGTTGTGTTGAACTTTCAAGGTATGTTCGACTCAGTGTTTGCTGAACCAGACTGACGAGTAAAGAATCCAGTCTATCACCCGCTGTTCAGTGGAGGTGACTGATCCGACTTCTCCCAGAATGCTCCTCTGCTGGATGCATTTCACCCTGGTAGTCACTGAAGAGCTTTTTCTGCGACCCACTGCTCAGTGGAGGTGACGAATCCGACTTCTCCCAGAACGCCCCTCTGCTTCCTCTGCTGGATGTCTTTCCTCCTGGTCGTCACTGAAGGGCTTCTTCTGCTCCCCACTGTTCAGTGGAGATGACTGAGCCGTCTTCACCCAGAATGCCACTCTGCTGGATGCTTTTCCTCGTTGTCATCACTGAAGGGCTTCTTCTGCTCCCCACTGTTCAGTGGAGGTGACTGAGCCGACTTCTCCCAGAATGCCCCTCTGTCTCCTTCCCCTGGTGAGCCAACTCCACCAGCAGTATCCAAAACGATATACCTGTTTTGGAGGGAGATGACCTCAGGGAACCACTGCACTGCCTTCGAACTCTTCCGCTGCCTGTTGGTCACCCATTCACTACCTCCCTCACTAATATTTATCTGATTCGACTTCTCCTTGACAACAGTTCTTCTGCTACCCACTGTTCAGTGGAGGTGACGAATCCTACTTCTCCCAGAATGCTCCTCTGCTGGATGCATTTCCTCCTGGTCGTCACTGAAGGGCTTCTTCTGCTCCCCACTGTTCAGTGGAGGTGACTGAGCCGACTTCTCCCGAAATGCCCCTCTGCTGGATGCTTTTCCTCCTGGTCGTCACTGCAGGGCTTCTTCTGCTACCCGCTGTTCAGTGGAGGTGACGGAGCCGTCTTCTCCCAGAATGCTCCTCTGCTGGATGCGTTTCCCTCTCGTCGTCACTGCAGGGCTTCTTCTGCTCCCAATGTTCAGTGGAGATGACTGAGCGGACTTCTCCCAGAATGACCCTCTGTCTCCTCTGCTGGATGCGTTTCCCTCTCGTCGTCACTGCAGGGCTTCTTCTGCTCCCCGCTGTTCAGTGGAGGTGACTGAGCTGACTTCTCCCAAAATGCCCCTCTGCTGGATGCTTTTCCTCCTGGTCGTCACTGCAAGGCTTCTTCTGCTACCCGCTGCTCAGTGGAGGTGACGAATCCGTCTTCTCCCAGAATTCCCCTCTGCTTCCTCTGCTGGATGCCTTTCCTCCTGGTCGTCACTGAAGGGCTTCTTCTGCTCCCCACTGTTCAGTGGAGGTGACTGAGCCGACTTCTCCCAGAATGCCCCTCTGTCTCCTTCCCCTGGTGAGCCAACTCCACCAGCAGTATCCAAAACGATATACCTGTTTTGGAGGGAGATGACCTCAGGGAACCACTGCACTGCCTTCCAACTCTTCCTCTGCCTGTTGGTCACCCATTCACTATCTCCCTCAGTAATTTTTATCTGATTTAATTGCTCCACGACAACAGTTCTTCTGCTACTCACTGTTCAGTGGAGGTGACTGAGCCGACTTCTCCCAGCATGCCCCCCTGTCTCCTCTGCTGGATGCTTTTCCTCCTGGTCGGCACTGAAGGGCTTCTTCTGCTACCCGTGAGAATCACTGTGTGGTCAGTGTCCAGTAAAATAGTAAAGTGCCTACGTGGCAAAATAGCAGAAGTAGAAATGTGGTTAGGCAAAGGTTAATTAGTTGGTAGCTGAGGTTGGTACAGCGCCCCCCGCCCCCCGCTAGGCCATATGTTTGCGTAGTCAGCAGGCCTGTACTGTCTTATCAATGTAGAGTCTTTGATGTGTTTCCGGGTCTGGTCTGAGTGTCTCCATGCAGCGAGCTAATCAATATTGGTAACAGCTTAGCAAGACCAAAAGGACATTCCAAGTTGGAAGATAAGGAGGTATCCCCTTTGATGTCTAATTGCAGCATGATCAGCACATGGAATATCTGTGATTGGCCGGCAATCATGTAACCTCGCATGGGCAACCGATGCCCAGCTTATGATTGGTGTTGACCCTTGTGTTAAAGATGTCCACCCCCTATTGATCTGTATCAAGGTATGAATTTCTGTATGTGTCTTGGTCTTCCTACTCTGTTAAAATCGAACGGACTCCCTCAGGAGTCTGAATCAAAGCTACAGACTGAGTACTGCTGTTAAAGTTGTGTTGAACTTTCAAGGTATGTTCAACTCAGTGTTTGCTGAACCAGACTGACGAGTAAAGAATCCAGTCCATCACCCGCTGTTCAGTGGAGGTGACTGATCAGACTTCTCCCAGAATGCCCCTCTGCTGGATGCTTTTCCTCCTGGTCGTCACTGCAGGGCTTCTTCTGCTACCCGCTGTTCAGTGGAGGTGACTGAGCCGTCTTCTCCCAGAATGCTCCTCTGCTGGATGCGTTTCCCTCTCGTCGTCACTGCTGGGCTTCTTCTGCTACCCGCTGTTCAGTGGAGGTGACGGAGCCGTCTTCTCCCAGAATGCTCCTCTGCTGGATTCTTTTCATCTTGGTCGTCACTGAAGGGCTCCTTCTGCTCCCAATGTTCAGTGGAGATGACTGAGCGGACTTCTCCCAGAATGACCCTCTGTCTCCTCTGCTGGATGCGTTTCCCTCTCGTCGTCACTGCAGGGCTTCTTCTGCTCCCCGCTGTTCAGTGGAGGTGACTGAGCTGACTTCTCCCAAAATGCCCCTCTGCTGGATGCTTTTCCTCCTGGTCGTCACTGCAAGGCTTCTTCTGCTACCCGCTGCTCAGTGGAGGTGACGAATCCGTCTTCTCCCAGAATTCCCCTCTGCTTCCTCTGCTGGATGCCTTTCCTCCTGGTCGTCACTGAAGGGCTTCTTCTGCTCCCCACTGTTCAGTGGAGGTGACTGAGCCGACTTCTCCCAGAATGCCCCTCTGTCTCCTTCCCCTGGTGAGCCAACTCCACCAGCAGTATCCAAAACGATATACCTGTTTTGGAGGGAGATGACCTCAGGGAACCACTGCACTGCCTTCCAACTCTTCCTCTGCCTGTTGGTCACCCATTCACTATCTCCCTCAGTAATTTTTATCTGATTTAATTGCTCCACGACAACAGTTCTTCTGCTACTCACTGTTCAGTGGAGGTGACTGAGCCGACTTCTCCCAGCATGCCCCCCTGTCTCCTCTGCTGGATGCTTTTCCTCCTGGTCGGCACTGAAGGGCTTCTTCTGCTACCCGTGAGAATCACTGTGTGGTCAGTGTCCAGTAAAATAGTAAAGTGCCTACGTGGCAAAATAGCAGAAGTAGAAATGTGATTAGGCAAAGGTTAATTAGTTGGTAGCTGAGGTTGGTACAGCGCCCCCCGCCCCCCGCTAGGCCATATGTTTGCGTAGTCAGCAGGCCTGTACTGTCTTATCAATGTAGAGTCTTTGATGTGTTTCCGGGTCTGGTCTGAGTGTCTCCATGCAGCGAGCTAATCAATATTGGTAACAGCTTAGCAAGACCAAAAGGACATTCCAAGTTGGAAGATAAGGAGGTATCCCCTTTGATGTCTAATTGCAGCATGATCAGCACATGGAATATCTGTGATTGGCCGGCAATCATGTAACCTCGCATGGGCAACCGATGCCCAGCTTATGATTGGTGTTGACCCTTGTGTTAAAGATGTCCACCCCCTATTGATCTGTATCAAGGTATGAATTTCTGTATGTGTCTTGGTCTTCCTACTCTGTTAAAATCGAACGGACTCCCTCAGGAGTCTGAATCAAAGCTACAGACTGAGTACTGCTGTTAAAGTTGTGTTGAACTTTCAAGGTATGTTCAACTCAGTGTTTGCTGAACCAGACTGACGAGTAAAGAATCCAGTCTATCACCCGCTGTTCAGTGGATGTGACTGATCAGACTTCTCCCAGAATGCTCCTCTGCTGGATGCATTTCCCCCTGGTAGTCACTGAAGAGCTTCTTCTGCGACCCACTGCTCAGTGGAGGTGACGAATCCGACGTCTCCCAGAACGCCCCTCTGCTTCCTCTGCTGGATGTCTTTCCTCCTGGTCGTCACTGAAGGGCTTCTTCTGCTCCCCACTGTTCAGTGGAGATGACTGAGCCGTCTTCACCCAGAATGCCCCTCTGCTGGATGCTTTTCCTCGTGGTCATCACTGAAGGGCTTCTTCTGCTCCCCACTGTTCAGTGGAGGTGACTGAGCCGACTTCTCCCAGAATGCCCCTCTGTCTCCTTCCCCTGGTGAGCCAACTCCACCAGCAGTATCCAAAACGATATAGCTGTTTTGGAGGGAGATGACCTCAGGGAACCACTGCACTGCCTTCCAACTCTTCCTCTGCCTGTTGGTCACCCATTCACTATCTCCCTCAGTAATTTTTATCTGATTTAATTGCTCCACGACAACAGTTCTTCTGCTACTCACTGTTCAGTGGAGGTGACTGAGCCGACTTCTCCCAGCATGCCCCCCTCTCTCCTCTGCAGGATGCATTTCCCCCTGTTCGTCACTGAAGGACTTCTTCTGCTACCCACTGTTCAGTGGAGGTGACGAATCCGACTTCTCCCAGAATGCTCCTCTGCTGGATGCATTTCCTCCTGGTCGTCACTGAAGGGCTTCTTCTGCTGCCCGTGAGAATCACTGTGTGGTCAGTGTCCAGTAAAATAGTAAAGTGCCTACGTGGCAAAATAGCAGAAGTAGCAATGTGGTTAGGCAAAGGTTAATTAGTTGGTAGCTGAGGTTGGTACAGCCCCCCCCTGCTAGGCCATATGTTTGCGTAGTCAGCAGGCCTGTATTGTCTTATCAATGTCGATTCTTTGATGTGTTTCCGGGTCTGGTCTGAGTGTCTCCATGCAGCGAGCTAATCAATATTGGTAACAGCTTAGCAAGACCAAAAGGACATTCCAAGTTGGAAGATAAGGAGGTATCCCCTTTGATGTCTAATTGCAGCATGATCAGCACATGAAATATCTGTGATTGGCCTGCAATCATGTAACATCGCATGGCCAAGCGATGCCCAGCTTATGATTGGTGTTGACCCTTGTGTTAAAGATGTCCAACCCCTATTGATCTGTATCAAGGTATGAATTTCTGTATGTGTCTTGGTCTTCCTACTCTGTTAAAATCGAACGGACTCCCTCAGGAGTCTGAATCAAAGCTACAGACTGAGTACTGCTGTTAAAGATGTGTTGAACTTTCAAGGTGTGTTCGACTCAGTGTTTGCTGAACCAGACTGACGAATAAGAATCCAGTCCATCACCCGCTGTTCAGTGGAGGTGACTGATCCGACTTCTCCCAGAATACCCCTCTGCTGTCTGCTTTCCCTCCTGGTCGTCACTGCAGGGCTTCTTCTACTACCCACTGTTCAGTGGAGGTGACTGAGCCAACTTCTCCCAGAAATGCCCCTATGCTGGATGCTTTTCCTCCTGGTAGTCACTGAAGGGCTTTTTCTGCGACCCGCTGTTCAGTGGAGGTGACTGAGCCGACATCACCCAGAATGCCTCTCTGTCTCCTCTGCTGGATGCTTTTCCTTCTGGTTGGCACTGAAGGAATTCTTCTGTTACCCACTGTTCAGTGGAGATGACTGAGCCGACGTCTATCAGAATGCCTCTCTGCTGGATGCTTTTCCACCTGGTCGTCACTGAAGGTCTTCTTCTGCTACCCGCTGTTCACTGGAGGTGACTGAGCCGACATCACCCAGAATGCCTCTCTGTCTCCTCCCCATGGTGAGCCATCTCCCCCAACAGTATCCAAAACGATACACCTGTTTTGGAGGGAGATGACCGCAGTGGACCCCTGCACTTCCTTCTCACTCTTTCTCTGCCTGTTGATCACCCATTCACTGTCTCTCTCAGTAATATTAATCTGATTTAACTGCTCCTCGAAACCAGTTCTTCTGCTACCCACTGTTCAGTGGAGGTGTCTGAGCCGACTTCTCCCAGAATGCCCCTCTGTCTTCTCTGCTGGAATCTTTTCTTCCTGGTAGTCACTGAAGGGCTTCTTCTGCGACCCACTGTTCAGTTGAGGTGACTTAGCTGACTTCTCCCGGAACGCCCCTCTGCTGGATGCTTTTCCTCCTGGTCGTCACTGCAGGGCTTCTTCTGCTACCCACTGTTCAGTGGAGGTGACTGAACCATCTTCTCCCAGAATGCTCCTCTGCTGGATGCTTTTCCTCCTGGTCGTCACTGCAGGGCGTCTTCTGCTACCCACTGTTCAGTGGAGGTGACGAATCCGACTTCTCCCAAAATGCCCCTCTGTCTTCCCTGCTGGAAGCTTTTCTTTCTGGTGGTTACTGAAGGGCTTCTTCTGCGACCCACTGTTCAGTGAAGGTGACAGAGCCGACTTCTATCAGAATGCCCCTCTGATGGATGCATTTCATCCTGGTCGTCACTGAATGGTTTCTTCTGCTACCCGCTGTGCAGTGGAGGTGACTGAGCCGACTTCACCCAGAATGCCCCTCTGCTGGATGCCTTTCTTCCTGGAGGACACTGAAGGGATTTTTCTGCAACCCACATTTCAGTGGAGGTGACTGAGCCGACTTCTCCCAGAATGCTCCTCTGTCTCCTCTGCTGGATGCTTTTCCACCTGGTCGTCACTGAAGGGCTTCTTCTGCAACCCACTGTTCAGTGGAGATGACGGAGCCGACATTTCCCAGAATGCCCCTCTGCTGGGTGTTTTTCTCCTGGTCGTCACTGAAGGGCTTCTTCTGCTGCCCACTGTTCAGTGGAGATGACTTAGCCGACTTTTCCAAGAATGCCACTCTGCTGGATGCTTTTCCGCCTGGTCGTCACTGAAAAGCTTCTTCTGCTCCCCGCTGTTCAGTGGAGGTGACTGAGCCGACTTCTCCCAAAATGCCCCTATCTCTGCTCTGCTGGATGTTTTTCATCCTGGTCGTCACTGAAGGGCTTCTTCTCCTACCCACTGTTCAGTGGAGATGACTGAGCACACTTCTCCCAGAATGCCCCTCTGTCTCCTTCCCCTGGTGAGCCAACTCCCCCAACAGTATCCAAAACAATATACCTGTTTTGGAGGTAGATGACGGCACGGGACCTCTGCACTGCCTTCTACCTCATCCTCTGCCTGTTCGTCACCCATTCACTATCTCCCTCAATAATATTTATCTGATTTAACTGCTCCTCGACACCAGTTCTTCTGCTACCCACTGTTCATTGGAGGTGACTAATCCGACTTCTCCCAAAATGCCGCTCTGCTGGATGCTTTTCCTCCTGGTCGTCACTGCAGGGCTTCTTCTGCTACCCGCTGTTCAGTGGAGGTGACTGAGCCGTCTTCTCCCAGAATGCTCCTCTGCTGGATGCTTTTCATCTTGGTCGTCACTGAAGGGCTCCTTCTGCTCCCAATGTTCAATGTTGGTGACGGAGCCGACTTCTCCCAAAATGCCCCTCAGCTGAATGCTTTTCCTCTTTGTCGTAACTGAAGGGCTTCTTCTGCTACCCACTGTTCAGTGGAGATGACTGAGCACTCTTCTCCCAGAATGCCCCTCAGCTGGATGCTTTTCCTCCTGGTCGGAACTGAAGGGCTTTTTCTGCTACCCACTGTTCAGTGGAGGTGACTAATCAGACTTCTCCCAGAATGCCCCTCTGCTGGATGCTTTTCCTCCTGGTCGTCACTGAAGGGCTTCTTCTGCTTCACACTGTCCAGTGGAGATGATTGAGCCAACTTTTCCCAGAATACCCCTCTGCTGTCTGCTTTCCCTCCTGGTCGTCACTGAAGGGTTTCTTCTACTACCCACTGTTCAGTGGAGGTGACTGAGCCAACTTCTCCCAGAAATGCCCCTATGCTGGATGCTTTTCCTCCTGGTAGTCACTGAAGGGCTTTTTCTGCGACCCGCTGTTCAGTGGAGGTGACTGAGCCGACATCACCCAGAATGCCTCTCTGTCTCCTCTGCTGGATGCTTTTCCTTCTGGTTGGCACTGAAGGAATTCTTCTGTTACCCACTGTTCAGTGGAGATGACTGAGCCGACGTCTATCAGAATGCCTCTCTGCTGGATGCTTTTCCACCTGGTCGTCACTGAAGGTCTTCTTCTGCTACCCGCTGTTCACTGGAGGTGACTGAGCCGACATCACCCAGAATGCCTCTCTGTCTCCTCCCCATGGTGAGCCATCTCCCCCAACAGTATCCAAAACGATACACCTGTTTTGGAGGGAGATGACCGCAGTGGACCCCTGCACTGCCTTCTCACTCTTTCTCTGCCTGTTGATCACCCATTCACTGTCTCTCTCAGTAATATTAATCTGATTTAACTGCTCCTCGACACCAGTTCTTCTGCTACCCACTGTTCTGTGGAGGTGTCTGAGCCGACTTCTCCCAGAATGCCCCTCTGTCTTCTCTGCTGGAATCTTTTCTTCCTGGTCGTCACTGAAGGGCTTCTTCTGCGACCCACTGTTCAGTCGAGGTGACTTAGCTGACTTCTCCCGGAACGCCCCTCTGCTGGATGCTTTTCCTCCTGGTCGTCACTGCAGGGCTTCTTCTGCTACCCACTGTTCAGTGGAGGTGACTGAGCCATCTTCTCCCAGAATGCTCCTCTGCTGGATGCTTTTCCTCCCGGTCGTCACTGCAGGGCGTCTTCTGCTACCCACTGTTCAGTGGAGGAGACGAATGCGACTTCTCCCAAAATGCCCCTCTGTCTTCCCTGCTGGAAGCTTTTCTTTCTGGTGGTCACTGAAGGGCTTCTTCTGCGACCCACTGTTCAGTGAAGGTGACAGAGCCGACTTCTATCAGAATGCCCCTCTGATGGATGCATTTCATCCTGGTCGTCACTGAATGGCTTCTTCTGCTACCCGCTGTGCAGTGGAGGTGACTGAGCCGACTTCACCCAGAATGCCCCTCTGCTGGATGCCTTTCTTCCTGGAGGACACTGAAGGGATTTTTCTGCAACCCACATTTCAGTGGAGGTGACTGAGCCGACTTCTCCCAGAATGCTCCTCTGTCTCCTCTGCTGGATGCTTTTCCACCTGGTCGTCACTGAAGGGCTTCTTCTGCAACCCACTGTTCAGTGGAGATGACGGAGCCGACATTTCCCAGAATGCCCCTCTGCTGGGTGTTTTTCTCCTGGTCGTCACTGAAGGGCTTCTTCTGCTGCCCACTGTTCAGTGGAGATGACTGAGCCGACTTTTCCAAGAATGCCACTCTGCTGGATGCTTTTCCGCCTGGTCGTCACTGAAGAGCTTCTTCTGCTCCCCGCTGTTCAGTGGAGGTGACTGAGCCGACTTCTCCCAAAATGCCCCTATCTCTGCTCTGCTGGATGCTTTTCATCCTGGTCGTCACTGAAGGGCTTCTTCTCCTACCCACTGTTCAGTGGAGATGACTGAGTACACTTCTCCCAGAATGCCCCTCTGTCTCCTTCCCCTGGTGAGCCAACTCCCCCAACAGTATCCAAAACAATATACCTGTTTTGGAGGTAGATGACGGCACGGGACCTCTGCACTGCCTTCTAAATCTTCCTCTGCCTGTTCGTCACCCATTCACTATCTCCCTCAATAATATTTATCTGATTTAACTGCTCCTCGACACCAGTTCTTCTGCTACCCACTGTTCATTGGAGGTGACTAATCCGATTTCACCCAGAATGCCCCTCTGCTGGATGCTTTTCCTCCTGGTCGTCACTGAAGAGCTTTTTCTGCTCCCCGCTGTTCAGTGGAGGTGACTGAGCCGACTTCTCCCAGAATGCCCCTATCTCTGCTCGATGCATTTCATCCTTGTAGTCACTGAAGGGCTTATTCTCCTCCCCACTGTTCAGTGGAGGTGACTGAGCCGACTTTTCCCAGAATGCCCCTCTGCTGGATGCTTTTCCTCCTGGTCGTCACTGATGGGCTCCTTCTGTTACCCAGTGGTCAGTGGAGGTGATGAGCCGACTTCTCCCAGAATGCCTCACTGTCTCCTCTGTTGGATGTTTCTTCTCCTGGTCGTCACTGAATGGCTTCTTCTGCTACCCACTGTTCAGTGGAGGTGACTGAGCCGACTTCTCCCAGAATGCCCCTCTATCTCCTCTGCTGGAGAAACCTTTTCTGTGGCACCTTATCGGATGCCTTTTGAAAATCCAAATATCCTCCATCCACTGGTTCCCCTTTATCTGCCCTGCTCGTTACATCCTCGAAAAACTCTAATCAATTTGTCAAACACGGTTTCCTTTTCAAAAAACCGTGTTGACTCTGCCTTATCATATTATGATTTTCTAAGTGCCCTGTTGCCACTTCCTTAATAATGGATTCCAGCATTTTCCCGATGACTGATGTCAGGCTAACTGGCCTGTAGTTCCCAGTTTACTCCCTCCCTCTTTTTTTGAATAGCAGATTTGCATTTGCTGACATCCAATCCACGGGGACCGTTCTAGAATCTAGGGAATTCTGGAAGATCACAACCAATGCATCCACTATCTCTGCAGCCACCTCTTTTAGAACCCTCGGGTGTCGGCCATCAGGTCCAGGGGATTTATCGGCTTTTAGTCCCATTAATTTATCCAGGACTTTTCCTTTACTGATATTAATTACTTTAAGTTCCTCACTCTCATTGGACCATTGGTTCTCCATTATTCCCGGCATATATTGTGTGTCTTCTACTGTGGAGACAGATACAAAAAAATGTTTTTAACGTGTCAGCCATTTCCTTATCTTCCATTAAAATTTACTTTGTCTCTGGCTCTAAGGGACCCGCGTTTACTTTCGCTAATCACTTCCTTTTTACGTACTTGTGATGTGGAGATTTTCAAATAAAACTGTTGGACTGTAACCTGGTGTTGTAAGATTCCTTACATTTTTACGTTTTAGAAGCTCGTACAATCTGTTTTTTTATGTTTCTCACCAGTTTACTCTCACATTATCTAAGATGTGAAGGCCTTAAAGAGGTTGCAGAAAACATTTATTAAAATTGTTCCAGGGATGAGGGACTTCACTTGCGTGGATAGACTGGAGAAACTGGGATTGTTCTCCTTAGAGCAGGGAAGTTTGAGTGGATATTTGTTAGAGATGTTCAAAATCATGTGGGGTCTAGACTGAGCTGATAGAGAGAAACTGGTCCCATTGGCGCAAGGGTCGAGAACAACAGGACGCAGGTTTAAGGTGACTGGCAAAAGAAGCAAAGGCAACATGTGGAAAAAACCTTTTTTCCGCAGCGAGTGGTTAGGATCTGGAATACACTGCCTCAAATGGAAGTGGAGGCAGATTCAATCGTGCCTTTCAAAAGGGAATTGGGTAAGTACTTCAAGGGTGAAAACTGCAGGGCTATGGTGAAAGGGAGGGACAATGGGACAAGCTGGATTGCTCTTGCAGAGAGCTGACATGGAATCGACGGGCCGAATGGCCTCCTTCTTTGCTGTTACCATTCTATGATTCTATTTGCTCCCTCTTTATTAATTTTTGGTCATCATTTCCTGATTTATAAAACCCTCCCAATCCTCAGGCTTACTATATGTTTAGCAACATTGCAAGCCCCTACTTTTAATCTAATACTATCTTTAACTTCACTAGTTAGCCACTTTCCTGTATATTCGTTGAGAATTATGAATTCTTTCTTAAATGTTCACCATTTCCAAACTACCGTCACATCTTTTAATCTAATTTCCAAATCCACCTGAGCCAACTCGGCGCTCATTCCTACGTAATTGGCTTTGTTTAATTTAAGACCTCAATTTCCGACTTAACGACATCACTCTCAAACTCAATATGAAATTCTATCATATTATGATTACTCTTTCCCTTAGTATCCTTTATTATAAAATTACTAATTAACCCTGCCTCATCACACAATACCTGATCTAAAATAACCTATTCCCTATTTGGTTCCTCGATATATTGTTCAAGAAAACTTCCTCGAATGCATTCCACCAACTAGTCCTCCAAACTACTTTTGACAATTTGGTTTGTCCAGTCTATATGAAGATTAAAACCCCCACGATTATTGCATTACCTTTGTTATATGCCCCTCTAATTTCCTGATTTATACTCTGTTCAATACTGTTAAACTATTACAACCTGTGATTTCTGCCCCTTGTTATTTCTTAGCTCCACCCATACTGATTCTACATCCTGATTTTCTGAGCTATGATCCGTTCTTACTACTCTCTTTATCTCATCCTTTATTATCAGGGCTACCTCCCGCTTTTTCCATTTTGCCTATCTTTTCTAAAAGTCAAGTACCTTGGAATATTTAGTTCCCAAGCTTGGTCACACTGCAACCACATCTCAGTAATGGTCACTGGATCAAACCCATTTATCTCCAATTCTATTCATTTATCTTGTTACGAATGTTTCGTGCATTCAGATATCGTGCCTTTAAGTTGAACTTTGCACTACTTTTCTCTGACCTCAGTCATTAATGCTCTATTACCTTTCTTAAACTCTCTGTCCCTTTCTGATACACTCGGCTTGTTTTTTACCCAAATCGCTCCTCTACTCTTCAACCTTAACTTTGCTCTTTAGAGTGATACATTTACCATTATCTTAAACCCCCGCTTCTCCTTATCGGTTTAAATCCCTATCTACGACCCTGGTTATTCGATTCACCAGGACACTGTTCCCAGCCTGGTTTAATCGGGCCCCGTCCCAACAGAACAGCTCTCTCGCTCCCCAGTACCAGTGCCAGTGCCCCATGAATCGAAACCCCTGCAATAAAAACAGAAAATGTTGGAAATACTCAGCAAATCAGGCAGCCTCTGTGGAGAAAGAAGCAGAGTTAACGTTTCAGGTCCTTGACCTTTCGTCTGAACTGGAAGAAGTTGAAACCGCTGCCTGCAACTTCACCCTTTCAGCCATGCATTTTACCATTTTGCGTGTGGTTCGGATAGGAATTAGAACATAAGAACATAAGAACATAAGAAATTGGAGCAGGAGTAGGCCAATCGGCCCCTCGAGCCTGCTCCGCCATTCAATAAGATCATGGCTGATCTGATCCCAACCACAAATCTAAAGAACACAAGAAGTCGGAGCAGGACCCGGCCACATAGCCCCTGGGCCCTCTCCGCCACCCACAGGGCATTGACCGATCTGAACTCAGCTTCATGTCCAATTTCCTGCCCGCTCCCCATAACCCCTAATTCCCTTTACTTCTAGGAAACTGTCTATTTCTGTTTTAAATTTATCTAATGATGTAGCTTCCACAGCTTCCTGGGGCAGCAAATTCCACAGACCTACCACCCTCTGAGTGAAGAAGTTTCTCCTCATCTCAGTTTTGAAAGAGCAGCCCCTTATTCTAAGATTATGCCCCCTAGTTCTAGTTTCACCCATCTTTGGGAACATCCTTACTGCATCCACCCGATCAAGACCCTTCACAATCTTATATGTTTCAATAAGATCGCCTCTCATTCTTCTGAACTCCAATGAGTAGAGTCCCAATCTACTCAACCTCTCCTCATATGTCCGCCCCCTCATCCCCGGGATTAACCGAGTGAACCTTCTTTGTACTGCCTCGAGAGCAAGTATGTCTTTTCTTAAGTATGGAGACCAAAACTGTATGCAGTATTCCAGGTGCGGTCTCACCAATACCTTATATAACTGCAGCAATACCTCCTTTTTTTTATATTCTATCCCCCTAGCAATAAAAGCCAACATTCCGTTGGCTTTCTTGATCACCTGCTGCACCTGCATACCAACTTTTTGATTTTCTTGCACTAGGACCCCCAGATCCCTTTGTACTGCAGTACTTTCCAGTCTCTCGCCATTAAGAAAATAACTTGCTCTCTGATTTTTCCTGCCAAAGTGCATAACCTCACATTTTCCAATATTATATTGCATCTGCCAAATCTCCGCCCACTCACCCAGCCTGTCTATATCCCCTTGCAGGTTTTTTATGTCCTCCTCACTCTCTACTTTCCCTCCCATCTTTGTATCATCTGCAAATTTTGATATGTTGCACTCGGTCCCCTCCTCCAAATCGTTAATATAGATTGTAAAGAGTTGGGGACCCAGCACCGACCCCTGTGGAACACCACTGGTTACTGGTTGCCAGTCCGAAAATGAACCATTTATCCCAACTCTCTGCTTCCTGTTCGATAACCAATCCTCCACCCATGCCAGAATATTACCCCCAATCCCGTGATTTTTTATCTTAAGTAATAATCTTTTATGTGGCACCTTGTCGAATGCCTTCTGGAAGTCTAAATACACTATGTCCACTGGTTCCCCTTTATCCACCCTATACGTTATATCCTCGAAGAACTCAAGCAAATTTGTCAGACATGACTTCCCCTTCATAAAGCCATGCTGACTTTGTCCTATTAAATTATGCTTATCTAAATGTTCCGTTACTGTCTCCTTAATAATAGACTCCAAAATTTTACCCACCACAGATGTTAAGCTAACTGGCCTATAATTTCCAGCCTTCTCCCTACTACCCTTTTTAAATAACGGTGTTACATTAGCAGTTTTCCAATCTGCCGGGACCTCTCCTGAGTCCAGGGAATTTTGGAAAACTATCACCAAAGCATCCACAATCCCTACTGCCACTTCCCTCAAGACCCTAGGATGGAAGCCATCAGGTCCAGGGGATTTATCCGCCTTGAGTCCCATTATTTTACTGAGTACCATCTCCTGAGTGATTTTAATCGTATTTAGCTCCTCCCCCCCGAGAGTCCCCTGTTTGTCCAGTGTTGGGATATTCTTAGTGTCCTCTACTGTAAAGACTGAAACAAAATATTTGTTCAGCATTTTTGCCATCTCCATGTTTCCCACCATTAATTTCCCGGTCTCATCCTCTTAGGGACCTATGTTTGCCTTAGCCACCCTTTTTCTTTTTATATAACTATAGAAACTCTTGCTATCTGTTTTTATATTTTTTGCTAATTTCTTTTCATAATCTAACTTCCCTTTCTTAATCAATCCTTTCGTTACTTTTTGCTGTCTTTTGAAGAATTCCCAATCTTCTATCCTCCCACTAAGTTTGGCTACCTTATATGTCCTTGTTTTTAGTCGGATACTATCCTTGATTTCTTTACTTAGCCACGGATGGCTGTCATTTCTTTTACACCCTTTTTTCCTCAGTGGAATATATTTATTTTGAAAGTTGTAAAATAACTCCCTAAATGAACACCACTGCTCATGTACCGTCTTACCCTTTAATCTATTTTCCCAGTCCACTTTAATCAATTCCGCTCTCATACCATCATAGTCTCCTTTATTCAAGCTCAGTACGCTTGTTTGAGAATCAACCTTCTCACCCTCTAATTGGATATGGAATTCAACCATGTTGTGGTCGCTCGTTCCAAGGGGATCCTTAACTAGGACATTATTAATTAATCCTGACTCATTACACAGGACCAGGTCCAAGGTTGCCTGCCCCCTTGTAGGATCAGTTACATACTGCTCAAGAAATCCATCCCTGATGCACTCAATGAACTCGTCCTCAAGGCTGCTCTGCCCAATTTGATTTGTCCAGTTAATATGATAATTAAAATCCCCCATAATTATGGCTGTTCCCTTATTACATGCCCCGACTATCTCCTGATTAATACTTCTTCCAGCAGAGTTGCAACTATTAGGAGGCCTATATACTACGCCCACTAATGTTTTTTTTCCCTTATTATTCCTTATCTCCACCCAAACTGTTTCATTATCTTGATGCTTTGTCCCAATATCATTTCTCTGTATTACAGTGATTCCTTCCTTTATTAACATAGCCACCCCACCTCCCCTTCCTTCCTGCCTGTCCTTCCTGATTGTTAAATACCCTGGCATATTTAATTCCCAGTCGTTGTCACCCTGCAGCCATGTTTCTGTAATGGCCACAAGATCATACCCATACGTAGTTATTTGTGCCGTAAACTCGTCCATTTTATTACGAATGCTACGTGCATTCAGATAAAGAACTTTCAAATCTGTTTTGTGACGCTTAGTTACTGCTTTTTCCTTTTTTAACACTTTACCTATTACTCCACACCTTCTGTCCCTTCCTGTTACGCTTTCCTCTCTCTCCCTGCTCAGGTTCCCAACCCCCTGCCACTTTAGTTTAAACCCTCCCCAACAGCACTAGCAAACACTCCTCCTAGGACAGCGGTCCCGGCCCTGCCCAGGTGCAGACCGTCCGGTTTGTACTGGTCCCACCTCCCCCAGAACCGTTTCCAGTGTCCCAGGAATTTGAATTCCTCCCCCTTGCACCATTCCTCTAGCCACGTATTCATTTGAAATATCCTCCTATTTCTACTCTGACTAGCACGTGGCACTGGCAGCAATCCTGAGATTACTACCTTTGAGGTCCTATTTTTTAATTTACCTCCTAACTCCCTATATTCTGCTTTTAGGACCTCATCCCCTTTTTTACCTATATCGTTGGTGCCTATGTGCACCACGACAGCTGGCTGTTCGCCCTCCCCCTCCAAAATGTTCTGTAGCCGCTCCGAGACATCCTTGATCCTTGCACCAGGGAGGCAACACACCATCCTGGAGTCTCGGTTGCGGCCGCAGAAACGCCTGTCTATTCCCCTTACAATTGAGTCCCCTATCACTATAGCTCTGCCACTCTTTTTCCTCCCAGCCTGTGCAGCAGAGCTACCCGTGGTGCCAGGAAGTTGGCTGCTGCTGCCTTCCCCTGATAAGTCATCCCCCCCAACAGCATCCAAAGTGGCATATCTGTTTGAGAGGGGGATGGCCACAGGGGACCCCTGCACTACCTGCCTGCATCTCTTACTCTTCCTGGTGGTCACCCATTCACTTCCTGCCTGTATACCCTTTACCTGCGGTTATCACCTTTGAGGTTCTGATTTTTAATTTGGAGCCTAGCTCCTCGAACGCCCGTAGCAGAACCCCATTCCTAGTTCTACTTATGGCATTGGTTCCTGCGTAGACCACGACAACTGGATCCTCTCCCTCATGCTCCAAGCTCTTCTCCAGCCATGAGAAGATGTCCTTAACCCTGGCACTGGGCAGGCAACACAGTCTTTGGGAATCCCGGTCGTGGCTGAAGAGAATAATATCTATCCACCTGACCACACTGTAACCTACCACTACCACATTCCTTTTTACCCCCCCCCCCACGCGAATGGCCTCCTGTAGTAGGGTTCTGTGGTCAGTTTATCCATCCTCCCTGCAGTCTTTGTTCCCATCCACACAGGTAGTAAGAACCTCGTACCTGTTGGACAAGGGAAAAGACTGAGCCTC
Organism: Heptranchias perlo; assembly: GCF_035084215.1. Taxonomy (NCBI): domain Eukaryota; kingdom Metazoa; phylum Chordata; class Chondrichthyes; order Hexanchiformes; family Hexanchidae; genus Heptranchias; species Heptranchias perlo. Next base: position 2,343,076 of record NW_027139453.1, on the reverse strand, counting down.
CTCCACCACTGCATCTGGGGTCCCCATACCTGCCTGACTTGCAGGCAAATCCTCCTGTCCCTGGGCCACTAACCAAATCGAAACTACTACCTAACCTAAGAGATATGATTGCCTTCTGGATCAAAGTGTCCAGATAACTCTTCCCCCTACATGATGCATCGCAATGTCGGCAGTTCGGACGCCAGCTCAACAACTCTGAGCCGAAATTCCTCCAGTTGCAGACACTTACTGCAGATGTGATGGTTCAGGACCTCACTGGTCTCCACAAGCTCCCACATGATGCAGTCACAACACACAATCTGCACTGCCATCTCTATCTAACCTTGTTTTATTTATTTAAATAATTTTATGTCGTTAATTCACTTGATTTATTTTTAGTATTAGCAAGTTATAGGTTCCTAGTTGAAAGCACTCCCCGAGCTTAGAGAGTATAAAATATATATTAATCACCAACCTCCTGTCCTGTGACGTCACCGGGTCTGGAAGATCTTGACCCAGCCGAATGGACGCTTTTGGTAAAATCTCACCCATATTAAACTCGGTTTAATTATTCCACTTCTTTATCTTCGATCTTTACCTTAATTCTTCTCCCCCATAATTACATTACTTCCCTCGGGTTCTGCCCCTCCTTCCTCTCTGCGCTGATTCTGACCTCACTCTGACGTTAGTCTTTCAAATTTCTGCCTGTGTTTGAGTTGATCTCGGCTCCCGCTCCGTTCAGGCTCGGCTCCCGCTCCGTCTGGTCTTGGCCCTCCGCACATCATATTCCCACTCCTTCTAACCTCAGCTCTCCGCTGCCTCCACACTCTATATCCCCGCTCTCGTTACACTCCTGATCCTTCTAGGTCTAAATTTTAATTCCACAAATGGGATGTTGGGTAAATCTTGTCAAAAACTAAAATCCGACCCCAACTGGCTTCCAACACGCCCACTTCCGGTTTTAATGAGCGGGTGGGGGGGCGGTGGCGGCGGGCGACCAACGCGCTATCAGGAGGCGGGTCGGTCACCAACTGCATATAAGGAGCCTGCCGGAATCCATTTTTACAGCTTAATTATTTTATCTCCTGGGGGCCTGGGTTCCCAGGCCTTCTGATTAATGCCGCATCAGAGGAGGTGAGAAGGCCCGGATCTGCAGGGAAGTGCCTTTGTTGCACTGCTTGTGGGCCCGAAGGAGCAGGAGTGCTTCCCTGAAGCTCAACAAGCCGATCTGCAGTGCCATCCCCTCTTTATATTTCCAAGTCAGGATGATGTTTGACTTGGAGGGGAATGTGCAGGTGGTGTTGTTCCCATGTGCCTGCTGCTCTTGTCCTTCCAGGTGGTAGAGGTCGCGGGTTTGGGAGGTGCTGTCGAAGAAGCCTTGGCAAGCTGCTGCAGTACATCCTGTGGATGGTACACACTGCAGCCACAGTGCGCTGGTGGTGAAGGGAGTGAATGTTTAGGGTGGTGGATGGGGTGCCAATCAAGCGGGCTGTTTTGTCCTGGATGGTGTCGAACTTCTTGAGTGTTGTTGGAGCTGCACTCATCCAGGCAAGTGGAGAGTATTCCATCACACTCCTGACTTGTGCCTTGTAGATGGTGGAAAGGCTTTGGGGAGTCAGGAGGTGAGTCACTCGCTGCAGAATATCCAGCCTCTGACCTGCTCTAGTAGCCACAGTATTTATGAGGCTGGTCCAGTTAAGTTTCTGGTCAATGGTGAGGCCCAGGATGTTGCTGGGGACACCGCCATTTTGTCCAAGGTGGCCGCCTTGGCTGCCACGATTTTGTCCAAGATGTCGACCGCAATTGCCTCTATTTTGTCCAACCGGCTGCCGTACATGCCGCCATTCTGTCCGTGTGCAGATACACACATATCGAGAGAAATATATTATAAATACAAGTTGCTGTTGTTGTAATAATTGTGGTGGTGGTCTATATATAAGGACTGCCACTCTGGGATCAATCTGGAGTGACTGGGTGCAATCTGAGTCCGTGGCTGCACTCTGTATCGCTTTGGAGTGACTGAGTGCACTTTGGGATCCCTGGCTGCAATCTGTGATCACTCTGGCGTGACTGAGTGCACTCTGGGATCTCTGGCTGCTCTCTGGGATCATTGTGGGGTGACTGGGTGCACTCTGGAATCCCTGGGTGCACTCCGGGTGGCTCTGGGGTGACCGGGTGCACTCTGGGATCGCTGGGTGCACTCTGGATTAATGTGGGGTGAATCGGTGCACTCTGGGATCCGTGGATGCAATCTGTGTCGCTCTGGGGTGACTGAGTGTACTCTGGGATCCCTGTGTGCACTCTAGGTCGCTCTGGGGTGCCTGGGTGCACTCTGGTATCCCTGTATGCACTCTAGGTCGCTCTGGGGTGACTGGGTGCACTCTGGGATCCCTGGGTGCACTCTAGGTCGCTCTCGGGTGACTGGGTGCACTCTGGGATCCCTGCGTGCACTCCGGGTCGCTCTGGGGTGACTGGGTGCAATCTGGGATCCCTGGCTGCACTCTGGGATCATTGTGGTGTGACTGGGTGCGCCCTGGGATCCCTGGGTACACTCTGGATTAATGTGGGGTGAATCGGTGCCCTCTGGGATCGTTGGCTGCAATCTGTGTCGCTCTAGGGTTACTGGGAGTACTCTGGCATCCCTGGGTGCACTCTAGGTCACTCTGGGGTGACTGGGTGCACTCTGGGATCCCTGGGTGTACTCTAGGTCGCTCTGGGGTGACTGGGTGCAATCTGGGATCCGTGGCTGCACTCTGTATCGCTTTGGAGTGACTGAGTGCACTCTGGGATCCCTGGCTGCAATCTGTGATCACTCTGGCGTGACTGGGTGCACTCTGGGATCTCTGGCTGCTCTCTGGGATCATTGTGGGGTGACTGGGTGCAATCTGGGATCCCTGCGTGCACTCCGGGTCGCTCTGGGGTGACTGGGTGGACTCTGGGATCCCTGGCTGCACGCTGGGATCATTGTGGGGTGATTGGGTGCAATCGGGATCCCTGGCTGCAATCTGGGATCATTGTGGGGGGACTGGGTGCACTCTGGGATCCCTGGGTGCACCCTGGATTAATGTGGGGTGAATCGGTGCACTCTGGGATCGGTGGCTGCAATCTGGGTCGCTCTGGGGTGACTGGCTGTACTCTGCCATCCCTGGGTGCACTCTAGGTCGCTCTGGGGTGACTGGGTGCGCTCCGGGATCCCTGGCTGCACTCTGGGATCAATCTGAGGTGACTGGGTGCACTCTGGGATCCCAGGCTGCACTCTGGGATCATTGTGGGGTGACTGGGTGCACTCTGGGATAATGTAGGGTGACTCGGTGCACTCTGTGATCCCTGGCTTCAATCTGGGTCGCTCTGGGGTGACTGGGTGCACTCTGGGATCCCTAGGTGCACTCTGGGATCATTGTGGGGTGACTGGGTGCACTCTGGGATCCCTGGGTGCACTCTGGGATCATTGTGGGGTGACTGGGTGCACTCTGGGATCCCTGGGTGCACTCTGGGATCATTGTGGGGTGACTGGGTGCACTCTGGGATCCCTGGGTGCACTCTGGGATCATTGTGGGGTGACTGGGTACACTCTGGGATCAGTGGGTGCACTCTGGGATCATTGTGGGGTGACTGGGTACACTCTGGGATCCCTGGGTGCACTCTGGGATCATTGTGGGGTGACTGGGTGTACTCTGGGATCCCTGGGTGCACTCTGGGATCATTGTGGGGTGACTGGGTTTACTCTGCGATCATTGTGGGGTGACTGGGTGCACTCTGAGATCATTGTAGGGTGACTGGGTGTACTCTGGGATCATTGTGGGGTGACCGGGTGTACCCTGGGATCATTGTGGGGTGACTGGGTTTACTCTGCGATCATTGTGGGGTGACTGGGTGCACTCTGAGATCATTGTAGGGTGACTGGGTGTACTCTGGGATCATTGTGGGGTGACTGGGTGCACTCTGGGATCATTGTGTGGTGACTGGGTGTACTCTGCGATCATTGTGGGGTGACAGGGTGCACTCTGGGATCATTGTGGGGTGACAGGGTGCACTCTGGGATCATTGTGGGGTGACCGGGTGCACTCTGGGATCATTGTGGGGTGACTGGGGGCACTCTGGGATCCCTGGCTGCAATCTGGGTCGCTCTGGGGTGACTGGGTGCACTCTGGGATCCCTAGGTGCACTCTGGGATCATTGTGGGGTGACTGGGTACACTCTGGGATCCCTGGGTGCACTCTGGGATCATTGTGGGGTGACTGGGTACACACTGGGATCCCTGGGTGCACTCTGGGATCATTGTGGGGTGACTGGGTACACTCTGGGATCCCTGGGTGCACTCTAGGATCATTGTGAGGTGACTGGGTGCAATCTAGGATTCCTGGCTGCACTCTGGGATCATTGTGGGGTGACTGGTTGCACCCTGGGAGCCCAAGCTGCACTCTGGGATCAATCTGGGGTGACTGGGTGCACTCTGGGATCACTGGCGGCACTCTGGGATAATGTGGGGTGATTGGGTGCACTCAGGGATCTCTCTGTGCACTCTGGGGTGACTGGGTGCACTCTGAGATCCCTGCGTGCACTCCAGGTCGCTCTGGGATGATTGGGTGCAATCTGGGATCCCTGGCTGCACTCTGGGATCATTGTGGGGTGACCGCGTGCACTCTGGGATCCTTGGCTGCACTCTGGGTAAATTGAGGTGTGACCGCGTGTACTCTGGGATCCCTGGCTGCACTCTGGGATCATTGTGGGGTGACAGGGTGCACTCTGGGATCATTGTGGGGTGACTGGGTGTACTCTGGGATCATTGTGGGGTGACAGGGTGCACTCTGGGATCATTGTGGGGTGACTGGGTGCACTCTGGGATCATTGTGGGGTGACTGGGTGTACTCTGGGATCATTGTGGGGTGACTGGGTGCACTCTGGGATCATTGTGGGGTGACAGGGTGCACTCTGGGATCATTGTGGGGTGACCGGGTGCACTCTGAGATCATTGTGGGGTGACTGGGTGCACTCTGAGATCATTGTGGGGTGACTGGGTGCACTCCAGGATCCCTGGCTGCACTCTGGGGTAAATGGGTGCACTCTGGGATGCCAGGCTACTCTCTGGGATCACTCTGGGATCACTGGGACATTCGTCGGGTTACCTACCGCCATTTGGTCAAAGACGTCGGCCGCGCCAGTGGCCATTTAAATCAAGATGGCTTTGTGCCTGCTGACATTTTGTCCAAGATGAGCGGAGCAGGTAAATAAAGAGTGAGGAGAGGAGCAGGTAAATAAAGAGAGAGGAGCGGAGCAGGTAAATAAAGAGCGAGGAGAGGAGCAGGTAAATAAAGAGCGAGGAGTGGAGCAGATAAATGAAGAGCGAGGAGAGGAGGAGGTAAATAAAGAGTGACGAGCGGAGAAGGTTAATAAAGAGCGAGGAGTGGAGCAGGTAAATAAAGAGAGAGGAGTGGAGCAGGTAAATAAAGAGCGAGGAGAGGAGGAGGTAAATAAAGAGCGAGGAGAGGAGCAGGTAAATAAAGAGAGAGGAGTGGAGCAGGTAAATAAAGAGTGAGGAGAGGAGAATGTAAATAAAGAGCGAGGAGTTGAGCAGGTAAATAAAGAGACAGAAGAGGAGCAGGTAAACAAAGAGCGAGGAGCAGAGCAGGTAAATAAAGACCAGGGAGAGGAGCAGGTAAATAAAGAGCGAGGTGCAGAGCAGGTAAATAAAGATCACAGAGTGTGGCAGGGAAATAAAGAGTGAAGAGATGAGCAGGTAAATCAAGAGTGAAGAGAGTAGCAGGGAAATAAAGAGTGAGGAGAGCATCAGGTAAATAAAGAGCGAGGAGCGGAGGAGGTAAATAAAGAGCGAGGAGCGGAACAGGTAAATAAAGACCAGGGAGAGGAGCTGGTAAATAAAGAGCACAGAGTGGAGCAGGTAAATAAAGAGCGAGGGGCGGAGCGGGTCAATAACGAGTGAGGAGAAGAGCAGGTAAATAAAGAGCGAGGAGCAGAGCAGGTAAATAAAGACCAGGGAGAGGAGCAGGTAAATAAAGAGCGAGGTGCAGAGCAGGTAAATAAAGATCACAGAGTGTGGCAGGGAAATAAAGAGTGAAGAGATGAGCAGGTAAATCAAGAGCACAGAGTGGAGCAGGTAAATAAAGAGCGAGGGGCGGAGCGGGTCAATAACGAGTGAGGAGCGGAGCAGGTAAAAAAAGAGTGAGGGGAGGAGCAGGTAAATATAGACTGAGGAGCGGAGCAGGTAAATAAAGATCATGGAGCGGAGCAGGTAAATAAAGATCGAGCAGAGGAGCAGGTAAATAAAGAGCCAGGAGCGGAGCAGGGAAATAAAGCGTGAGGAGAGGAGCAGGTAAATAAAGAGTGAGGATTTGAGCAGATAAATAAAGAGTGAGGAGAGGAGCAGGTAAATAAAGAGCGAGGAGCGGAGCAGGTAAATAAAGAGCGAGGAGTGGAGCAGGTAAATAAAGAGTGAGGAGCGGAGCAGATAATTAAAGAGCGAGGAGAGGAGCAGGTAAATAAAGAGTGAGGATTTGAGCAGATAAATAAAAGAGTGAGGATTTGAGCAGGTAAATAAAGAGCGAGGAGCGGAGCAGGTAAATAAAGAGCGAGGAGCGGAGCAGGTAAATAAAGAGCGAGGAGAGGAGCAGTTAAATAAAGAGCGAGGAGTGGAGCAGGTAAATAAAGAGCGAGGAGAGGAGCAGGTAAATAAAGAGTGAGGAGAGGATCAGGTAAATAAAGAGCGAGGAGAGGAGCAGGGAAATAAAGAGCGAGGAGAGGAGCAGGTAAATAAAGAGCGAGGAGAGGAGCAGGTAAATAAAAAGCACAGAGTGGAGCAGCTAAATAAAGAGCGAGGGGCGGAGCGGGTAAATAAAGAGTGACAAGCGGAGCAGGTAAATAAATAGTGAGGGGAGGAGCAGGTAAATAAAGAGCGAGGAGAGGAGCAGGTAAATAAAGATCGAGGAGAGGAGCAGGTAAATAAAGAGTGAGGAGAGGAGCAGGTAAATAAAGAGCGAGGAGTGGTGCAGGTAAATAAAGAGTTAGGAGCGGAGCAGGTAAATAAAGAGCGAGGAGAGGAGCAGCTGAATAAAGAGTGAGGAGTGGAGCACGTAAATAAAGAGCGCGGAGCGGAGCACGTAAATTAAGAGTGAGGAGCGGACCAGGTAAATAAAGAGCGAGGAGAGGAGAAGGAAAATAAAGAGCGAGGAGCGGAGCAGGTAAATCAAGAGCGAGGAGAGAAGCAGATAAATAAAGAGCGCGGAGCGGAGCAGGTAAATTAAGAGTGAGGAGAGGAGAAGGTAAATAAAGAGTGAGGAGTGGAGCAGGTAAATATAGAGCGAGGAGGGCAGCAGGTAAATAATGAGCGATAGATTGGAACAGGTAAATAAAGAGCAGGGAGCGGAGCAGGGAAATAAAGAGCGAGGAGAGGTGCAGGTAAATATAGAGCGAGGAGGGCAGCAGGTAAATTATGAGCGAGGAGTGGAGCAGGTAAATAACGAGTGACGAGCCGAGCAGGTAAATAAAGAGTGAGGAGAAGAGCAGGTAAATAAAGAGCGAGGAGCAGAGCAGGTAAATAAAGACCAGGGAGAGGAGCAGGTAAATAAAGAGCGAGGTGTAGAGCAGGTAAATAAAGATCACAGAGTGTGGCAGGGAAATAAAGAGTGAAGAGATGAGCAGGGAAATAAAGAGTGAGGAGAGCATCAGTGAAATAAAGAGCGAGGAGCGGAAGAGGTAAATAAAGAGCGAGAAGCGGAACAGGTAAATAAAGACCAGGGAGAGGAGCTGGTAAATAAAGAGCACAGAGTGGAGCAGGTAAATAAAGAGCGAGGGGCGGAGCGGGTCAATAACGAGTGAGGAGCTGAGCAGGTAAATAAAGAGTGAGAAGCGGAGCAGGTAAAAAAAGAGTGAGGGGAGGAGCAGGTAAATATAGAGTGAGGAGCGGAGCAGGTAAATAAAAGATCATGGAGCGGAGCAGCTAAATAAAGAGAGAGGCGCAGAGAAGGTAAAGAAAGAGTGAGGAGAGGATCAGGTAAATAAAGAGTGAGGAGCGGAGCAGGGAAATAAAGAGTGAGGAGCGGAGCAGGGAAATAAAGCGTGAGGAGAGGAGCAGGTAAATAAAGAGTGAGGATTTGAGCAGATAAATAAAGAGTGAGGAGAGGAGCAGGTAAATAAAGAGCGAGGAGCGGAGCAGGTAAATAAAGAGCGAGGAGTGGAGCAGGTAAATAAAGAGTGAGGAGCGGAGCAGATAATTAAATAGCGAGGAGAGGAGCAGGTAAATAAAGAGTGAGGATTTGAGCAGATAAATAAAGAGTGAGGAGAGGAGCAGGTAAATAAAGAGCGAGGAGCGGAGCAGGTAAATAAAGAGCGAGGAGCGGAGCAGGTAAATAAAGAGCGAGGAGAGGAGCAGTTAAATAAAGAGCGAGGAGTGGAGCAGGTAAATAAATAGTGAGGAGAGCAGCAGGCAATAAAGAGTGAGCAGCGGAGCAGGTAAATAAAGAGTGAGGAGTGGAGCAGGTAAATAAAGAGCGAGGAGAGGAGCAGGTAAATAAAGAGTAACGAGAGGATCAGGTAAATAAAGAGCGAGGAGAGGAGCAGGGAAATAAAGAGCGAGGAGAGGAGCAGGTAAATAAAGAGCGAGGAGAGGAGCAGGTAAATAAAAAGCACAGAGTGGAGCAGGTAAATAAAGAGCGAGGGGCGGAGCAGGTAAATAAAGAATGAGGGGAGGAGCAGGTAAATAATGAGTGAGGAGCGGAGCAGGTAAATAAAGAGCGAGGAGAGGAGCAGGTAAATAAAGATCGAGGAGAGGAGCAGGTAATTAAAGGGTGAGGAGAGGAGCCGGAAAATAAAGAGTGAGGATTTGAGCAGATAAAGAAAGAGTGAGGAGAGGGACAGGTAAATAAAGAGCGAGGAGAGGAGCAGGTAAATAAAGAGTGAGGATTTGAGCAGATAAATAAAGAGCGCGGAGCGGAGCACGTAAATTAAGAGTGAGGAGCGGAGCACGTAAATAAAGAGCGAGGAGAGGAGAAGGAAAATAAAGAGCGAGAAGCGGAGCAGGTAAATCAAGAGCGAGGAGAGAAGCAGATAAATAAAGAGCGCGGAGCGGAGCAGGTAAATTAAGAGTGAGGAGAGGAGAAGGTAAATAAAGAGTGAGGAAGGGAGCAGGTAAATAATGAGCGATAGATTGGAGCAGGTAAATAAAGAGCAGAGAGAAGCGCAGGTAAATGATGAGCGAGGAGGGCAGCAGGTAAATAATGAGCCATAGATTGGAGCAGGTAAATAAAGAGCAGAGAGAGGAGCAGGTAATGAAAGAACGAGGAGCGGAGCAGGTAAATAAAGAGAGACGAGCGGAGCAGGTATAAATAACGAGCTAGGAGTGGAGCAGGTAAATGAAGAGGGAGAAGCGGAGCAGGGAAATAAAGAGCGAAGGGAGGAGCAGGTAAATAAAGTGAGGAGCGGAGCAGGTAAATAAAGAGAGAGGAGTGGAGCAGGGAAATAAAGAGCTAAGAGCGGAGCAGGTAAATAAAGGGTGAAGAGCGGAGCAGGTAAATAAAGAGTGAAGAGCGGAACATGTGAATAAAGAGTGAAGAGCGGAGCAGGTAAATAAAGAGTGACTTGCGGAGCAGGTAAATAAACAGCGAGGAGTGGAGTAGGTAAGTAAAGAGCGTGGAGCAGAGCAGGTCAATAAAGAGTGAGGAGCGAAGCAATTAAATAAAAAGCGAGGAGCGGAGCAGGTAAACAAAGAGCGAGGAGAGGAGCAGGTAAATAAAGAGTGACGTGCGGAGCAGGTAAGTAAAGAGTGAGGAGCGGAGCAGGTAAATAAAGAGTGAAGTGTGGAGCAGGTAAGTAAAGAGTGAGGAGCGGAGCAGGTAAATAAAGAGTGAAGTGTGGAGCAGGTAAGTAAAGAGTGAGGAGCGGAGCAGGTAAATAAAGAGTGAAGTGTGGAGCAGGTAAGTAAAGAGTGAGGAGCGGAGCAGGTAAATAAAGAGTGAAGTGTGGAGCAGGTAATTAAAGAGTGAGGAGCGGAGCAGGTAAATAAAGAGTGAAGTGTGGAGCAGGGAAATAAAGAGTGAGGAGTGGAGCAGGTAAATAAAGAGCGAGGAGCTGGGCAGGTAAATAATGTGTGAAGAGAGGAGCAGGTAAATAAAGAGTGAGGATTTGAGCAGATCAATAAAGAGTGAGGAGTGGAGCAGGTAACTGAAGAGCGAGGAGAGGAGAAGGTAAATAAAGAGTGAGGAGAGGAGCAGGAATATAAAGAGTGAGGAGAGGAGCAGGTAAATAATGAGACAGGAGCGGAGCACGTAAATAAAGAGTAAGGAGAGGAGCAGGAAATTGAAGAGCGAGGAGCGGGGCAGGTAAATAAAGAGTGAGGAGAGGAGCCGGAAAATAAAGAGTGAGGAGAGGAGCAGGTAAATAAAGAGAGAGGAGAGGGGCAGGTAAATAAAGAGTGAGGAGAGGAGCAGGTAAATAAAGAGTGAGGAGAGGAGCAGGTAAATAAAGAGTGAGGAGTGGAGCAGGTAAATAAAGAGTGAGGAGCGCAGCAGGTAAATAAAGAGCGAGGAGCGGAGCAGGTAAATAAAGAGTGAGGAGAGGAGCAGGTAAATAAAGAGTGAGGAGCGGAGCAGGTAAATAAAGAGTGAGGAGAGGACCTGGCAAATGAAGAGTGAGGAGCGGAGCCGGTAAATAAAGAGTGAGGAGTGGAGCAGGTAAATAAAGAGTGAGGATTTGAGCAGATAAATAAAGAGTGAGGAGTGGAGCAGGTAACTAAAGAGCGAGGAGAGGATAAGGTAAATAAAGAGCGAGGAGCCGAGCAGGTAAATAAAGAGCGACGAGAGGAGAAGGTAAATAAAGAGCGCGGAGCGGAGCAGGTAAATTAAGAGTGAGGAGGGGAGCAGGTAAATGAGGAGCGAGGAGTGGAGCAGGTAAATAAAGAGCGAGGAGCGTAGCAGGTAAATAAAGAGTGAGGAGCGGAGCAGTTAAATAAAGAGTGAAATGCGGAGCAGGTAAATAAAGAGCAGAGAGAGGAGCAGGTAATTAAAGAGCTAGGAGCGGAGCAGGTAAATAAACAGCGAGGAGAGGAGCAGATAAATAACGAGCGAGGAGTGGAGCAGGTAAATAAAGAGCGAAGGGAGGAGCAGGTAAATAAAGTGAGGACCGGAGCAGGTAAATAAAGAGAGATTAGTGGAGCAGGGAAATAAAGAGTGAGGAGAGGAGCAGATAAATAAAGAGTGAGGAGAGGAGGAGATAAATAAACAGCGAGGAGAGTAGCAGGTAAATAAAGAGTGAGAAGTGGAGCAGGTAAATAAATAGCGAGGAGAGGAGCAGGTAAATAAAGAGCGAGGAGCGGAGCAGGGAAATAAAGCGTGAGGAGAGGAGCAGGTAAATAAAGAGTGAGGATTTGAGCAGATAAATAAAGAGTGAGGAGAGGAGCAGGTAAATAAAGAGCGAGGAGCGGAGCAGGTAAATAAAGAGCGAGGAGTGGAGCAGGTAAATAAAGAGTGAGGAGCGGAGCAGATAATTAAAGAGCGAGGAGAGGAGCAGGTAAATAAAGAGCGAGGAGAGGAGCAGGTAAATAAAGTGAGGAGCGGAGCAGGTAAATAAAGAGTGAGGAGAGGAGCAGGTAAATAAAGAGCGAGGAGAGGAGCAGTTAAAAAAAGAGCGAGGAAAGGAGCAGGTAAATAAAGAGCGAGGAGAGGAGCAGATAAATAAAGAGTGAGGAGAGGAGCAGGTAAATAAATAGCGAGGAGAGGAGCAGGTCAATAAAGAGCGAGGAGCGGAGCAGGGAAATAAAGCGTGAGGAGAGGAGCAGGTAAATAAAGAGTGAGGATTTGAGCAGATAAATAAAGAGTGAGGAGAGGAGCAGGTAAATAAAGAGCGAGGAGCGGAGCAGGTAAATAAAGAGCGAGGAGTGGAGCAGGTAAATAAAGAGTGAGGAGCGGAGCAGATAATTAAAGAGCGAGGAGAGGAGCAGGTAAATAAAGAGTGAGGATTTGTGCAGATAAATAAAGAGTGAGGAGAGGAGCAGGTAAATAAAGAGCGAGGAGCGGAGCAGGTAAATAAAGAGCAAGGAGCGGAGCAGGTAAATAAAGAGCGAGGAGAGGAGCAGTTAAATAAAGAGCGAGGAGTGGAGCAGTTAAATAAATAGTGAGGAGAGCAGCAGGCAATAAAGAGTGATCAGCGGAGCAGGTAAATAAAGAGTGAGGAGCGGAGCAGGTAAATAAAGAGCGAGGAGTGGAGCAGGTAAATAAAGAGCGAGGAGCGGAGCAGGTAAATAAAGAGTGAGGAGTGGAGCAGGTAAATGAAGATCTAGGAGCGGAGCAGGTAAATAAAGAGTGAGGATTTGTGCAGATAAATAAAGAGTGAGGAGTGGAGCAGGTAACTGAAGAGCGAGGAGAGGAGAAGGTAAATAAAGAATGAGGAGAGGAGCAGGAATATAAAGAGTGAGGAGAGGAGCAGGTAAATAATGAGAGAGGAGCGGAGCAGGTAAATAAAGAGTAAGGAGAGGATCAGGAAATTGAAGAGCGAGGAGCGGGGCAGGTAAATAAAGAGTGAGGAGAGGAGCAGGAAAATAAAGATTGAGGAGAGGAGCAGGTAAATAAAGAGAGAGGAGAGGGGCAGGTAAATAAAGAGTGAGGAGCGGAGCAGGTTAATAAAGAGCGAGGAGCGGAGCAGGTAAATAAAGAGTGAGGAGAGGACCTGGCAAATGAAGAGTGAGGAGCGGAGCCGGTAAATAAAGAGTGAGGAGTGGAGCAGGTAAATAAAGAGTGAGGATTTGAGCAGGTAAATAAAGAGTGAGGAGTGGAGCAGGGAAATAAAGAGTGAGGAGCGGAGCAGGTTAATAAAGAGCGAGGAGCGGAGCAGGTAAATAAAGAGTGAGGAGAGGAGCAGGTAAATAAAGAGTGAGGAGAGGACCTGGCAAATGAAGAGTGAGGAGCGGAGCCGGTAAATAAAGAGTGAGGAGTGGAGCAGGTAAATAAAGAGTGAGGATTTGAGCAGATAAATAAAGAGTGAGGAGTGGAGCAGGTAACTAAAGAGCGAGGAGAGGAGAAGGTAAATAAAGAGCGAAGAGCCGAGCAGGCAAATAAAGAGCGACGAGAGGAGAAGGTAAATAAAGAGCGCGGAGCGGAGCAGGTAAATTAAGAGTGAGGAGGGGAGCAGGGAAATGAGGAGCGAGGAGTGGAGCACGTTAATAAAGAGCGAGGAGCGGAGCAGGTAAATAAAGAGTGAGATGCGGAGCAGGTAAATAAAGAGTGAGGAGGGGAGCAGGTAAATAAAGAACAGAGAGAGGAGCAGGTAATTAAGGAGCGAGGAGCGGAGCAGGTAAATAAACAGCGAGGAGAGGAGCAGATAAATAACGAGCGAGGAGTGAAGCAGGTAAATAAAGAGCGAAGGGAGGAGCAGGTAAATAAAGTGAGGACCGGAGCAGGTAAATAAAGAGAGATTAGTAGAGCAGGGAAATAAAGAGTGAGGAGAGGAGCAGATAAATAAAGAGTGAGGAGAGGAGGAGATAAATAAATAGCGAGGAGAGTAGCAGGTAAATAAAGAGTGATCAGTGGAGCAGGTAAATAAAGAGTGAGGAGAGTAGCAGGTAAATAAAGAGCGAGGAGAGGAGCAGGTAAATAAAGAGCGAGGAGAGGAGCAGTTAAAAAAAGAGCGAGGAAAGGAGCAGATAAATAAAGAGTGAGGAGAGGAGCAGGTAAATAAATAGCGAGGAGAGGAGCAGGTAAATAAAGAGTGAGGTGCGGAGCATGTCAACAAAGAGCGAGGACAGGAGCAGGTAAATGAAGAGAGAGGAGCGGAGCAAGTAAATAAAGAGCGAGGAGCGGAGCAGGTAAACAAAGAGCGAGGAGAGGAGCAGGTAAATAAAGAGCGAGGAGTGGAGCAGGTAAATAAAGAGAGAGGAGCGGAGCAGGTAAATAAATAGCGAAGAGCGGAGCAGGTAATAAATGGTGAAGAGCGGAGCAGGTAAATAAAGAGTGACGTGCGGAGCAGGTAAATGAAGAGTGAGGAGTGGAGCAGTTAAATAAAGAGCGAGGAGCGAAGCAGGTAAATAAAGAGTGAGGTGCGGAGCAGGTAAATAAAGAGCGAGGAGTGGAGCAGGTAAATAAAGAGTGAGGTGCGGAGCAGGTAAATAAAGAGCGAGGAGTGGAGCAGGTAAATAAAGAGCGAGGAGCGGAGCAGGTAAATAAAGAGTGAGGAGTGGAGCAGGTAAATGAAGAGCTAGGAGCGGAGCAGGTAAATAATGTGTGAAGAGAGGAGCAGGTAAATAAAGAGTGAGGAGTGGAGCAGGTAACTGAAGAGCGAGGAGAGGAGAAGGTAAATAAAGAGTGAGGATAGGAGCAGGAATATAAAGAGTGAGGAGAGGAGCAGGTAATTAATGAGAGAGGAGCGGAGCAGGTAAATAAAGAGTGAGGAGTGGAGCAGGTAAATAAAGAGTGAGGATTTGAGCAGATAAATAAAGAGTGAGGAGTGGAGCAGGTCAATACAGAATGAGGAGCGGTGCAGTTCAATAAAGAGTGAGGAGAGGAGCAGGTCAATAAAGAGCGAGGAGTGGAGCAGGTAAATAAAGAGCGAGGAGCGGTGCAGGTAAATAAAGAGTGAGGATTTGAGCAGATAAATAAAGAGTGAGGAGTGGAGCAGGTAACTGAAGAGCGAGGAGAGGAGAAGGTAAATAAAGAGTGAGGAGAGGAGCAGGAATATAAAGAGAGAGGAGGGGAGCAGGTAAATAATGAGAGAGGAGCGGAGCAGGTAAATAAAGAGTAAGGAGAGGAGCAGGAAATTGAAGAGCGAGGAGCGGGGCAGGTAAATAAAGAGTGAGGAGAGGAGCAGGAAAATAAAGAGTGAGGAGAGGAGCAGGTAAATAAAGAGAGAGGAGAGGGGCAAGTAAATAAAGAGTGAGGAGAGGAGCAGGTAAATAAAGAGTGAGGAGAGGAGCAGGTAAATAAAGAGTGAGGAGTCGAGCAGGTAAATAAAGAGTGAGGAGCGGAGCAGGTAAATAAAGAGCGAGGAGCGGAGCAGGTAAATAAAGAGTGAGGAGAGGAGCAGGTAAATAAAGAGTGAGGAGAGGACCTGGCAAATGAAGAGTGAGGAGCGGAGCCGGTAAATAAAGAGTGAGGAGTGGAGCAGGTAAATAAAGAGTGAGGATTTGAGCAGATAAATAAAGAGAGAGGAGTGGAGCATGTAACTAAAGAGCGAGTAGAGGAGAAGTTAAATAAAGAGCGAGGAGCCGAGCAGGTAAATAAAGAGCGACGAGAGGAGAAGGTAAATTAAGAGCGCGGAGCGGAGCAGGTAAATTAAGAGTGAGGAGGGGAGCAGGTAAATGAGGAGCGAGGAGTGGAGCAGGTAAATAAAGAGCGAGGAGCGTAGCAGGTAAATAAAGAGTGAGGAGCGGAGCAGTTACATAAAGAGTGAGATGCGGAGCAGGTAAATAAAGAGTGAGGAGGGGAGCAGGTAAATAATGAGCGATAGATTGGAGCAGGTAAATAAAGAGCAGAGAGAGGAGCAGGTAATGAAAGAGCGAGGAGCGGAGCAGGTAAATAAACAGCGAGGAGCGGAGCAGGTAAATTAAGAGCGAGGAGCGGAGCAGGTAAATAAAGAGCGCGGAGAGCAGCAGGTAAATAAACAGCGAGGAGAGGAGCAGATATAAAACGAGCGAGGAGTGGAGCTGGTAAATAAAGAGCGAAGGGAGGAGCAGGTAAATAAAGTGAGGACCGGAGCAGGTAAATAAAGAGAGATTAGTGGAGCAGGGAAATAAAGAGTGAGGAGAGGAGCAGATAAATAAAGAGTGAGGAGAGGAGGATGTAAATAAATAGCGAGGAGAGTAGCATAAATAAAGAGTGAGAAGTGGAGCAGGTAAATAAAGAGTGAGGAGAGTAGCAGGTAAATAAAGAGCGAGGAGAGGAGCAGATAAATAAAGAGCGAGGAAAGGAGCAGGTAAATAAAGAGCGAGGAGAGGAGTAGGTAAATAAAGTGAGGAGCGGAGCAGGTAAATAAAGAGTGAGGAGAGGAGCAGGTAAATAAAGAGCGAGGAGAAGAGCAGTCAAAAAAAGAGCGAGGAGAGGAGCAGGTAAATAAAGAGTGAGTTGCGGAGCAGGTCAACAAAGAGCGAGGACAGGAGCAGGTAAATGAAGAGAGAGGAGCGGAGCAAGTTAATAAAGAGCGAGGAGCGGAGCAGGTAAACAAAGAGCGAGGAGAGGAGCAGGTAAATAAAGAGCGAGGAGTGGAGCAGGTAAATAAAGAGAGAGGAGCGGAGCAGGTAAATAAATAGCGAAGAGCGGAGCAGGTAATAAAGGGTGAAGAGCGGAGAAGGTAAATAAAGAGTGACGTGCGGAGCAGTTAAATGAAGAGCGAGGAGTGGAGCAGGTAAATAAAGAGTGAGGAGCGGAGCAGGTAAATAAAGAGTGAGGAGCGGAGCAGGTAAATAAAGAGCGAGGAGCGGAGCAGGTAAATAAAGAGTGAGGAGCGGAGCAGGTAATTAAAGAGCGAGGAGTGGAGCAGGTAAATGAAGAGCGAGGAGCGGAGCAGGTAAATAAAGAGCGAGGAGTGGAGCAGGTAAATAAAGAGCGAGGAGCGGAGCAGGTAAATAAAGAGTGAGGAGCGGAGCAGGTAAATGAAGAGCGAGGAGCGGAGCAGGTAAATAAAGAGTGAGGAGCGGAGCAGGTAAATAAAGAGCGAGGAGTGGAGCAGGTAAATAAAGAGTGAGGAGAGGAGCAGGTCAATAAAGAGCGAGGAGTGGAGCAGGTAAATGAAGAGCGAGGAGCGGAGCAGGTAAATAAAGAGCGAGGAGTGGAGCAGGTAAATAAAGAGCGAGGAGCGGAGCAGGTAAATAAAGAGTGAGGAGCGGAGCAGGTAAATGAAGAGCGAGGAGCGGAGCAGGTAAATAAAGAGTGAGGAGCGGAGCAGGTAAATAAAGAGCGAGGAGCGGAGCAGGGAAATAAAGAGTGAGGAGCGGAGCAGGTAAATAAAGAGCGAGGAGTGGAGCAGGTAAATGAAGAGCGAGGAGCGGAGCAGGTAAATAAAGAGTGAAGAGTGCAGCACGGAAATAAAGAGTGAGGAGAGAAATAAGGTCAACAAAGAGTGAGGAGCAGAGCAGGTCAATAAAGAGTGAGGAGAGGAGCGGGAATATAAAGAGTGAGGAGAGGAGCAGGTAAATAAAGAGAGAGGAGCGGAGCAGGTAAATAAAGAGTAAGGAGAGGAGCAGGAAAATGAAGAGTGAGGAGCGAGGCAGGTAAATAAAGAGTGAGGAAGGAGCAGGAGAATAAAGAGTGAGGAGTGGAGCAGGTAAATAAAGAGAGAGGAGCGGGACAGGTAAATAAAGAGTGAGGAGAGGAGCAGGTAAATAAAGAGTGAGGAGAGGAGCAGGTAAATAAAGAGCGAGGAGAGGAGCAGGTAAATAAAGAGCGAGGAGAGGAGCAGGTAAATAAAGGGTGAGGAGAGGAGCAGGTAAATAAAGAGCGAGGAGCGGAGCAGGTAAATAAAGAGCGAGGAGAGGAGCAGGGAAATAAAGAGCGAGGAGAGGAGCAGGTAAATAAAGAGCGAGGAGAGGAGCAGGTAAATAAAGGGTGAGGAGAGGAGCCGGAAAATAAAGAGTGAGGATTTGAGCAGATAAATAAAGAGTGAGGAGAGGAGCAGGTAAATAAAGAGTGAGGAGAGGACCTGGCAAATGAAGAGTGAGGAGCGGAGCCGGTAAATAAAGAGTGAGGAGTGGAGCAGGTAAATAAAGAGTGAGGATTTGAGCAGATAAATAAAGAGTGAGGAGTGGAGCAGGTAACTAAAGAGCGAGGAGAGGAGAAGGTAAATAAAGAGCGAGGAGCCGAGCAGGTAAATAAAGAGCGACGAGAGGAGAAGGTAAATAAAGAGCGCGGAGCGGAGCAGGTAAATTAAGAGTGAGGAGGGGAGCAGGTAAATGAGGAGCGAGGAGTGGAGCAGGTAAATAAAGAACGAGGAGCGTAGCAGGTAAATAAAGAGTGAGGAGCAGAGCAGTTAAATAAAGAGTGAGATGCGGAGCAGGTAAATAAAGAGTGAGGAGCGGAGCAGGTAAATAAAGAGCAGAGAGAGGAGCAGGTAATTAAAGAGCGAGGAGCGGAGCAGGTAAATAAACAGCGAGTGGAGGAGCAGATAAATAACGAGCGAGGAGTGGAGCAGGTAAATAAAGAGCGAAGGGAGGAGCAGGTAAATAAAGTGAGGACCGGAGCAGGTAAATAAAGAGAGATTAGTGGAGCAGGGAAATAAAGAGTGAGGAGAGGAGCAGACAAATAAAGAGTGAGGAGAGGAGGAGATAAATAAATAGCGAGGAGAGTAGCAGGTAAATAAAGAGTGAGAAGTGGAGCAGGTAAATAAAGAGTGAGGAGAGTAGCAGGTAAATAAAGAGCGAGGAGAGGAGCAGATAAATAAAGAGCGAGGAGAGGAGCAGGTAAATAAAGAGCGAGGAGTGGAGCAGGTAAATAAAGAGCGAGGAGAGGAGCAGGTAAATAAAGAGCGAGGAGAGGAGCAGGTAAATAAAGTGAGGAGCGGAGCAGGTAAATAAAGAGTGAGGAGAGGAGCAGGTAAATAAAGAGCGAGGAGAGGAGCAGTTAAAAAAAGAGCGAGGAAAGGAGCAGGTAAATAAAGAGCGAGGAGAGGAGCAGATAAATAAAGAGTGAGGAGAGGAGCAGGTAAATAAATAGCGAGGAGAGGAGCAGGTAAATAAAGAGTGAGGTGCGGAGCATGTCAACAAAGAGCGAGGACAGGAGCAGGTAAATGAAGAGAGAGGAGCGGAGCAAGTAAATAAAGAGCGAGGAGCGGAGCAGGTAAACAAAGAGCGAGGAGAGGAGCAGGTAAATAAAGTGAGGAGCGGAGCAGGTAAATAAAGAGTGAGGAGAGGAGCAGGTAAATAAAGAGCGAGGAGAGGAGCAGTTAAAAAAAGAGCGAGGAGAGGAGCAGGTAAATAAAGAGAGAGGAGCGGAGCAGGTAAATAAATAGCGAAGAGCGGAGCAGGTAATAAAGGGTGAAGAGCGGAGCAGGTAAATAAAGAGTGAAGAGCGGAGCAGGTAAATAAAGAGTGAAGTGCGGAGCAGGTAAATGAAGAGTGAGGAGTGGAGCAGGTAAATAAAGAGTGAGGTGCGGAGCAGGTAAACAAAGAGCGAGGAGTGGAGCAGGTAAATAAAGAGCGAGGAGCGGAGCAGGTAAATAAAGAGTCAGGAGTGGAGCAGGTAAATGAAGAGCGAGGAGAGGAGAAGTTAAATAAAGAGTGAGGAGAGGAGCAGGAATATAAA
Organism: Heptranchias perlo; assembly: GCF_035084215.1. Taxonomy (NCBI): domain Eukaryota; kingdom Metazoa; phylum Chordata; class Chondrichthyes; order Hexanchiformes; family Hexanchidae; genus Heptranchias; species Heptranchias perlo. The sequence continues at coordinate 2,323,868 of NW_027139453.1, read as the reverse complement.
GAGTGAGGAGGGGAGCAGGTAAATAATGAGAGAGGAGCGGAGCAGGTAAATAAAGAGTAAGGAGAGGAGCAGGAAATTGAAGAGCGAGGAGCGGGGCAGGTAAATAAAGAGTGAGGAGAGGAGCAGGTAAATAAAGAGAGAGGAGAGGGGCAATTAAATAAAGAGTGAGGAGAGGAGCAGGTAAATAAAGAGTGAGGAGAGGAGCAGGTAAATAAAGAGTGAGGAGTCGAGCAGGTAAATAAAGAGTGAGGAGCGGAGCAGGTAAATAAAGAGCGAGGAGCGGAGCAGGTAAATAAAGAGTGAGGAGAGGAGCAGGTAAATAAAGAGTGAGGAGAGGACCTGGCAAATGAAGAGTGAGGAGCGGAGCCTGTAAATAAAGAGTGAGGAGTGGAGCAGGTAAATAAAGAGTGAGGATTTGAGCAGATAAATAAAGAGAGAGCAGTGGAGCAGGTAACTAAAGAGCGAGTAGAGGAGAAGGTAAATAAAGAGCGAGGAGCCGAGCAGATAAATAAAGAGCGACGAGAGGAGAAGGTAAATAAAGAGCGCGGAGCGGAGCAGGTAAATGAGGAGCGAGGAGTGGAGCAGGTAAATAAAGAGCGAGGAGCGTAGCAGGTAAATAAAGAGTGAGGAGCGGAGCAGTTACATAAAGAGTGAGATGCGGAGCAGGTAAATAAAGAGTGAGGAGGGGAGCAGGTAAATAATGAGCGATAGATTGGAGCAGGTAAATAAAGAGCAGAGAGAGGAGCAGGTAATTAAAGAGCGAGGAGCGGAGCAGGTAAATAAACAGCGAGGAGCGGAGCAGGTAAATTAAGAGCGAGGAGCGGAGCAGGTAAATAAAGAGCGCGGAGAGCAGCAGGTAAATAAACAGCGAGGAGAGGAGCAGATATAAAACGAGCGAGGAGTGGAGCAGGTAAATAAAGAGCGAAGGGAGGAGCAGGTAAATAAAGTGAGGACCGGAGCAGGTAAATAAAGAGAGATTAGTGGAGCAGGGAAATAAAGAGTGAGGAGAGGAGCAGATAAATAAAGAGTGAGGAGAGGAGGAGGTAAATAAATAGCGAGGAGAGTAGCAGGTAAATAAAGAGTGAGAAGTGGAGCAGGTAAATAAAGAGTGAGGAGAGTAGCAGGTAAATAAAGAGCGAGGAGAGGAGCAGATAAATAAAGAGCGAGGAAAGGAGCAGGTAAATAAAGAGCGAGGAGAGGAGTAGGTAAATAAAGTGAGGAGCGGAGCAGGTAAATAAAGAGTGAGGAGAGGAGCCGGTAAATAAAGAGCGAGGAGAAGAGCAGTTAAAAAAAGAGCGAGGAAAGGAGCACGTAAATAAAGAGCGAGGAGAGGAGCAGATAAATAAAGAGTGAGGAGAGGAGCAGGTAAATAAATAGCGAGGAGAGGAGCAGGTAAATAAAGAGTGAGTTGCGGAGCAGGTCAACAAAGAGCGAGGACAGGAGCAGGTAAATGAAGAGAGAGGAGCGGAGCAAGTAAATAAAGAGAGAGGAGCGGAGCAGGTAAACAAAGAGCGAGGAGAGGAGCAGGTAAATAAAGAGCGAGGAGTGGAGCAGGTAAATAAAGAGAGAGGAGCGGAGCAGGTAAATAAATAGCGAAGAGCAGAGCAGGTAATAAAGGGTGAAGAGCGGAGCAGGTAAATAAAGAGTGACGTGCGGAGCAGGTAAATGAAGAGCGAGGAGTGGAGCAGGTAAATAAAGAGTGAGGAGCGGAGCAGTTAAATAAAGAGTGAGGAGTGGAGCAGGTAAATAAAGAGCGAGGAGCGGAGCAGGTAAATAAAGAGTGAGGAGCGGAGCAGGTAAATAAAGAGCGAGGAGTGGAGCAGGTAAATGAATAGCGAGGAGCGGAGCAGGTAAATAAAGAGCGAGGAGTGGAGCAGGTAAATAAAGAGCGAGGAGCGGAGCAGGTAAATAAAGAGTGAGGAGCGGAGCAGGTAAATGAAGAGCGACGAGCGGAGCAGGTAAATAAAGAGTGAGGAGCGGAGCAGGTAAATAAAGAGCGATGAGTGGAGCAGGTAAATAAAGAGCGAGGAGCGGAGCAGGAAAATAAAGAGTGAGGAGCGGAGCAGGTAAATAAAGAGCGAGGAGTGGAGCAGGTAAATGAAGAGCGAGGAGCGGAGCAGGTAAATTGAGAGTGAAGAGTGCAGCAGGGAAATAAAGAGTGAGGAGAGAAATAAGGTCAACAAAGAGTGAGGAGCAGAGCAGGTCAATAATGAGTGAGGAGAGGAGCGGGAATATAAAGAGTGAGGAGAGGAGCAGGTAAATAAAGAGAGAGGAGCGGAGCAGGTAAATAAAGAGTAAGGAGAGGAGCAGGAAAATGAAGAGTGAGGAGCGAGGCAGGTAAATAAAGAGTGAGGAAGGAGCAGGAGAATAATGAGTGAGGAGTGGAGCAGGTAAATAAAGAGAGAGGAGCGGGACAGGTAAATAAAGAGTGAGGAGAGGAGCAGGTAAATAAAGAGTGAGGAGAGGAGCAGGTAAATAAAGAGCGAGGAAAGGAGCAGGTAAATAAAGAGCGAGGAGAGGAGCAGGTAAATAAAGGGTGAGGAGAGGAGCAGGTAAATAAAGAGCGAGGAGCGGAGCAGGTAAATAAAGAGCGAGGAGAGGAGCAGGGAAATAAAGAGCGAGGAGAGGAGCAGGTAAATAAAGAGCGAGGAGAGGAGCAGGTAAATAAAGGGTGAGGAGAGGAGCCGGAAAATAAAGAGTGAGGATTTGAGCAGATAAATAAAGAGTGAGGAGAGGGACAGGTAAATAAAGAGTGAGGAGAGGAGCAGGTTAATAAAGAGTGAAGAGCGGAGCAGGTAAATAAAGAGAGAGGAGTGGAGCAGGGAAATAAAGAGCTAAGAGCGGAGCAGGTAAATTAAGGGTGAAGAGCGGAGCAGGTAAATAAAGAGTGAAGAGCGGACCAGGTAAATAAAGAGTGAAGAGCGGAGCAGGTAAATAAAGAGTGACTTGCGGAGCAGGCAAATAAAGAGCGAGGAGTGGAGTAGGTAAATCAAGAGCGAGTAGCAGAGCAGGTCATTAAAGAGTGAGGAGCGGAGCAAGTAAATAAAGAGCGAGGAGCGGAGCAGGTAAACAAAGAGCGAGGAGAGGAGCAGGTAAATAAAGAGCGAGGAGTGGAGCAGGTCAATAAAGAGAGAGGAGCGGAGCAGGTAAAGAAAGAGCTAAGAGCGGAGCAGGTAAATAAAGAGTGTAGAGCGGAGCAGGGAAATAAAGAGTGAAGAGCGGAGCAGGTATATAAAGAGTGACGTGCGGAGCAGGTAAATGAAGAGTGAGGAGTGGAGCAGGAAAATAAAGATCGAGGAGCGGAGCAGGCAATTAAATAGACAGGAGCGGAGCAGGTATATATAGAGTGAGGAGCGGAGCAGGTAAATGAAGAGCGAGGAGTGTAGCAGGTAAATGAAGAGTGAGGAGAGGAGCAGGCAAATAAAGTGCGAGGAGCGGAGCAGATAAATAAAGAGCGAGCAGCGGAGCAGGGAAATAAAGAGTGAGGAGAGGAGCAGGTCAATAAAGAGAGAGGAGTGGAGCAGGTAAATCAAGAGTGAGGAGAGGAGCAGGTGAATAAAGGGTGAAGAAAGGAGCAGGTAAATATCGAGTGAAGAGCGGAGCAGGTCAATAAAGAGCGAGGAGTGGAGCAGGTAAATAAAGATTGAAGAGCGGAGCAGCTTAATAAAGAGTGACGAGCGGAGCAGATAAATAAAGAGTGAGGAGCGGAGCAGGTAAATTAAGAACGAGGAGCGGAGCAGGTAAATAAAGAGCGAGGAGCGGAGCAGGTAAATAAAGAGTCAGGAGAGGAGCAGGTAAATAAAGAGCGAGGAGCGGAGCAGGTAAACAAAGAGCGAGAAGTGCAGCAGGTAAATGAAGAATAAGGAGAGGAGCAGGTAAATAAAGAGTGAGGAGAGGAGCAGGTAAAGAAAGAGAGAGGAGTGGAGCAGATAAATAAAGAGCGAGGAGTGGAGCAGGGAAATAAAGAGCGATGAGGGAAGCCTGTAAAAAAGTAGTGAGGAGCTGAGCAGGTAAATAAAGAGCAAGGAGCGGAGCAGGTAACTGAAGAGCGAGGAGTGGAGCAGGTAAATGAAGAGTGAGGGGAGGAGCAGGTAAATAAAGTGAGGAGCGGAGCAGGTCAATAAAGAGTGAGGAGAGGAGCAGGTAAATAAATAGCGAGGAGAGGAGCAGGTTAATAAAGAGCGAGGGGAGGAGCAGGTAAATAAAGTGAGGAGCGGAGCAGGTCAATAAAGAGTGAGGAGAGGAGCAGGTAAATAAATAGCGAGGAGAGGAGCAGGTTAATAAAGAGTGAGGAGAGGAGCAGGCAAATAAAGTGCGAGGAGCGGAGCAGATAAATAAAGAGCGAGGAGCGGAGCAGGGATATAAAGAGTGAGGAGAGGAGCAGGTCAATAAAGAGAGAGGAGTGGAGCAGGTAAATCAAGAGTGAGGAGAGGAGCAGGTGAATAAAGGGTGAAGAAAGGAGCAGATAAATATCGATTGAAGAGCGGAGCAGGTGAATAAAGAGCGAGGAGAGCAGCAGGTAACGAAAGAGTGAGGAGCGGAGCAGGTCAATAAAGAGCGAGGAGCGGAGCAGATAAATAAAGAGTGAGGAGCGGAGCAGGTAAATAAAGAGCGAGGAGCGCAGCAGGAAAATAAAGAGTGAGGAGAGGAGCAGTTAAATAAAGAGAGAGGAGAGGAGCAGGTAAAAAAAGAGTGAGCAGCGGAGCAGGTAAACAAAGAGCGAGGAGCGGAGCAGGGAAATAAAGAGCGAGGAGCGGAGCAGGTAAATAAAGAGCGAGGAGCGGAGCAGCTAAATAAAGAGTGAGGAGCGGAGCAAGTCAATAAAGACTGAGGAGTGGAGCAGGTAAATAAACAGTGAAGAGCGGAGCAGCTTAATAAAGAGTGACGAGCGGAGCAGATAAATAAAGAGTGAAGAGCGGAGCAGGTAAATAAAGAGCGAGGAGAGCAGCAGGTAAATAAAGGGTGAGGAGAGGAGCAGGTAAATAAAGAGCGAGGAGAGGAGCAGGTAAATAAATAGCGAGGAGAGGAGCAGGTTAATAAACAGTGAGGAGACGAGCAGGCAAATAAAGTGCGAGGAGCGGAGCAGATAAATAAAGAGCGAGGAGCGGAGCAGGGATAAAAAGAGTGAGGAGAGGAGCAGGTCAATAAAGAGAGAGGAGTGGAGCAGGTAAATCAAGAGTGAGGAGAGGAGCAGGTGAATAAAGGGTGAAGAAAGGAGCAGGTAAATATCGATTGAAGAGCGGAGCAGGTCAATAAAGAGCGAGGAGTGGAGCAGGTAAATAAAGAGTGAGGAGCGGAGCAGGTAAATAAAGAGCGAGGAGCGGAGCAGCTAAATAAAGAGTGAGGAGCGGAGCAGGTAAATAAAGAGTGAGGAGCGGAGCAGGTAAATAAAGAGCGAGGAGCGGAGCAGCTAAATAAAGATTGAGGAGCGGAGCAGGTAAATAAAGAATGAGGAGTGGAGCAGGTAAATAAAGAGTGAAGAGCGGAGCAGATAAATAAACAGTGAGGAGCGGAGCAGGTAAATTAAGAACGAGGAGCGGAGCAGGTAAACAAAGAGCGAGGAGCGGAGCAGGTAAATAAAGAGCGAGGAGCGGTGCAGGTAAATGAAGAGCGAGGGGAGGAGCAGATAAATAAAGAGCGAGGAGCAGAGCAGGTAAATAAAGAGCGAGGGGAGGAGCAGGTAAATAAAGAGAGAGGAGAGGAGCAGGTAAATAAAGTGTGAGGAGAGGAGCAGGTAAATAAAGAGTGAGGAGAGGAGCAGGTAAATAAAGAGCGAGGAGCGGAGCAGGTAAATAAAGAGCGAGGAGAGTAACAGGTAAATAAAGCGCGAGGAGCGGAGGAGGGAAATAATGAGAGAGGAGCGGAGCAGGTAAATAAAGAGCGAGGAGCGGAGCAGATAAATAAAGAGCGAGGAGCGGAGCAGGTAAATAAAGAGCGAGGAGAGCAGCAGTTAACTGAAGAGCGAGGAGTGGAGCAGGTAAATAAAGAGCGACGAGCGGAACAGGGAAATAAAGGGGAGGAGCGGAGCAGATAAATAAAGAGTGAGGGGCGGAGCAGGTCAATAAAGAGCGAGGACTGGAGCAAGTAAATGAAGAGTGAGGTGCGGAGCAGGTAAATAAAGAGTGAGGAGTGGAGCAGGTAAATAAAGAGCGAGGAGTGGAGCAGGGAAATAAAGAGCGATGAGGGAAGCCGGTAAAAAAGTAGTGAGGAGCTGAGCAGGTAAATAAAGAGCAAGGAGCGGAGCAGGTAACTGAAGAGCGAGGAGTGGAGCAGGTAAATGAAGAGTGAGGAGAGGAGCAGGTAAATAAAGTGAGGAGCGGAGCAGGTCAATAAAGAGTGAGGAGAGGAGCAGGTAAATAAATAGCGAGGAGAGGAGCAGGTTAATAAAGAGCGAGGGGAGGAGCAGGTAAATAAAGTGAGGAGCGGAGCAGGTCAATAAAGAGTGAGGAGAGGAGCAGGTAAATAATTAGCGAGGAGAGGAGCAGGTTAATAAAGAGTGAGGAGAGGAGCAGGCAAATAAAGTGCGAGGAGCGGAGCAGATAAATAAAGAGCGAGGAGCGGAGCAGGGATATAAAGAGTGAGGAGAGGAGCAGGTCAATAAAGAGAGAGGAGTGGAGCAGGTAAATCAAGAGTGAGGAGAGGAGCAGGTGAATAAAGGGTGAAGAAAGGAGCAGATAAATATCGATTGAAGAGCGGAGCAGGTCAATAAAGAGCGAGGAGTGGAGCAGGTAAATAAAGAGTGAGGAGCGGAGCAGGTAAATAAAGAGCTAGGAGCGGAGCAGCTAAATAAAGAGTGAGGAGCGGAGCAGGTAAATAAAGAGTGAGGAGCGGAGCAGGTAAATAAAGAGCGAGGAGCGGAGCAGCTAAATAAAGATTGAGGAGCGGAGCAGGTAAATAACGAGTGAAGAGCGGAGCAGTTAAATAAAGAGTGAAGAGCGGAGCAGGTGAATAAAGAGCGAGGAGAGCAGCAGGTAACGAAAGAGTGAGGAGCGGAGCAGGTCAATAAAGAGCGAGGAGCGGAGCAGATAAATAAAGAGTGAGGAGCGGAGCAGGTAAATAAAGAGCGAGGAGCGCAGCAGGAAAATAAAGAGTGAGGAGAGGAGCAGTTAAATAAAGAGAGAGGAGAGGAGCAGGTAAAAAAAGAGTGAGCAGCGGAGCAGTTAAACAAAGAGCGAGGAGCGGAGCAGGGAAATAAAGAGCGAGGAGCGGAGCAGGTAAATAAAGAGCGAGGAGCGGAGCAGCTAAATAAAGAGTGAGGAGCGGAGCAAGTCAATAAAGACTGAGGAGTGGAGCAGGTAAATAAACAGTGAAGAGCGGAGCAGCTTAATAAAGAGTGACGAGCGGAGCAGATAAATAAAGAGTGAAGAGCGGAGCAGGTAAATAAAGAGCGAGGAGAGCAGCAGGTAAATAAAGGGTGAGGAGAGGAGCAGGTAAATAAAGAGCGAGGATAGGAGCAGGTAAATAAATAGCGAGGAGAGGAGCAGGTTAATAAAGAGTGAGGAGAGGAGCAGGCAAATAAAGTGCGAGGAGCGGAGCAGATAAATAAAGAGCGAGGAGCGGAGCAGGGATAAAAAGAGTGAGGAGAGGAGCAGGTCAATAAAGAGAGAGGAGTGGAGCAGGTAAATCAAGAGTGAGGAGAGGAGCAGGTGAATAAAGGGTGAAGAAAGGAGCAGGTAAATATCGATTGAAGAGCGGAGCAGGTCAATAAAGAGCGAGGAGTGGAGCAGGTAAATAAAGAGTGAGGAGCGGAGCAGGTAAATAAAGAGCGAGGAGCGGAGCAGCTAAATAAAGAGTGAGGAGCGGAGCAGGTAAATAAAGAGTGAGGAGCGGAGCAGGTAAATAAAGAGCGAGGAGCGGAGCAGCTAAATAAAGATTGAGGAGCGGAGCAGGTAAATAAAGAATGAGGAGTGGAGCAGGTAAATAAAGAGTGAAGAGCGGAGCAGATAAATAAACAGTGAGGAGCGGAGCAGGTAAATTAAGAACGAGGAGCGGAGCAGGTAAACAAAGAGCGAGGAGCGGTGCAGGTAAATGAAGAGCGAGGGGAGGAGCAGATAAATAAAGAGCGAGGAGCAGAGCAGGTAAATAAAGAGCGAGGGGAGGAGCAGGTAAATAAAGAGAGAGGAGAGGAGCAGGTAAATAAAGTGTGAGGAGAGGAGCAGGTAAATAAAGAGTGAGGAGAGGAGCAGGTAAATAAAGAGCGAGGAGCGGAGCAGGTAAATAAAGAGCGAGGAGAGTAACAGGTAAATAAAGCGCGAGGAGCGGAGGAGGGAAATAATGAGAGAGGAGCGGAGCAGGTAAATAAAGAGCGAGGAGCGGAGCAGATAAATAAAGAGCGAGGAGCGGAGCAGGTAAATAAAGAGTGAAGAGCGGATCAGGTAAATAAAGAGCGAGGAGAGCAGCAGTTAACTGAAGAGCGAGGAGTGGAGCAGGTAAATAAAGAGCGAGGAGCGGAACAGGGAAATAAAGGGGAGGAGCGGAGCAGTTAAATAAAGAGTGAAAAGCGGAGCAGGTAAATAAAGAGCGAGGAGAGCAGCAGGTAACGAAAGAGTGAGGAGCGGAGCAGCTAAATAAAGAGTGAGGAGCGGAGCAGATAAATAAAGAGTGAGGAGCGGTGCAGGTAAATAAAGAGCGAGGAGCGCAGCAGGAAAATATAGAGTGAGGAGAGGAGCAGTTAAATAAAGAGAGAGGAGAGGAGCAGGTAAAAAAAGAGTGAGCAGCGGAGCAGGTAAACAAAGAGCGAGGAGCGGAGCAGGTGAATAAAGAGCGAGGAGCGGAGCAGGTAAATAAAGAGCGAGGAGCGGAGCAGCTAAATAAAGAGTGAGGAGCGGAGCAAGTAAATAAAGAGTGAGGAGTGGAGCAGGTAAATAAACAGTGAAGAGCGGATCAGCTTAATAAAGAGTGACGAGCGGAGCAGATAAATAAAGAGTGAAGAGCGGAGCAGGTAAATAAAGAGCGAGGAGAGCAGCAGGTAACTAAAGAGCGAGGAGAGGAGCAGGTAAATAAAGAGCGAGGAGAGGAGCAGGTAAATAAAGAGCGAGGAGCGGAGCAGGTAAATAAAGAGCGAGAGGAGGAGCAGGTAAATAAAGAGTCAGGAGGGGAGCAGGTAAATAAAGAGCGAGGAGCGGAGCAGGTAAATAAAGAGCGAGGAGAGTAACAGGTAAATAAAGAGCGAGGATCGGAGGAGGGAAATGAAGAGAGAAGAGCGGAGCAGGTAAATAAAGACCGAGCAGAGGAGCAGGTAAATAAAGAGCGAAGAGCGGAGCAGGTAACTAAAGAGTGAGGAGAGGAGCAGGTAAATAAAGAGCGAGGAGTGGAGCAGCTTAATAAAGAGTGAGGAGAGGAGCAGGTAAATAAAGAGCGAGGAGCGGAGCAGGTAATTAAAGAGCGAGGAGCGGAGCAGATAAATAAAGAGTGAGGAGCGGAGCAGGTAAATAAAGAGCGAGGAGCGCAGCAGGAAAATAAAGAGTGAGGAGAGGAGCAGTCAAATAAAGAGAGAGGAGAGGAGCAGGTAAATAAAGAGTGAGCAGCGGAGCAGGTAAAAAAAGAGCGAGGAGCGGAGCAGGTAAATAAAGAGCGAGGAGCGGAGCAGGTAAATAGAGAGCGAGGTGCGCAGCAGGTAAATAAAGAGCGAGGAGCGGAGCAGGTAAATAAAGAGAGAGGAGAGCAGCAGGTAAATAAAGAGTGAGAAGGGGAGCAGGTAAATAAAGAGTGAGGAGTGGAGCAGGTAAATAAAGAGTGAGGAGAGGAGCAGGTAAATATGGAGCGAGGAGCGGAGCAGGTAAATGAAGAGTGAGGAGAGCAGCAGGTAAATAAAGAGTGAGAAGCGGAGCAGGTGAACAAAGAGTGAGGAGTGGAGCAGGGAAATAAAGAGTGAGGAGAGGAGCAGGCAAATAAAGAGCGAGGAGCGGAGTAGGTAAATAAAGAGTGAGGAGAGTAGCAGGTAAATAAAGAGCGAGGAGAGGAGCAGGTGAATTAAGAGTGAGGAGAGGAGCAGGAAAAGAAAGACTGAGGAGAGGAGCAGGTAAATAAAGAGCGAGGAGCGGAGCAGGTGAATAAAGGGTGAAGAGAGGAGCAGGTATATAAAGAGTGAAGAGCGGAGCAGGTAAATAAAGGGTGAAGAGAGGAGCGGAGCAGGTAAATAAAGAGTGAGGATCGGAGCAGGTAAATAAAGAGCGACGAGTGGAGCAGGTAAATTAAGAGCGAGGAGCGGAGCAGGTAAATAAAGAGTGAGGAGTGGAGCAGGTAAATAAAGAGCGATGAGCGGAGCAGATAAATAAAGAGCGAGGAGCGGAGCAGGTCAATAAAGAGCGAGGAGAGCAGCAGTTAACTAAAGAGCGAGGAGTGGAGCAGGTAAATAAAGAGCGAGGAGCGGAGCAGGGAAATAAAGGGCGAGGAGCAGAGCAGATAAATAAAGAGTGAGGGGCGGAGCAGGGCAATAAAGAGCGAGGAGTGGAGCAGGTAAGCAAAGAGTGAGGAGCGGAGCAGGTAAATAAATAGAAAAGAGCGGTGCAGCTTAATAAAGAGTGAGGAGCGGAGTAGATTAATATAGAGCGAGGAGCGGTGCAGGTAAATAAAGAGCGAGGAGTGGAGCAGGTAAATAAAGAGTGAAGAGCGGAGCAGCTTAATAAATAGTGAGGAGTGGATCAGGTAAATGAAGAGCGAGTAGAGGAGCAGGTAAATAAAGAGCGAGGAGCGGAGCAGATAATCAAAGAGTGAGGAGCGGAACAGGTAAATAAAGAGCGCAGCAGGAAAATAAAGAGTGAGGAGAGGAGCAGTTAAATAGAGAGGAGAGGAGCAGGTGAATAAAGAGCGAGGAGCGGAGCTGATAAATAAAGAGTGAGGAGCGGAGCAGGTAAATAAAGAGCGAGGAGCGGAGCAGATAAATAAAGAGTGAGGAGCGGAGCAGTAAATAAAGAGCGAGGAGCGCAGCAGGAAAATAAAGAGTGAGGAGAGGAGCAGTTAAATAAAGAGAGAGTACTGGAGCAGGTAAATAATGAGCGAAGAGCGGAGCAGGTAAATAAAGAGTGAGGAGAGGAGCAGGTAAATAAAGAGTGAGAGGAGGAGCAGTTAAATAAAGGGAGAGGAGTGGAGCAGGTAAATAAAGAGTGAGGAGAGGAGAAGGAAAACAAAGAGAGAGGAGTGGAGGAGATAATTAAAGAGTCAGGAGCGGAGCAGGTAAATAAAGAGTGAGGAAAGGAGCAGGTACATAGAGAGAGAGGAGAGCAGCAGGTAAATAAAGAGTGAGAAGCGGAGCAGGTGAATAAAGAGAGAGGAGAGCAGCAGGTAAATAAATTGTGAGAAGCGGAGCAGGTAAATAAAGAGTGAGGAGAGCAGCAGGTAAACAAAGAGTGAGGAGTGAACCAGGGAAATAAAGAGTGATGAGAGGAGCAGGTAAATAAAGAGAGATGAGCGGAGTAGTTGAATAAAGAGTGAGGAGAGCAGCAGGTAAATAAAGAGCGAGGAGCGGAGCGGGTAAATAAAGAGTGAGGAGAGCAGCAGGTAAATAAAGAGTGAGAAGCGGAGCAGGTAAACAAAGAGTGAGGAGTGAACCAGGGAAATAAAGAGTGATGAGAGGAGCAGGTAAATAAAGAGAGATGAGCGGAGTAGTTAAATAAAGAGTGAGGAGAGCAGCAAGTAAATATAGAGCGAGGAGAGGAGAAGGTAAATAAAGAGTGAGGAGTGGAGCAGGTAAAGAAAGAGTGAGGAGAGGAGCAGGTAAATATAGAGCGAGGAGAGGAGCAGGTTAATAAAGAGTGAGGAAAGGAGCAGGCAAATAAAGTGCGAGGAGCGGAGCAGGTAAATAAAGAGCGAGCAGAGGAGCAGGTAAATAAAGAGCGAAGAGCGGAGCAGGTAAATAAAGAGCGAGCAGAGGAGCAGGTAAATAAAGAGCGAAGAGCGGAGCAGGTAACGAAAGAGTGAGGTGAGGAGCAGGTAAATAAAGGGAGAGGAGCAGAGTAGGTAAATAAAAAGTGAAGAGCGGAGCAGTTAAATAAAGAGTGAAGAGCGGAGCAGGTAAATAAAGAGCGAGGAGAGCAGCAGGTAACTAAAGAGCGAGGAGTGGAGCAGGTAAATAAAGAGCGAGGAGCGGAGCAAGTAAATAAAGAGCGAGGAGCGGAGCAGATAAATAAAGAGTGAGGAGCGGAGCAGGTAATTAAAGAGCGAGGAGCGGAGCAGATAAATAAAGAGTGAGGAGCGGAGCAGGTAAATAAAGAGCGAGGAGCGCAGCAGGAAAATAAAGAGTGAGGAGAGGAGCAGTCAAATAAAGAGAGAGGAGAGGAGCAGGTAAATAAAGAGTGAGCAGCGGAGCAGGTAAAAAAAGAGCGAGGAGCGGAGCAGGTAAATAAAGAGCGAGGAGCGGAGCAGGTAAATAGAGAGCGAGGTGCGCAGCAGGTAAATAAAGAGCCCAGAGCGGAGCAGGTAAATAAAGAGAGAGGAGAGCAGCAGGTAAATAAAGAGTGAGAAGGGGAGCAGGTAAATAAAGAGTGAGGAGTGGAGCAGGTAAATAAAGAGTGAGGAGAGGAGCAGGTAAATATGGAGCGAGGAGCGGAGCAGGTAAATGAAGAGTGAGGAGAGCAGCAGGTAAATAAAGAGTGAGAAGCGGAGCAGGTGAACAAAGAGTGAGGAGTGGAGCAGGGAAATAAAGAGTGAGGAGAGGAGCAGGCAAATAAAGAGCGAGGAGCGGAGTAGGTAAATAAAGAGTGAGGAGAGTAGCAGGTAAATAAAGAGCGAGGAGAGGAGCAGGTGAATTAAGAGTGAGGAGAGGAGCAGGAAAAGAAAGACTGAGGAGAGGAGCAGGTAAATAAAGAGCGAGGAGCGGAGCAGGTGAATAAAGGGTGAAGAGAGGAGCAGGTATATAAAGAGTGAAGAGCGGAGCAGGTAAATAAAGGGTGAAGAGAGGAGCGGAGCAGGTAAATAAAGAGTGAGGATCGGAGCAGGTAAATAAAGAGCGACGAGTGGAGCAGGTAAATTAAGAGCGAGGAGAGGAGCAGGCAAATAAAGAGCGAGGAGCGGAGCAGGGAAATAAAGAGTGAGGAGTGGAGCAGGTCAACAAAGAGAGAGGAGTGGAGCAGGTAAATCAAGAGTGAGGAGAGGAGCAGGTGAATAAAGGGTGAAGAAAGGAGCAGGTAAATATCGAGTGAAGAGCGGAGCAGGTCAATAAAGAGCGAGGAGTGGAGCAGGTAAATAAAGAGTGAGGAGCGGAGCAGGTCAATAAAGAGCGAGGAGCGGAGCAGGTAAATAAAGAGTGAGGAGTGGAGCAGGTAAATAAAGAGCGATGAGCGGAGCAGATAAATAAAGAGCGAGGAGCGGAGCAGGTCAATAAAGAGCGAGGAGAGCAGCAGTTAACTAAAGAGCGAGGAGTGGAGCAGGTAAATAAAGAGCGAGGAGCGGAGCAGGGAAATAAAGGGCGAGGAGCAGAGCAGATAAATAAAGAGTGAGGGGCGGAGCAGGTCAATAAAGAGCGAGGAGTGGAGCAGGTAAGCAAAGAGTGAGGAGCGGAGCAGGTAAATAAAGATTGAGTAGTGGAGCAGGTAAATAAATAGAAAAGAGCGGTGCAGCTAAATAAAGAGTGAGGAGCGGAGCAGCTTAATAAAGAGTGAAGAGCGGAGTAGATTAATATAGAGCGAGGAGCGGTGCAGGTAAATAAAGAGCGAGGAGTGGAGCAGGTAAATAAAGAGTGAAGAGCGGAGCAGCTTAATAAATAGTGAGGAGTGGATCAGGTAAATGAAGAGCGAGTAGAGTAGCAGGTAAATAAAGAGCGAGGAGCGGAGCAGATAATCAAAGAGTGACGAGCGGAACAGGTAAATAAAGAGCGCAGCAGGAAAATAAAGAGTGAGGAGAGGAGCAGTTAAATAGAGAGGAGAGGAGCAGGTAAATAAAGAGCGAGGAGCGGAGCTGATAAATAAAGAGTGAGGAGCGGAGCAGGTAAATAAAGAGCGAGGAGCGGAGCAGATAAATAAAGAGTGAGGAGCGGAGCAGTAAATAAAGAGCGAGGAGCGCAGCAGGAAAATAAAGAGTGAGGAGAGGAGCAGTTAAATAAAGAGAGAGTACTGGAGCAGGTAAATAATGAGCGAGGAGCGGAGCAGGTAAATAAAGAGTGAGGAGAGGAGCAGGTAAATAAAGAGTGAGAGGAGGAGCAGTTAAATAAAGGGAGAGGAGTGGAGCAGGTAAATAAAGAGTGAGGAGAGGAGAAGGAAAACAAAGAGAGAGGAGTGGAGGAGATAATTAAAGAGTCAGGAGCGGAGCAGGTAAATAAAGAGTGAGGAAAGGAGCAGGGAAATAGAGAGAGAGGAGAGCAGCAGGTAAATAAAGAGTGAGAAGCGGAGCAGGTGAATAAAGAGAGAGGAGAGCAGCAGGTAAATAAATTGTGAGAAGCGGAGCAGGTAAATAAAGAGTGAGGAGTGGAGCAGGTAAATAAAGCGTGAGGAGAGGAGCAGTGAAAGAAAGAGCGAGGAGCGGAGCTGCTAAATAAAGAGTGAGGAGAGGAGCAGGTAAATAAAGAGCGAGGAGCGGAGCGGGTAAATAAAGAGTGAGGAGAGCAGCAGGTAAATAAAGAGTGAGAAGCGGAGCAGGTAAACAAAGAGTGAGGAGTGAACCAGGGAAATAAAGAGTGATGAGAGGAGCAGGTAAATAAAGAGAGATGAGCGGAGTAGTTAAATAAAGAGTGAGGAGAGCAGCAGGTAAATATAGAGCGAGGAGAGGAGAAGGTAAATAAAGAGTGAGGAGTGGAGCAGGTAAAGAAAGAGTGAGGAGAGGAGCAGGTAAATATAGAGCGAGGAGAGGAGAAGGTAAATAAAGAGTGAGGAGAGCAGCAGGTAAATATAGAGCGAGGAGAGGAGAAGGTAAATAAAGAGTGAGGAGTGGAGCAGGTAAAGAAAGAGTGAGGAGAGGAGCAGGTAAATAAAGAGTGAGGAGCGGAGCAGATAAATAAAGAGCGAGGAGCGGAGCAGGTAAATAAAGAGCGAGGAGCGGAGTAGGTGAATTAACAGTGAGGAGAGGAGCAGGAAAAGAAAGAGAGAGGAGTGGAGGAGATAAATAAAGAGTCAGGAGCGGAGCAGGTAAATAAAGAGTGAGGAAAGGAGCAGGTAAATAGAGAGAGAGGAGAGCAGCAGGTAAATAAAGAGTGAGAAGCGGAGCAGGTAAATAAAGAGAGAGGAGAGCAGCAGGTAAATAAAGAGTGAGGAGTGGAGCAGGTAAATAAAGAGTGAGGAGTGGAGCAGGTAAATAAAGAGTGAGGAGAGGAGCAGTTAAATAAAGAGCGAGGAGCGGAGCAGCTAAATAAAATGCGAGGAGCGGAGCAGGTAAATAAAGAGTGAGGAGAGGAGCAGGTAAATAAAGAGCGAGGAGCGGAGCGGCTAAATAAAGAGTGAGGAGAGCAGGAGGTAAATAAAGAGTGAGAAGCGGAGCAGGTAAACAAAGAGTGAGGAGTGAACCAGGGAAATAAATAGTGAGGAGAGGAGCAGGTAAATAAAGAGAGATGAGCGGAGTAGTTAAATAAAGAGTGAGGAGAGCAGCAGTTAAATATAGAGCGAGGAGAGGAGCAGGTAAATAAAGAGTGAGGAGATGAGCAGGTAAAGAAAGAGTGAGGAGAGGAGCAGGTAAATAAAGAGCGAGGAGCGGAGCAGGTAAATAAAGAGCGAGGAGCGGAGTAGGTAAATAAAGAGTGAGGAGCGGAGCAGGTGAATTAACAGTGAGGAGAGGAGCAGGAAAAGAAAGACTGAGGAGAGGAGCAGGTAAATAAAGAGCGAGGAGCGGAGCAGGTGAATAAAGGGTGAAGAGAGGAGCCGGTAAATAAAGAGTGAAGAGCGGAGCAGGTAAATAAAGGGTGAAGAGAGGAGCGGAGCAGGTAAATAAAGAGTGAGGAGCGGAACAGGTAAATAAAGAGTGAGGAGCGGAGCAAGTAAATAAAGAGTGAGGAGTGGAGCAGGTAAATAAACAGTGAAGAGCGGAGCAGCTTAATAAAGAGTGACGAGCGGAGCAGATAAATAAAGAGTGAAGAGCGGAGCAGGTAAATAAAGAGTGAGGAGCGGAGCAGGTGAATTAACAGTGAGGAGAGGAGCAGGAAAAGAAAGACTGAGGAGAGGAGCAGGTAAATAAAGAGCGAGGAGCGGAGCAGGTGAATAAAGGGTGAAGAGAGGAGCCGGTAAATAAAGAGTGAAGAGCGGAGCAGGTAAATAAAGGGTGAAGAGAGGAGCGGAGCAGGTAAATAAAGAGTGAGGAGCGGAACAGGTAAATAAAGAGTGAGGAGCGGAGCAAGTAAATAAAGAGTGAGGAGTGGAGCAGGTAAATAAACAGTGAAGAGCGGAGCAGCTTAATAAAGAGTGACGAGCGGAGCAGATAAATAAAGAGTGAAGAGCGGAGCAGGTAAATAAAGATCGAGGAGAGCAGCAGGTAACTAAAGAGCGAGGAGAGGAGCAGGTAAATAAAGAGCGAGGAGCGGAGCAGGGAAATAAAGAGCGAGGAGCGGAGCAGGTAAATAAAGAGCGAGGGTAGGAGCAGGTAAATAAAGAGAGAGGAGAGGAGCAGGTAAATAAAGTGTGAGGAGAGGAGCAGGTAAATAAAGAGTGAGGAGAGGAGCAGGTAAATAAAGAGCGAGGAGCGGAGCAGGTAAATAAAGAGCGAGGAGAGTAACAGGTAAATAAAGAGCGAGGATCGGAGGAGGGAAATGAAGAGAGAAGAGCGGAGCAGGTAAATAAAGAGCGAGCAGAGGAGCAGGTAAATAAAGAGCGAAGAGCGGAGCAGGTAACTAAAGAGTGAGGAGAGGAGCAGGTAAATAAAGAGCGAGGAGTGGAGCAGGTTAATAAAGAGTGAGGAGAGGAGCAGGTAAATAAAGAGCGAGGAGCGGAGCAGGTAAATAAAGAGTGAGGAGCGGAGCAGGTAAATAAAGAGCGAGGAGTGGAGCAGGTAAGTAAAGAGCGAGGAGCGGAGCAGGTAAATAAAGAGCGAGGAGCGGAGCAGGTGAACAAAGAGCGAGAAGTGGAGCAGGTAAATGAAGATTAAGGAGAGGAGCAGGTAAATAAAGAGTGAGGAGAGGAGCAAGTAAATAAAGAGCGAGGAGTGGAGCAGGGAAATAAAGATCGATGAGTGGAGCAGGTTAAAAAGTAGTGAGGAGCGAAGCAGGTAAATAAGTAGCGAGGAGCGGAGCAGATAAAGAAAGAGTGAGGAGTGGAGCAGGTAAATAAAGAGCGAGGAGTGGAGCAGGGAAATAAAGAGCGATGAGTGGAGCCGGTAAAAAAGTAGTGAGGAGCGGAGCAGGTAAATGAAGAGCGAGGAGTGGAGCTGGTAAATGAAGAGTGAGGAGAGGAGAAGGTAAATATAGAGAGAGGAGTGGAGCAGGAAAATAAAGATCGAGGAGCGGAGCAGGCAATTAAATAGAGAGGAGCGGAGCAGGTAAATGAAGAGCGAGGAGTGGCGCAGGTAAATGAAGAGTGGCGAGCCGAGCAGGTCAATAAAGAGCGAGGGGAGGAGCAGGTAAATAAAGTGAGGAGCGGAGCAGGTCAATAAAGAGTGAGGAGAGGAGCAGGTCAATAAATAGCGAGGAGAGGAGCAGGTTAATAAAGAGTGAGGAGAGGAGCAGGCAAATAAAGTGCGAGGAGCGGAGCAGGTAAATAAAGAGCGAGCAGAGGAGCAGGTAAATAAAGAGTGAAGAGCGGAGCAGGTAAATAAAGAGCGAGGAGAGCAGCAGGTAACTAAAGAGCGAGGAGTGGAGCAGGTAAATAAAGAGCGAGGAGCGGAGCAGGTAAATAAAGAGCGAGGAGCGGAGCAGATAAATAAAGAGTGAGGAGCGGAGCAGGTAAATAAAGAGCGAGGAGCGGAGTAGATAAATAAAGAGTGAGGAGCGGAGCAGGTAAATAAAGAGCGAGGAGCGCAGCTTGAAAATAAAGAGTGAGGAGAGGAGCAGTCAAATAAAGAGAGAGGAGAGGAGCAGGTAAATAAAGAGTGAGCAGCGGAGCAGGTAAAAAAAGAGCGAGGAGCGGAGCAGGTAAATAAAGAGCGAGGAGCGGAGCAGGTAAATAGAGAGCGAGGTGCGCAGCAGGTAAATAAAGAACGAGGAGCGGAGCAGGTAAATAAAGAGAGAGGAGAGCATCAGGTAAATAAAGAGTGAGAAGGGGAGCAGGTAAATAAAGAGTGAGGAGTGGAGCAGTTAAATAAAGAGTGAGGAGAGGAGCAGGTAAATATGGAGCGAGGAGCGGAGCAGGTAAATGAAGATTGAGGAGAGCAGCAGGTAAATAAAGAGTGAGAAGCGGAGCAGGTGAACAAAGAGTGAGGAGTGGAGCAGGGAAATAAAGAGTGAGGAGAGGAGCAGGCAAATAAAGAGCGAGGAGCGGAGTAGGAAAATAAAGTGTGAGAAGAGTAGCAGGTACATAAAGAGCGAGGAGAGGAGCAGGTGAATTAAGAGTGAGGAGAGGAGCAGGAAAAGAAAGACTGAGGAGAGGAGCAGGTAAATAAAGAGCGAGGAGCGGAGCAGGTGAATAAAGGGTGAAGAGAGGAGCAGGTATATAAAGAGTGAAGAGCGGAGCAGGTAAATAAAGGGTGAAGAGAGGAGCGGAGCAGGTAAATAAAGAGTGAGGAGCGGAGCAGGTAAATAAAGAGCGACGAGTGGAGCAGGTAAATTAAGAGCGAGGAGAGGAGCAGGCAAATAAAGAGCGAGGAGCGGAGCAGGGAAATAAAGAGTGAGGAGTGGAGCAGGTCAATAAAGAGAGAGGAGTGGAGCAGGTAAATCAAGAGTGAGGAGAGGAGCAGGTGAATAAAGGGTGAAGAAAGGAGCAGGTAAATATCGAGTGAAGAGCGGAGCAGGTCAATAAAGAGCGAGGAGTGGAGCAGGTAAATAAAGAGTGAGGAGCGGAGCAGGTCAATAAAGAGCGAGGAGCGGAGCAGGTAAATAAAGAGTGAGGAGTGGAGCAGGTAAATAAAGAGCGAGGCGCGGAGCAGGTAAATAAAGAGCGAGGAGCGGAGCAGGTAAATAAAGAGCGATGAGCGGAGCAGATAAATAAAGGGCGAGGAGCGGAGCAGGTAAATAAAGAGTGAAGAGCGGAGCAGGTCAATAAAGAGCGAGGAGAGCAGCAGTTAACTAAAGAGCGAGGAGTGGAGCAGGTGAATAAAGAGCGAGGAGCGGAGCAGGGAAATAAAGGGCGAGGAGCAGAGCAGATAAATAAAGAGTGAGGGGCGGAGCAGGTCAATAAAGAGCGAGGAGTGGAGCAGGTAAGCAAAGAGTGAGGAGCGGAGCAGGTAAATAAAGATTGAGTAGTGGAGCAGGTAAATAAATAGAAAAGAGCGGTGCAGCTAAATAAAGAGTGAGGAGCGGAGCAGCTTAATAAAGAGTGAGGAGCGGAGTAGATTAATATAGAGCGAGGAGCGGTGCAGGTAAATAAAGAGCGAGGAGTGGAGCAGGTAAATAAAGAGTGAAGAGCGGAGCAGCTTAATAAATAGTGAGGAGTGGATCAGGTAAATGAAGAGCGAGTAGAGGAGCAGGTAAATAAAGAGCGAAGAGCGGAGCAGGTAACTAAAGAGTGAGGAGAGGAGCAGGTAAATAAAGAGCGAGGAGCGGAGCAGGTAAACAAAGAGCGAGAAGTGCAGCAGGTAAATGAAGAATAAGGAGAGGAGCAGGTCAATAAAGAGCGAGGAGCGGAGCAGATAAATAAAGAGTGAGGAGTGGAGCAGGTAAATAAAGAGCGAGGAGTGGAGCAGGGAAATAAAGAGCGATGAGTGGAGCCGGTAAATAAGCAGTGAGGAGCGGAGCAGGTAAATAAAGAGCGAGGAGTGGAGCTGGTAAATGAAGAGTGAGGAGTGGAGCTGGTAAATGAAGAGTGAGGAGAGGAGAAGGTAAATATCGAGAGAGGAGTGGAGCAGGAAAATAAAGATCGAGGAGCGGAGCAGGCAATTAAATAGAGAGGAGCGGAGCAGGTATATAAAGAGTGAGGAGCGGAGCAGGTAAATGAAGAGCGAGGAGTGGAGCAGGTAAATGAAGAGTGGCGAGCCGAGCAGGTAAATAAAGAGCGAGGGGAGGAGCAGGTAAATAAAGTGAGGAGCGGAGCAGGTCAATAAAGAGTGAGGAGAGGAGCAGGTAAATAAATAGCGAGGAGCGGAGCAGGTAAATAAAGAGTGAGGAGTGGAGCAGGTAAATAAAGAGCGAGGCGCGGAGCAGGTAAATAAAGAGCGAGGAGCGGAGCAGGTAAATAAAGAGCGATGAGCGGAGCAGATAAATAAAGGGCGAGGAGCGGAGCAGGTAAATAAAGAGTGAAGAGCGGAGCAGGTCAATAAAGAGCGAGGAGAGCAGCAGTTAACTAAAGAGCGAGGAGTGGAGCAGGTGAATAAAGAGCGAGGAGCGGAGCAGGGAAATAAAGGGCGAGGAGCAGAGCAGATAAATAAAGAGTGAGGGGCGGAGCAGGTCAATAAAGAGCGAGGAGTGGAGCAGGTAAGCAAAGAGTGAGGAGCGGAGCAGGTAAATAAAGATTGAGTAGTGGAGCAGGTAAATAAATAGAAAAGAGCGGTGCAGCTAAATAAAGAGTGAGGAGCGGAGTAGATTAATATAGAGCGAGGAGCGGTGCAGGTAAATAAAGAGCGAGGAGTGGAGCAGGTAAATAAAGAGTGAAGAGCGGAGCAGCTTAATAAATAGTGAGGAGTGGATCAGGTAAATGAAGAGCGAGTAGAGGAGCAGGTAAATAAAGAGCGAAGAGCGGAGCAGGTAACTAAAGAGTGAGGAGAGGAGCAGGTAAATAAAGAGCGAGGAGCGGAGCAGGTAAACAAAGAGCGAGAAGTGCAGCAGGTAAATGAAGAATAAGGAGAGGAGCAGGTCAATAAAGAGCGAGGAGCGGAGCAGATAAATAAAGAGTGAGGAGTGGAGCAGGTAAATAAAGAGCGAGGAGTGGAGCAGGGAAATAAAGAGCGATGAGTGGAGCCGGTAAAAAAGCAGTGAGGAGCGGAGCAGGTAAATAAAGAGCGAGGAGTGGAGCTGGTAAATGAAGAGTGAGGAGTGGAGCTGGTAAATGAAGAGTGAGGAGAGGAGAAGGTAAATATCGAGAGAGGAGTGGAGCAGGAAAATAAAGATCGAGGAGCGGAGCAGGCAATTAAATAGAGAGGAGCGGAGCAGGTATATAAAGAGTGAGGAGCGGAGCAGGTAAATGAAGAGCGAGGAGTGGAGCAGGTAAATGAAGAGTGGCGAGCCGAGCAGGTAAATAAAGAGCGAGGGGAGGAGCAGGTAAATAAAGTGAGGAGCGGAGCAGGTCAATAAAGAGTGAGGAGAGGAGCAGGTAAATAAATAGCGAGGAGCGGAGCAGGTAAATAAAGAGTGAGGAGAGGAGCAGGTCAATAAAGAGAGAGGAGTGGAGCAGTTCAATCAAGAGTGAGGAGAGGAGCAGGTGAATAAAGGGTGAAGAAAGGAGCAGGTAAATATCGAGTGAAGAGCGGAGCAGGTCAATAAAGAGCGAGGAGCGGAGCAGCGAAATAAAGAGTGAGGAGCGGAGCAGGTAAATAAAGAGTGAGGAGTGGAGCAGGTAAATAAAGAGTGAAGAGCGGAGCAGCTTAATAAAGAGTGACGAGCGGAGCACGTAAATAAAGAGTGAGGAGCGGAGCAGGTAAATAAAGAGCGAGGCGCGGAGCAGCTAAATAAAGAGTGAGGAGCGGAGCAGGTAAATAAAGAGTGAGGAGTGGAGCAGGTAAATAAAGAGCGAGGAGCGGAGCAGGTAAATGAAGAGCGAGGTGAGGAGCAGGTAAATGAAGAGCGAGGTGAGGAGCAGGTAAATAAAGAGCGAGGAGCGGAGCAGGTAAATAAAGAGCGAGGGGAGGAACAGGTAAATAAAGAGAGAGGAGAGGAGCAGGTAAATAAAGTGTGAGTAGAGGAGCAGGTAAATAAAGAGTGAGGAGAGTAACAGGTAAATAAAGAGCGAGGAGCGGAGGAGGGAAATAATGAGAGAGGAGCGGAGCAGGTAAATAAAGAGCGAGGAGCGGAGCAGATAAATAAAGAGCGAGGAGCGGAGCAGATAAATAAAGAGCGAGGAGCGGAGCAGGTAAATACAGAGTGAAGAGCGGCGCAGGTAAATAAAGAGCGAGGAGTGGAGCAGGTAAATAAAGAGCGAGGGGAGGAGCAGGTAAATAAAGAGTGAAGAGCGGAGCAGCTTAATAAAGAGTGAGGAGTGGATCAGGTAAATGAAGAGCGAGTAGAGGAACAGGTAAATAAAGAGCGAAGAGCGGAGCAAGTAACTAAAGAGTGAGGAGAGGAGCAGGTAAATAAAGGGAGAGGAGCAGAGCAGGTAAATAAAGAGTGATGAGCGGAGCAGTTAAATAAAGAGTGAAAAGCGGAGCAGGTAAATAAAGAGCGAGGAGAGCAGCAGGTAACTGAAGAGCGAGGAGTGGAGCAGGTAAATAAAGAGCGAGGAGCGGAGCAGTTAAATAAAGATCGAGGGGAGGAGCAGGTAAATAAAGAGAGGGGAGAGGAGCAGGTAAATAAAGTGTGAGGAGAGGAGCAGGTAAATAAAGAGTGAGGAGAGGAGCAGGTAAATAAAGAGCGAGGAGCGGAGCAGGTAAATAAAGAGCGAGGAGCGGAGTAGATTAATATAGAGCGAGGAGCGGTGCAGGTAAATAAAGAGCGAGGAGTGGAGCAGGTAAATAAAGAGCGAAGAGCGGAGCAGGTAACTAAAGAGTGAGGAGAGGAGCAGGTAAATAAAGAGTGAAGAGCGGAGCAGTTAAATAAAGAGTGAAGAGCGGAGCAGGTAAATAAAGAGCGAGGAGAGCAGCAGGGAACTAAAGAGCGAGGACTGGAGCAGGTAAATAAAGAGCGAGGAGCGGAGCAGGTAAATAAAGAGCGAGGAGAGCAGCAGGTAACTAAAGAGCGAGGACTGGAGCAGGTAAATAAAGAGCGAGGAGCGGAGCAGACAAATAAAGAGTGAGGAGCGGAGCAGGTAAATAAAGAGCGAGGAGCGGAGCAGATAAATAAAGAGTGAGGAGCGGAGCAGTAAATAAAGAGCGAGGAGCGCAGCAGGAAAATAAAGAGTGAGGAGAGGAGCAGTTTAATAAAGAGAGAGGACTGGAGCAGGTAAATAATGAGCTAGGAGCGGAGCAGGTAAATAAAGAGTGAGGAGAGGAGCAGGTAAATAAAGAGTGAGAGGAGGAGCAGTTAAATAAAGGGAGAGGAGTGGAGCAGGTAAATAAAGAGTAAGGAGAGGAGAAGGAAAACAAAGAGAGAGGAGTGGAGGAGATAATTAAAGAGTCAGGAGCGGAGCAGGTAAATAAAGAGTGAGGAAAGGAGCAGGTAAATAGAGAGAGAGGAGAGCAGCAGGTAAATAAAGAGTGAGAAGCGGAGCAGGTAAATAAAGAGAGAGGAGAGCAGCAGGTAAATAAAGAGTGAGAAGCGGAGCAGGTAAATAAAGAGTGAGGAGTGGAGCAGGTAAATAAAGAGTGAGGAGAGGAGCAGGTAAATAAAGAGTGAGGAGAGGAGCAGTTAAATGAAGAGCGAGGAGCGGAGCAGCTAAATAAAGAGCGAGGAGCGGAGCAGGTAAATAAAGAGTGAGGAGAGGAGCAGGTAAATAAAGAGCGAGGAGCGGAGCAGGTAAATAAAGAGTGAGGAGAGGAGCAGGTAAATAAAGAGTGAGAAGCGGAGCAGGTAAACAAAGAGTGAGGAGTGAACCAGGGAAATAAAGAGTGAGGAGAGCAGCAGGTAAATATAGAGCGAGGAGAGGAGAAGGTAAATAAAGAGTGAGGAGTGGAGCAGGTAAAGAAAGAGTGAGGAGAGGAGCAGGTAACTAAAGAGTGAGGAGCGGAGCAGATAAATAAAGAGCGAGGAGCGGAGCAGGTAAATAAAGAGCGAGGAGCGGAGTAGGTGAATTAACAGTGAGGAGAGGAGCAGGAAAAGAAAGACTGAGGAGAGGAGCAGGTAAATAAAGAGCGAGGAGCGGAGCAGGTAAATAAAGGGTGAAGAGAGGAGCGGAGCAGGTAAATAAAGAGTGAGGAGCGGAGCAGGTAAATAAAGAGTGAGGAGCGGAGCAGGTAAATAAAGAGCGAGGAGCGGAGCAGCTTAATAAAGAGTGAGGAGCGGAGCAGGTAAATAAAGAGTGAAGAGCGGAGCAAGTAAATAAAGAGTAAGGAGAGGAGCTGGTAAATAAAGAGTGAAGAGAGGAGCGGAGCAGATAGATAAAGAGCGAGGAGTGGAGCAGGTAAATAAAGAGTAAGGAGAGGAGGAGGTAAATATAGGGTGAAGAGAGGAGCGGAGCAGGTAAATAAAGAGCGAGGAGCGGAGCAGATAAATAAAGAGCGACGAGCGGAGCAGGTAAATAAATCGCGAGGAGAGGAGCAGCTCAATGAAGAGCGACGAGCGGAGCAGGTAAATAAAGAGCGAGGAGCGGAGCAGGTAAATAAAGAGCGAGGAGAGGAGCAGGTAAATAAAGAGTGAGGAGTGGAGCAGCTGAATAAAGAGCGACGAGCGAAGCAGGTAAATAAAGAGCGAGGAGCGGAGCAGGTGAATCATGATTGAGGAGAGGAACAGGTAAATAAATAGAGAGGATGGAGCAGGTAAATACAGAGTGAGGAACGGAGCAGGTCAATAAAGAGCGAGGAGCGCAGCAGCTAAATAAAGAGCGAGCAGCGGAGCAGATAAATAAAGAGCGAGGAGCGGAGCAGATAAATAAAGTGAGGAGCGCAGCGGGTAAAGAAAGAGCGAGGAGCGGAGCAGCTAAATAAAGCGCGAGGAGAGGAGCAGGGAAATAAAGAGCGAGGAGCGGAGCACGTAAATAAAGTGCGAGGAGTGGAGCAGCTAAATAAAGAGCGACGAGCGGAGCAGGTAAACAGAGAGCAAGGTGCGGAGCAGGTAAATAAAGAGCGAGGAGAGGAGCAGGTAAATAAAGAGCGAGGAGCGGAGCAGATAAATAAAGAGCGAGGAGCGGAGCAGGTAAATAAAGAGAGAGGAGCGGAGCAGGTCAATAAAGAGTGAGAAGCGGAGCAGGTGAACAAAGAGTGAGGAGTGGAGCAGGAAATAAAGAGTGAGAAGGGGACCAGGTAAATAAAGATTGAGGAGTGGAGCAGTAAATAAAGAATGAGGAGAGGAGCAGGTAAATAAAGAGTGAGAAGCGGAGCAGGAGAACAAAGAGTGAGGAGTGCAGCAGGGAAATAAAGAGTGAGGAGAGGAGCAGGCAAATAAAGAGCGAGGAGTGGTGTAGGTAAATAAAGAGTGAAGAGAGTAGCAGGTAAATAATGAGTGAAGAGCGGAGCAGGTAAATAAAGGGTGAAGAGCGGAGCAGGTAAATAAAGGGCGACGAGTGGAGCAAGTAAATTAAGAGCGAGGAGAGGAGCAGGTAAATAAAGAATGAGGAGCGGAGCAGGTAAATAAAGGGCGACGAGTGGAGCAAGTAAATTAAGAGCGAGGAGAGGAGCAGGTAAATAAAGAATGAGGAGAGGAGCAGGTAAATAAAGGGTGAAGAGAGGAGCGGAGCAGGTAAATAAAGAGTAAGGAGAGGAGCAGGTAAATAAGGGGTGAAGAGAGGAGCGGAGCAGGTAAATAAAGAGCGAGGAGTGGAGCAGTTAAATAAAGCGTAAGGAGCGGAGCAGGTAAATAAAGAGTGAAGAGCGGAGCATGCAAATAAAGAGTGAGGAGCGGAGCAGTTTAATAAAGAGTGAGGAGCGGAGCAGGTAAATAAAGAGTGAGGAGTGGAGCAGTTAAACAAAGAGTGAAGAGTGGAGCCGGTAAATAAAGAGCGAGGAGTGGAGCTGCTAAATAAAGAGCGAGGAGCGGAGCAGGTAAATAAAGAGCGAGGAGCGGAGCAGGCAAATGAAGAGTGAGGAGTGGAGCAGGTAAATGAAGAGTGAAGGGCGGAGCAGGTAAATAAAGAGTGAGGAGAGGAGCAGGTAAATAAAGAGTGAAGAGCGGAGCAAGTAAATAAAGGGTGAAGAGAGGAGCGGAGCAGTTAAAGAAAGAGTGAGGAGCGGAGCAGTAAAATAAAGAGCGACGAGTGGAGCAGGTAAATTAAGAGCGAGGAGAGGAACAGGTAAATAAAGAGTGAGGAGAGGAGCAGGTAAATAAAGATTGAGGATAGGAGCAGGTAAATAAAGGGTGAAGAGAGGAGCGGAGCAGATAAATAAAGAGCGAGGAGCGGAGCAGGTAAATCAAGAGTAAGGAGAGGAGCAGGTAAATAAAGGGTGAAGAGAGGAGCGGAGCAGGTAAATAAAGAGTGAGGAGCTGAGCAGGAAAATAAAGAGGGAGGACCGCAGCAGCTCAATGAAGAGTGAGGAGCGGAGCAGGTAAATAAAGAGTGACGAGCGGAGCAGGTATATAAAGAGTGAGGAGCGAGCAGCTGAATAAAGAGTGAGGACCGGAGCAGGTAAATAAAGTGTGAGGAGTGGAGCAGGTAAATAAAGAGTGAAGAGTGGAGCAGGGAAATAAAGAGTGAGGAGCGGAGCAGGTAAAAAGAGAGCGAGGAGCGGAGCAGATAAATAAAGAGCGAGGAGCGGAGCAGTTAAATAAAGAGCGAGGAGCGGAGCAGGTAAATAAAGAGCGAGGAGAGGAGCAGGTAAATAAAGAGCGAGGAGAGGAGCAGGTAAATAAAGAGTGAGGAGAGGAGCAGCTCAATGAAGAGCGACGAGCGGAGCAGGTAAATAAAGAGCGAGGAGCGGAGCAGGTAAATAAAGAGCGAGGAGAGGAGCAGGTAAATAAAGAGTGAGGAGTGGAGCAGCTAAATAAAGAGCGCCGAGCGGAGCAGGTAAATAAAGAGCGAGGAGCGGAGCAGGAAAAGAACGATTGAGGAGAGGAACAGGTAAATAAATAGAGAGGAGTGGAGGAGGTAAATAAAGAGTGAGGAGCGGAGCAGGTAAATAAAGAGCGAGGAGTGGAGCAGGTAAATGAAGAGCGAGGAGCGGAGCAGGTAAATAAAGAGCGAGGAGCGGAGCAGGCAAATGAAGAGTGAGGAGTGGAGCAGGTAAATGAAGAGTGAAGGGCGGAGCAGGTAAATAAAGGGTGAAGAGAGGAGCAGGTAAATAAAGAGTGAAGAGAGGAGCTGGTAAATAAAGAGTGAAGAGCGGAGCAAGTAAATAAAGGGTGAAGAGAGGAGCGGAGCAGTTAAAGAAAGAGTGAGGAGCGGAGCAGTAAAATAACGAGCGACGAGTGGAGCAGGTAAATGAAGAGTGAGGAGAGGAGCAGGTAAATAAAGGGTGAAGAGAGGAGCGGAGCAGGTAAATAAAGAGTAATGTGAGGAGCAAGTAAAATAAAGCGTAAGGAGAGGAGCAGGTAAATGAAGGGTGAAGGGACGAGCGGAGCAGGTAAATAAAGAGCGAGGAGCGGAGCAGCTTAATAAAGAGTGAGGAGCGGAGCAGGTAAATAAAGAGTGAAGAGCGGAGCAGCTTAATAAAGAGTGAGGAGCGGAGCAGGTAAATAAAGAGTGAGGAGCGGAGCAGCTTAATGAAGAGTGAGGAGCGGAGCAAGTAAATAAAGGGTGAAGAGAGGAGCGGAGCAGTTAAAGAAAGAGTGAGGAGCGGAGCAGTAAAATAAAGAGCGACGAGTGGAGCAGGTAAATGAAGAGTGAGGAGTGGAGCAGGTAAATATAGATTGAGGATAGGAGCAGGTAAGTGAAGGATGAAGAGAGGAGCGGAGCAGGTAAATAAAGAGTGAGGAGCGGAGCAAGTAAATAAAGAGTAAGGAGAGGAGCTGGTAAATAAAGGGTGAAGAGAGGAGCGGAGCAGATAAATAAAGAGCGAGGAGTGGAGCAGGTAAATAAAGAGTAAGGAGAGGAACAGGTAAATAAAGGGTGAAGAGAGGAGCGGAGCAGGTAAATAAAGAGTGAGGAGCTGAGCAGGAAAATAAAGAGTGAGGGGCGGAGCAGGTAAAAAAGAGTGAGGAGCGAGCAGCTGAATAAAGAGTGAAGAGCGGAGCAGGTAAAAAAAGAGTGAGGAGCGGAGCAGGTATATAAAGAGTGAGGAGCGAGCAGCTGAATAAAGAGTGAAGAGTGGAGCCGGTAAATAAAGACCGAGGAGCGGAGCAGGTAAATAAAGAGCGAGGAGCGGAGCAGATTAATAAAGAGCGAGGAGCGGAGCAGGTAAATAAATCGCGAGGAGAGGAGCAGCTCAATGAACAGCGACGAGCGGAGCAGGTAAATAAAGAGCGAGGAGCGGAGCAGGTAAATAAAGAGCGAGGAGAGGAGCAGGTAAATAAAGAGTGAGGAGTGGAGCAGCTGAATAAAGAGCGACGAGCGGAGCAGGTAAATGAAGAGCGAGGAGCGGAGCAGGTGAATCACGATTGAGGAGAGGAACAGGTAAATAAATAGAGAGGAGTGTAGCAGGTAAATACAGAGTGAGGAGCGGAGCAGGTAAATAAAGAGCGAGGAGCGCAGCAGATAAATAAAGAGCGAGCAGCGGAGCAGATAAATAAAGTGAGGAGCGCAGCGGGTAAGAAAAAGCGAGGAGCGGAGCAGCTAAATAAAGAGCGAGGAGAGGAGCAGGTAAATACAGATTGAGAAGCGGAGCAGGTAAATAAAGAGCGAGGAGTGGAGCAGGTAAATAAAGAGTGAGAAGCGGAGCAGGCAAATTAAGAGCGAGGGGTGGATCAGGGAAATGAAGAGTGAGGAGAGGAGCAGGTAAACAAAGAGTGAGGAGAGGAGCAGGTAAATAAAGAGTGAGGAGCGGAGCAGGTAAATAAAGAGCGAGGAGAGGAGCAGGTAAATAAAGAGTGAGGAGAGGAGCAGGTAAATAAAGAGTGAGAAGCTGAGCAGGTAAATGAAGAGTGAGGAGTGGAGCAGGTAAATGAAGAGTGAAGAGCGGAGCAGGTAAATAAAGGGTGAAGAGAGGAGCAGGTAAGTAAAGAGTGAAGAGCAGAGCATGTAAATAAAGGGTGAAGAGAGGAGCAGGTAAACAAAGAGCGACGAACGGAGCAGGTAAATAAAGAGCGAGGAGCGGACCAGCTAAATAAATGTTGAGGTGAGGAGCAGGTAAATAAAGAGAGATGAGCGGAGTAGTTAAATAAAGAGTGAGGAGAGCAGCAGGTAAATATAGAGCGAGGAGAGGAGCAGGTAAATAAAGAGTGAGGAGAGGAGCATGTAAAGAAAGAGTGAGGAGTGGAGCAGGTAAATAAAGAGCGAGGAGCGGAGCAGGGAAATAAAGACTCAGGAGCGGAGCAGATAAATAAAGAGTGAGGAGCGGAGCAGGTAAATAAAGAGCGAGGAGCGGAGCAGGTAAATAAAGAGTGAGGAGCGGAGCAGGTAAAGAAATAGTGAGGAGAGGAGCAGGTAAAAAAAGAGAGAGGGGTGGAGCAGATAAATAAAGAGTGAGAGGAGGAGCAGTTAAATAAAGGGAGAGGAGTGGAGCAGGTAAATAAAGAGTGAGGAGAGGAGAAGGTGAATAAAGAGAGAGGAGCGGAGCAGTTAAATAAAGAGCGAGGAGAGGAGCAGGTAAATAAAGAGTGAGGAGCGGAGCAGGTAAAAAAAGAGCGAGGAGCAGAGCAGGTAAATAAAGAGCGAGGAGCGGAGCAGGTAAACAGAGAGCAAGGTGCGGAGTAGGTAAATAAAGAGCGAGGAGCGGAGCAGGTAAATAAAGAGAGAGGAGAGCAGCAGGTAAATAAAGAGTGAGAAGCGGAGCAGGTAAACAAAGAGTGAGGAGTGGAGCAGGTAAATAAAGAGTGAGAAGGGGAGCAGGTAAATAAAGATTGAGGAGTGGAGCAAGTAAATAAAGAGTGAGGAGAGGAGCAGGTAAATATAGAGCGAGGAGCGGAGCAGGTAAATGAAGAGTGAGGAGAGCAGCTGGTAAATAAAGAGTGTGAAGCGGAGCAGGTGAACAAAGAGTGAGGAGTGGAGCAGGGAAATAAAGAGTGAGGAGAGGAGCAGGTAAATAAAGGGTGAAGAAAGGAGCGGAGCAGGTAAATAAAGAGTAAGGAGAGGAACAGGTAAATATGGGGTGAAGAGAGGAGCGGAGCAGGTAAATAAAGAGCGAGGAATGGAGCAGTTAAATAAAGCGTAAGGAGGGGAGCAGGTAAATAAAGAGTGAAGAGCGGAGCATGTAAATAAAGAGTGAGCAGCGGAGCACCTTAATAAAGAGTGAGGAGCGGAGCAGGTAAATAAAGAGTGAGGAGTGGAGCAGTTAAATAAAGAGTGAAGAGTGGAGCAGGCAAATAAAGAGCGAGGAGTGGAGGAGGTAAATAAAGAGTGAAGAGAGGAGCAGGTAAATAAAGAGTGAAGAGCGGAGCAGGTAAATAAAGCGTAAGGAGCGGAGCAGGTAAATAAAGAGTGAAGAGCGGAGCATGCAAATAAAGAGTGAGGAGCGGAGCAGTTTAATAAAGAGTGAGGAGCGGAGCAGGTAAATAAAGAGTGAGGAGTGGAGCAGTTAAACAAAGAGTGAAGAGTGGAGCCGGTAAATAAAGAGCGAGGAGTGGAGCAGCTAAATAAAGAGCGAGGAGCGGAGCAGGTAAATAAAGAGCGAGGAGCGGAGCAGGAAAATGAAGAGTGAAGGGCGGAGCAGGTAAATAAAGAGTGAGGAGAGGAGCAGGTAAATAAAGAGTGAAGAGCGGAGCAAGTAAATAAAGGGTGAAGAGAGGAGCGGAGCAGTTAAAGAAAGAGTGAGGAGCGGAGCAGTAAAATAAAGAGCGACGAGTGGAGCAGGTAAATGAAGAGCGAGGAGAGGAACAGGTAAATAAAGAGTGAGGAGAGGAGCAGGTAAATAAAGATTGAGGATAGGAGCAGGTAAATAAAGGGTGAAGAGAGGAGCGGAGCAGATAAATAAAGAGCGAGGAGCGGAGCAGGTAAATCAAGAGTAAGGAGAGGAGCAGGTAAATAAAGGGTGAAGAGAGGAGCGGAGCAGGTAAATAAAGAGTGAGGAGCTGAGCAGGAAAATAAAGAGGGAGGACCGCAGCAGCTCAATGAAGAGTGAGGAGCGGAGCAGGTAAATAAAGAGTGACGAGCGGAGCAGGTATATAAAGAGTGAGGAGCGAGCAGCTGAATAAAGAGTGAGGACCGGAGCAGGTAAATAAAGTGTGAGGAGTGGAGCAGGTAAATAAAGAGTGAAGAGTGGAGCAGGGAAATAAAGAGTGAGGAGCGGAGCAGGTAAAAAGAGAGCGAGGAGCGGAGCAGATAAATAAAGAGCGAGGAGCGGAGCAGTTAAATAAATCGCGAGGAGAGGAGCAGCTCAATGAAGAGCGACGAGCGGAGCAGGTAAATAAAGAGCGAGGAGCGGAGCAGGTAAATAAAGAGCGAGGAGAGGAGCAGGTAAATAAAGAGTGAGGAGTGGAGCAGCTAAATAAAGAGCGCCGAGCGGAGCAGGTAAATAAAGAGCGAGGAGCGGAGCAGGAAAATAACGATTGAGGAGAGGAACAGGTAAATAAATAGAGAGGAGTGGAGGAGGTAAATAAAGAGTGAGGAGCGGAGCAGGTAAATAAAGAGCGAGGAGTGGAGCAGGTAAATGAAGAGCGAGGAGCGGAGCAGGTAAATAAAGAGCGAGGAGCGGAGCAGGTAAATGAAGAGTGAACGGCGGAGCAGGTAAATAAAGGGTGAAGAGAGGAGCAGGTAAATAAAGAGTGAAGAGAGGAGCTGGTAAATAAAGAGTGAAGAGCGGAGCAAGTAAATAAAGGGTGAAGAGAGGAGCGGAGCAGTTAAAGAAAGAGTGAGGAGCGGAGCAGTAAAATAACGAGCGACGAGTGGAGCAGGTAAATGAAGAGTGAGGAGAGGAGCAGGTAAATAAAGGGTGAAGAGAGGAGCGGAGCAGGTAAATAAAGAGTAATGTGAGGAGCAAGTAAAATAAAGCGTAAGGAGAGGAGCAGGTAAATGAAGGGTGAAGGGACGAGCGGAGCAGGTAAATAAAGAGCGAGGAGCGGAGCAGCTTAATGAAGAGTGAGGAGCGGAGCAAGTAAATAAAGGGTGAAGAGAGGAGCGGAGCAGTTAAAGAAAGAGTGAGGAGCGGAGCAGTAAAATAAAGAGCGACGAGTGGAGCAGGTAAATGAAGAGTGAGGAGTGGAGCAGGTAAATATAGATTGAGGATAGGAGCAGGTAAGTGAAGGATGAAGAGAGGAGCGGAGCAGGTAAATAAAGAGTGAGGAGCGGAGCAAGTAAATAAAGAGTAAGGAGAGGAGCTGGTAAATAAAGGGTGAAGAGAGGAGCGGAGCAGATAAATAAAGAGCGAGGAGTGGAGCAGGTAAATAAAGAGTAAGGAGAGGAACAGGTAAATAAAGGGTGAAGAGAGGAGCGGAGCAGGTAAATAAAGAGTGAGGAGCTGAGCAGGAAAATAAAGAGTGAGGGGCGGAGCAGGTAAAAAAGAGTGAGGAGCGAGCAGCTGAATAAAGAGTGAAGAGCGGAGCAGGTAAAAAAAGAGTGAGGAGCGGAGCAGGTATATAAAGAGTGAGGAGCGAGCAGCTGAATAAAGAGTGAAGAGTGGAGCCGGTAAATAAAGACCGAGGAGCGGAGCAGGTAAATAAAGAGCGAGGAGCGGAGCAGATTAATAAAGAGCGAGGAGCGGAGCAGGTAAATAAATCGCGAGGAGAGGAGCAGCTCAATGAACAGCGACGAGCGGAGCAGGTAAATAAAGAGCGAGGAGCGGAGCAGGTAAATAAAGAGCGAGGAGAGGAGCAGGAAAATAAAGAGTGAGGAGTGGAGCAGCTGAATAAAGAGCGACGAGCGGAGCAGGTAAATGAAGAGCGAGGAGCGGAGCAGGTGAATCACGATTGAGGAGAGGAACAGGTAAATAAATAGAGAGGAGTGTAGCAGGTAAATACAGAGTGAGGAGCGGAGCAGGTAAATAAAGAGCGAGGAGCGCAGCAGATAAATAAAGAGCGAGCAGCGGAGCAGATAAATAAAGAGCGAGGAGCGGAGTAGGTAAATAAAGAGCGAGGAGCGGAGCAGCTAAATAAAGAGCGAGGAGAGGAGCAGGTAAATACAGATTGAGAAGCGGAGCAGGTAAATAAAGAGCGAGGAGTGGAGCAGGTAAATAAAGAGTGAGAAGCGGAGCAGGCAAATTAAGAGCGAGGGGTGGATCAGGTAAATGAAGAGTGAGGAGAGGAGCAGGTAAACAAAGAGTGAGGAGAGGAGCAGGTAAATAAAGAGTGAGGAGCGGAGCAGGTAAATAAAGAGCGAGGAGAGGAGCAGGTAAATAAAGAGTGAGGAGAGGAGCAGGTAAATAAAGAGTGAGAAGCGGAGCAGGTAAATGAAGAGTGAGGAGTGGAGCAGGTAAATGAAGAGTGAAGAGCGGAGCAGGTAAATAAAGGGTGAAGAGAGGAGCAGGTAAGTAAAGAGTGAAGAGCAGAGCATGTAAATAAAGGGTGAAGAGAGGAGCAGGTAAACAAAGAGCGACGAGCGGAGCAGGTAAATAAAGAGCGAGGAGCGGAGCAACTAAATAAATGTTGAGGTGAGGAGCAGGTAAATAAAGAGAGATGAGCGGAGTAGTTAAATAAAGAGTGAGGAGAGCAGCAGGTAAATATAGAGCGAGGAGAGGAGCAGGTAAATAAAGAGTGAGGAGAGGAGCATGTAAAGAAAGAGTGAGGAGTGGAGCAGGTAAATAAAGAGCGAGGAGCGGAGCAGGGAAATAAAGACTCAGGAGCGGAGCAGATAAATAAAGAGTGAGGAGCGGAGCAGGTAAATAAAGAGCGAGGAGCGGAGCAGGTAAATAAAGAGTGAGGAGCGGAGCAGGTAAAGAAATAGTGAGGAGAGGAGCAGGTAAAAAAAGAGAGAGGAGTGGAGCAGATAAATAAAGAGTGAGAGGAGGAGCAGTTAAATAAAGGGAGAGGAGTGGAGCAGGTAAATAAAGAGTTAGGAGAGGAGAAGGTGAATAAAGAGAGAGGAGCGGAGCAGTTAAATAAAGAGCGAGGAGAGGAGCAGGTAAATAAAGAGTGAGGAGCGGAGCAGGTAAATAAAGAGCGAGGAGCAGAGCAGGTAAATAAAGAGCGAGGAGCGGAGCAGGTAAACAGAGAGCAAGGTGCGGAGTAGGTAAATAAAGAGCGAGGAGCGGAGCAGGTAAATAAAGAGAGAGGAGAGCAGCAGTTAAATAAAGAGTGAGAAGCGGAGCAGGTAAACAAAGCGTGAGGAGTGGAGCAGGTAAATAAAGAGTGAGAAGGGGAGCAGGTAAATAAAGATTGAGGAGTGGAGCAAGTAAATAAAGAGTGAGGAGAGGAGCAGGTAAATATAGAGCGAGGAGCGGAGCAGGTAAATGAAGAGTGAGGAGAGCAGCTGGTAAATAAAGAGTGAGAAGCGGAGTAGGTGAACAAAGAGTGAGGAGTGGAGCAGGGAAACAAAGAGTGAGGAGAGGAGCAGGAAAATAAAGAGCGAGGAGTGGAGGAGTAAATAAAGAGTGAAGAGAGGAGCAGGTAAATAAAGAGTGAAGAGCGGAGCAGGTAAATAAAGGGTGAAGAGAGGAGCGGAGCAGGTAAATAAAGAGTAAGGAGAGGAGCAGGTAAATAAGGGGTGAAGAGAGGAGCGGAGCAGGTAAATAAAGAGTAAGGAGAGGAGCAGGTAAATAAGGGGTGAAGAGAGGAGCGGAGCAGGTAAATAAAGAGTGAGGAGAGGAGCAGGTAAATAAAGGGTGAAGAAAGGAGCGGAGCAGGTAAATAAAGAGTAAGGAGAGGAACAGGTAAATATGGGGTGAAGAGAGGAGCGGAGCAGGTAAATAAAGAGCGAGGAATGGAGCAGTTAAATAAAGCGTAAGGAGGGGAGCAGGTAAATAAAGAGTGAAGAGCGGAGCATGTAAATAAAGAGTGAGCAGCGGAGCACCTTAATAAAGAGTGAGGAGCGGAGCAGGTAAATAAAGAGTGAGGAGTGGAGCAGTTAAATAAAGAGTGAAGAGTGGAGCAGGCAAATAAAGAGCGAGGAGTGGAGGAGGTAAATAAAGAGTGAAGAGAGGAGCAGGTAAATAAAGAGTGAAGAGCGGAGCAGGTAAATAAAGGGTGAAGAGAGGAGCGGAGCAGGTAAATAAAGAGCGAGGAGTGGAGCAGTTAAATAAAGCGTAAGGAGCGGAGCAGGTAAATAAAGAGTGAAGAGCGGAGCATGCAAATAAAGAGTGAGGAGCGGAGCAGTTTAATAAAGAGTGAGGAGCGGAGCAGGTAAATAAAGAGTGAGGAGTGGAGCAGTTAAACAAAGAGTGAAGAGTGGAGCCGGTAAATAAAGAGCGAGGAGTGGAGCAGCTAAATAAAGAGCGAGGAGCGGAGCAGGTAAATAAAGAGCGAGGAGCGGAGCAGGTAAATGAAGAGTGAAGGGCGGAGCAGGTAAATAAAGAGTGAGGAGAGGAGCAGGTAAATAAAGAGTGAAGAGCGGAGCAAGTAAATAAAGGGTGAAGAGAGGAGCGGAGCAGTTAAAGAAAGAGTGAGGAGCGGAGCAGTAAAATAAAGAGCGACGAGTGGAGCAGGTAAATGAAGAGCGAGGAGAGGAACAGGTAAATAAAGAGTGAGGAGAGGAGCAGGTACATAAAGATTGAGGATAGGAGCAGGTAAATAAAGGGTGAAGAGAGGAGCGGAGCAGATAAATAAAGAGCGAGGAGCGGAGCAGGTAAATCAAGAGTAAGGAGAGGAGCAGGTAAATAAAGGGTGAAGAGAGGAGCGGAGCAGGTAAATAAAGAGTGAGGAGCTGAGCAGTAAAATAAAGAGGGAGGACCGCAGCAGCTCAATGAAGAGTGAGGAGCGGAGCAGGTAAATAAAGAGTGACGAGCGGAGCAGGTATATAAAGAGTGAGGAGCGAGCAGCTGAATAAAGAGTGAGGACCGGAGCAGGTAAATAAAGTGTGAGGAGTGGAGCAGGTAAATAAAGAGTGAAGAGTGGAGCAGGGAAATAAAGAGTGAGGAGCGGAGCAGGTAAAAAGAGAGCGAGGAGCGGAGCAGATAAATAAAGAGCGAGGAGCGGAGCAGTTAAATAAATCGCGAGGAGAGGAGCAGCTCAATGAAGAGCGACGAGCGGAGCAGGTAAATAAAGAGCGAGGAGCGGAGCAGGTAAATAAAGAGCGAGGAGAGGAGCAGGTAAATAAAGAGTGAGGAGTGGAGCAGCTAAATAAAGAGCGCCGAGCGGAGCAGGTAAATAAAGAGCGAGG
This sequence comes from Heptranchias perlo, assembly GCF_035084215.1. Taxonomy (NCBI): domain Eukaryota; kingdom Metazoa; phylum Chordata; class Chondrichthyes; order Hexanchiformes; family Hexanchidae; genus Heptranchias; species Heptranchias perlo. Next base: position 2,287,914 of record NW_027139453.1, on the reverse strand, counting down.
AGCGGAGCAGGAAAATAACGATTGAGGAGAGGAACAGGTAAATAAATAGAGAGGAGTGGAGGAGGTAAATAAAGAGTGAGGAGCGGAGCAGGTAAATAAAGAGCGAGGAGTGGAGCAGGTAAATGAAGAGCGAGGAGCGGAGCAGGTAAATAAAGAGCGAGGAGCGGAGCAGGTAAATGAAGAGTGAAGGGCGGAGCAGGTAAATAAAGGTTGAAGAGAGGAGCAGGTAAATAAAGAGTGAAGAGAGGAGCTGGTAAATAAAGAGTGAAGAGCGGAGCAAGTAAATAAAGGGTGAAGAGAGGAGCGGAGCAGTTAAAGAAAGAGTGAGGAGCGGAGCAGTAAAATAACGAGCGACGAGTGGAGCAGGTAAATGAAGAGTGAGGAGAGGAGCAGGTAAATAAAGGGTGAAGAGAGGAGCGGAGCAGGTAAATAAAGAGTAATGTGAGGAGCAAGTAAAATAAAGCGTAAGGAGAGGAGCAGGTAAATGAAGGGTGAAGGGACGAGCGGAGCAGGTAAATAAAGAGCGAGGAGCGGAGCAGCTTAATAAAGAGTGAGGAGCGGAGCAGGTAAATAAAGAGTGAAGAGCGGAGCAGCTTAATAAAGAGTGAGGAGCGGAGCAGGTAAATAAAGAGTGAGGAGCGGAGCAGCTTAATGAAGAGTGAGGAGCGGAGCAAGTAAATAAAGGGTGAAGAGAGGAGCGGAGCAGTTAAAGAAAGAGTGAGGAGCGGAGCAGTAAAATAAAGAGCGACGAGTGGAGCAGGTAAATGAAGATTGAGGATAGGAGCAGGTAAGTGAAGGATGAAGAGAGGAGCGGAGCAGGTAAAGAAAGAGTGAGGAGCGGAGCAGATAAATAAAGAGCGAGGAGTGGAGCAGGTAAATAAAGAGTAAGGAGAGGAACAGGTAAATAAAGGGTGAAGAGAGGAGCGGAGCAGGTAAATAAAGAGTGAGGAGCTGAGCAGGCAAATTAAGAGCGAGGAGTGGATCAGGTAAATGAAGAGTGAGGAGAGGAGCAGGTAAACAAAGAGCGAGGAGCGGAGCAGCTAAATAAAGAGCGAGGAGAGGAGCAGGTAAATACAGATTGAGAAGCGGAGCAGGTAAATAAAGAGCGAGGAGTGGAGCAGGTAAATAAAGAGTGAGAAGCGGAGCAGGCAAATTAAGAGCGAGGAGTGGATCAGGTAAATGAAGAGTGAGGAGAGGAGCAGGTAAACAAAGAGTGAGGAGAGGAGCAGGTAAATAAAGAGTGAGGAGCGGAGCAGGTAAATAAAGAGCGAGGAGAGGAGCAGGTAAATAAAGAGTGAGGAGAGGAGCAGGTAAATAAAGAGTGAGAAGCGGAGCAGGTAAATGAAGAGTGAGGAGTGGAGCAGGTAAATGAAGAGTGAAGAGCGGAGCAGGTAAATAAAGGGTGAAGAGAGGAGCAGGTAAGTAAAGAGTGAAGAGCGGAGCAGGTAAATAAAGGGTGAAGAGAGGAGCAGGTAAACAAAGAGCGACGAGCGGAGCAGGTAAATAAAGAGCGAGGAGCGGAGCAGCTAAATAAATGTTGAGGTGAGGAGCAGGTAAATAAAGAGAGATGAGCGGAGTAGTTAAATAAAGAGTGAGGAGAGCAGCAGGTAAATATAGAGCGAGGAGAGGAGCAGGTAAATAAAGAGTGAGGAGAGGAGCATGTAAAGAAAGAGTGAGGAGTGGAGCAGGTAAATAAAGAGCGAGGAGCGGAGCAGGGAAATAAAGACTCAGGAGCGGAGCAGATAAATAAAGAGTGAGGAGCGGAGCAGGTAAATAAAGAGCGAGGAGCGGAGCAGGTAAATAAAGAGTGAGGAGCGGAGCAGGTAAAGAAATAGTGAGGAGAGGAGCAGGTAAAAAAAGAGAGAGGAGTGGAGCAGATAAATAAAGAGTGAGAGGAGGAGCAGTTAAATAAAGGGAGAGGAGCGGAGCAGTTAAATAAAGAGCGAGGAGAGGAGCAGGTAAATAAAGAGTGAGGAGCGGAGCAGGTAAATAAAGAGCGAGGAGCAGAGCAGATAAATAAAGAGCGAGGAGCGGAGCAGGTAAACAGAGAGCAAGGTGCGGAGCAGGTAAATAAAGAGCGAGGAGCGGAGCAGGTAAATAAAGAGAGAGGAGAGCAGCAGGTAAATAAAGAGTGAGAAGCGGAGCAGGTAAACAAAGAGTGAGGAGTGGAGCAGGTAAATAAAGAGTGAGAAGGGGAGCAGGTAAATAAAGATTGAGGAGTGGAGCAAGTAAATAAAGAGTGAGGAGAGGAGCAGGTAAATATAGAGCGAGGAGCGGAGCAGGTAAATGAAGAGTGAGGAGAGCAGCAGGTAAATAAAGAGTGAGAAGCGGAGCAGGTGAACAAAGAGTGAGGAGAGGAGCAGGCAAATAAAGAGCGAGGAGTGGAGGAGGTAAATAAAGAGTGAAGAGAGGAGCAGGTAAATAAAGAGTGAAGAGCGGAGCAGGTAAATAAAGGGTGAAGAGAGGAGCGGAGCAGGTAAATAAAGAGTAAGGAGAGGAGCAGGTAAATAAGGGGTGAAGAGAGGAGCGGAGCAGGTAAATAAAGAGTAAGGAGAGGAGCAGGTAAATAAGGGGTGAAGAGAGGAGCGGAGCAGGTAAATAAAGAGTGAGGAGAGGAGCAGGTAAATAAAGGGTGAAGAGAGGAGCGGAGCAGGTAAATAAAGAGTAAGGAGAGGAACAGGTAAATATGGGGTGAAGAGAGGAGCGGAGCAGGTAAATAAAGAGTGAGCAGCGGAGCACCTTAATAAAGAGTGAGGAGCGGAGCAGGTAAATAAAGAGTGAGGAGTGGAGCAGTTAAATAAAGAGTGAACAGTGGAGCCGGTGAATAAAGAGCGAGGAGTGGAGCAGCTAAATAAAGAGCGAAGAGCGGAGCAGGTAAATAAAGAGCGAGGAGCGGAGCAGGTAAATAAAGGGTGAAGAGAGGAGCAGGTAAATAAAGAGTGAAGAGCGGAGCAGGTAAATAAAGGGTGAAGAGAGGAGCAGGTAAATAAAGATTGAGGATTGGAGCAGGTAAATAAAGGGTGAAGAGAGGAGCGGAGCAGGTAAATAAAGTGTGAGGAGTGGAGCAGGTAAATAAAGAGTGAAGAGTGGAGCCGGTAAATAAAGACCGAGGAGCGGAGCAGGTAAATAGAGAGCGAGGAGCGGAGCAGATAAATAAAGAGCGAGGAGAGGAGCAGGTCAATAAAGAGTGAGAAGCGGAGCAGGTAAATGAAGAGTGAGGAGTGGAGCAGGTAAATGAAGAGTGAAGAGCGGAGCAGGTAAATAAAGGGTGAAGAGAGGAGCAGGTAAGTAAAGAGTGAAGAGCGGAGCAGGTAAATAAAGGGTGAAGAGAGGAGCAGGTAAACAAAGAGCGACGAGCGGAGCAGGTAAATAAAGAGCGAGGAGCGGAGCAGCTAAATAAATGTTGAGGTGAGGAGCAGGTAAATAAAGAGAGATGAGCGGAGTAGTTAAATAAAGAGTGAGGAGAGCAGCAGGTAAATATAGAGCGAGGAGAGGAGCAGGTAAATAAAGAGTGAGGAGAGGAGCATGTAAAGAAAGAGTGAGGAGTGGAGCAGGTAAATAAAGAGCGAGGAGCGGAGCAGGGAAATAAAGACTCAGGAGCGGAGCAGGTAAAGAAATAGTGAGGAGAGGAGCAGGTAAAAAAAGAGAGAGGAGTGGAGCAGATAAATAAAGAGTGAGAGGAGGAGCAGTTAAATAAAGGGAGAGGAGTGGAGCAGGTAAATAAAGAGTGAGGAGAGGAGAAGGTGAATAAAGAGAGAGGAGCGGAGCAGTTAAATAAAGAGCGAGGAGAGGAGCAGGTAAATAAAGAGTGAGGAGCGGAGCAGGTAAATAAAGAGCGAGGAGCAGAGCAGATAAATAAAGAGCGAGGAGCGGAGCAGGTAAACAGAGAGCAAGGTGCGGAGCAGGTAAATAAAGAGCGAGGAGCGGTGCAGGTAAATAAAGAGAGAGGAGAGCAGCAGGTAAATAAAGAGTGAGAAGCGGAGCAGGTAAACAAAGAGTGAGGAGAGCAGCAGGTAAATAAAGAGTGAGAAGCGGAGCAGGTGAACAAAGAGTGAGGAGAGGAGCAGGCAAATAAAGAGCGAGGAGTGGAGGAGGTAAATAAAGAGTGAAGAGAGGAGCAGGTAAATAAAGAGTGAAGAGCGGAGCAGGTAAATAAAGAGTAAGGAGAGGAGCAGGTAAATAAGGGGTGAAGAGAGGAGCGGAGCAGGTAAATAAAGAGTAAGGAGAGGAGCAGGTAAATAAGGGGTGAAGAGAGGAGCGGAGCAGGTAAATAAAGAGTGAGGAGAGGAGCAGGTAAATAAAGGGTGAAGAGAGGAGCGGAGCAGGTAAATAAAGAGTAAGGAGAGGAACAGGTAAATATGGGGTGAAGAGAGGAGCGGAGCAGGTAAATAAAGAGCGAGGAATGGAGCAGTTAAATAAAGCGTAAGGAGGGGAGCAGGTAAATAAAGAGTGAAGAGCGGAGCATGTAAATAAAGAGTGAGCAGCGGAGCACCTTAATAAAGAGTGAGGAGCGGAGCAGGTAAATAAAGAGTGAGGAGTGGAGCAGTTAAATAAAGAGTGAAGAGTGGAGCCGGTGAATAAAGAGCGAGGAGTGGGGCAGCTAAATAAAGAGCGAAGAGCGGAGCAGGTAAATAAAGAGCGAGGAGCGGAGCAGGTAAATAAAGGGTGAAGAGAGGAGCAGGTAAATAAAGAGTGAAGAGCGGAGCAGGTAAATAAAGGGTGAAGAGAGGAGCAGGTAAATAAAGATTGAGGATTGGAGCAGGTAAATAAAGGGTGAAGAGAGGAGCGGAGCAGGTAAATAAAGAGCGAGGAGCGGAGCAGGTAAATCAAGAGTAAGGAGAGGAGCAGGTAAATAAAGGGTGAAGAGAGGAGCGGAGCAGGTAAATAAAGAGTGAGGAGCTGAGTAGGAAAATAAAGAGGGAGGACCGCAGCAGCTCAATGAAGAGTGAGGAGCGGAGCAGGTAAATAAAGAGTGAGGAGCGGAGCAGGTATATAAAGAGTGAGGAGCGAGCAGCTGAATAAAGAGTGAGGAGCGGAGCAGGTAAATAAAGTGTGAGGAGTGGAGCAGGTAAATAAAGAGTGAAGAGTGGAGCCGGTAAATAAAGACCGAGGAGCGGAGCAGGTAAATAGAGAGCGAGGAGCGGAGCAGATAAATAAAGAGCGAGGAGCGGAGCTGTTAAATAAATCGCGAGGAGAGGAGCAGCTCAATGAAGAGCGACGAGCGGAGCAGGTAAATAAAGAGCGAGGAGCGGAGCAGGTAAATAAAGAGCGAGGAGAGGAGCAGGTAAATAAAGAGTGAGGAGTGGAGCAGCTAAATAAAGAGCGACGAGCGGAGCAGGTAAATAAAGAGCGAGGAGTGGAGCAGGTAAATAAAGAGCGAGGAGCGGAGCAGGAAAATAACGATTGAGGAGAGGAACAGGTAAATAAATAGAGAGGAGTGGAGCAGGTAAATAAAGAGTGAGGAGCGGAGCAGGTAAATAAAGAATGAGGATTGGAGCAGCAAAATAAAGAGCGACGAGCGGAGCAGGTAAATAAAGAGCGAGGAGCGGAGCAGGTAAATAAGGATTGAGGAGAGGAGCAGGTAAATAAATAGAGAGGAGTGGAGCAGGTAAATAAAGAGTGAGGAGTGGAGCAGGTAAATAAAAAGTGAGGAGCGGAGCAGGTCAATAATGATTGAGGTGAGGAGCAGGGACATAAAGAGCAGAGAGAGGAGCATGTAAATAAAGAGCGAGGAGTGGAGCAGGTAAACATAGAGCGAAGAGTGGTGCAGGTAAATAAAGAGTGAGAAGCGGAGCAGTTAAATAAAGAGCGATAGTGGAGCAGGTAAATAAAGAGTGAGAAGCGGAGCAGGCAAATAAAGAGCGAGGAGTGGATCAGGTAAATAAAGAGTGAGGAGAGGAGCAGGTAAACAAAGAGTGAGGAGAGGAGCAGGCAAATAAAGAGTGAGGAGCGGAGCAGGTAAATAAAGAGCGAGGAGAGGAGCAGGTAAATAAAGAGTGAGGAGAGGAGCTGGTAAATAAAGAGTGAGAAGCGGAGCAGGTAAATGAAGAGTGAGGAGTGGAGCAGGTAAATGAAGAGTGAAGAGCGGAGCAGGTAAATAAAGGGTGAAGAGAGGAGCAGGTCAGTAAAGAGTGAAGAGCGGAGCAGGTAAATAAAGGGTGAAGAGAGGAGCAGGTTAACAAAGAGTGAAGAGCGGAGCAGATAAATAAAGGGTGAAGAGAGGAGCAGCTAAACAAAGAGCGACGAGCGGAGCAGGTAAATAAAGAGCGAGGAGCGGAGCAGGTAAATTAAGAGTGAGGAGTGGAGCAGCTAAATAAAGAGCGAGGAGCGGAGCAGGTAAATAAAGAGTAAGGAGAGGAGCAGGTAAATAAAGGGTGAAGAGAGGAGCGGAGCAGGTAAATAAAGAGTGAGGAGCTGAGCAGGAAAATAAAGAGTGAGGGGCGGAGCAGGTATACAAAGAGTGAGGAGCGAGCAGCTGAATAAAGAGTGAGGAGCGGAGCAGGTAAACAAAGTGTGAGGAGTGGAGCAGGTAAATAAAGAGTGAAGAGTGGAGCCGGTAAATAAAGACCGAGGAGCGGAGCAGGTAAATAAAGAGCGAGGAGCGGAGCAGATAAATAAAGAGCAAGGAGCGGAGCAGGTAAATAAAGAGCGAGGAGCGGAGCAGATAAATAAATCGCGAGGAGAGGAGCAGCTCAATGAAGGGCGACGAGCGGAGCAGGTAAATAAAGAGCGAGGAGCGGAGCAGGTAAATAAAGAGCGAGGAGAGGAGCAGGTAAATAAAGAGTGAGGAGTGGAGCAGCTGAATAAAGAGCGACGAGCGGAGCAGGTAAATAAAGAGCGAGGAGCGGAGCAGGTGAATCACGATTGAGGAGAGGAACAGGTAAATAAATAGAGAGGAGTGTAGCAGGTAAATACAGAGTGAGGAGCGGAGCAGGTAAATAAAGAGCGAGGAGCGCAGCAGATAAATGAAGAGCGAGCAGCGGAGCAGATAAATAAAGTGAGGAGCGCAGCGGGTAAAGAAAGAGCGAGGAGCGGAGCAGCTAAATAAAGAGCGAGGAGAGGAGCAGGTAAATAAAGAGCGAGGAGCGGAGCAGATAAATGAAGAGCGAGGAGCGGAGCAGGGAAATAAAGATTGAGGAGAGGAGCAGGTAAATAAATAGAGAAGAGTGGAGCAGGTAAATAAAGAATGAGGAGTGTAGCAGGTAAATAAAGAGTGAGGAGCGGTGCAGCTAAATAAATATTGAGGTGAGGAGCAGGTAAATAAAGAGTGAGGAGTGGAGCAGGTAAATAAAGAGCGAGGAGCGGAGCAGGTAAACAAAGAGTGAGGAGAGGAGCAGGTAAATAAAGAGTGAGGAGCGGAGCAGGTAAATAAAGAGCGAAGAGAGGAGCAGGTAAATAAAGAGTGAGGAGAGGAGCAGGTAAATAAAGAGTGAGAAGCGGAGCAGGTAAATGAAGAGTGAAGAGCGGAGCAGGTAAATAAAGGGTGAAGAGAGGAGCAGGTAAGTAAAGAGTGAAGAGCGGAGCAGTTAAATAAAGGGTGAAGAGAGGAGCAGGTAAACAAAGAGTGAAGAGCGGAGCAGCTAAATAAATATTGAGGTGAGGAGCTGGTAAATAAAGAGTGAGGAGTGGAGCAGGTAAATAAAGAGCGAGGAGCGGAGCAGGTAAATAGAGATTGAGGAGAGGAGCAGTTCAATAAATAGAGAGGAGTGGAGGAGGTAAATAAAGAGTGAGGAGTGGAGCAGCAAAATAAAGAGCGACGAGCGGAGCAGGTAAATAAAGAGCGAGGAGCGGAGCAGGTAAATAAAGATTGAGGAGAGGAGCAGGTAAATAAATAGAGAGGAGTGGAGCAGGTAAATAAAAAGTGAGGAGCGGAGCAGGTCAATAAAGATTGAGGTGAGGAGCAGGGAAATAAAGAGCAGAGAGAGGAGCAAGTAAATAAAGAGCGAGGAGTGGAGCAGGTAAACATAGAGCGAGGAGTGGTGCAGGTAAATAAAGAGTGAGAAGCGGAGCAGGCAAATAAAGAGCGAGTAGTGGATCAGGGAAATAAAGCGTGAGGAGAGGAGCAGGTAAACAAAGAGTGAGGAGAGGAGCAGGTAAATAAAGAGTGAGGAGCGGAGCAGGTAAATAAAGAGCGAGGAGAGGAGCAGGTAAATAAAGAGCGAGGAGCGGAGCAGGTAAGTAAAGAGTGAGGAGTGGAGCAGCTAAATAAAGAGCGACGAGCGGAGCAGGTAAATAAAGAGCGAGGAGCGGAGCAGGTAAATAACGATTGAGGAGAGGAGCAGGGAAATAAATAGAGAGGAGTGGAGCAGGTAAATAAAGAGTGAAGAGCGGAGCAGGTAAATAAAGGGTGAAGAGAGGAGCAGGTAAGTAAAGAGTGAAGAGCGGAGCAGGTAAATAAAGGGTGAAGAGAGGAGCCGGTAAACAAAGAGTGAAGAGCGGAGCAGGTAAATAAAAGGTGAAGAGAGGAGCAGGTAAATAAAGAGTGAAGAGCGGAGCAGGTAAATAAAGGGTGAAGAGAGGAGCAGTTAAACAAAGAGCGACGAGCGGAGCAGGTAAATAAAGAGCGAGGAGCGGAGTAGCTAAATAAATATTGAGGTGAGGAGCAGGTAAATAAAGAGTGAGGAGTGGAGCAGCTAAATAAAGAGTGAGGAGTGGAGCAGGTCAATAAAGAGTGAGGAGTGGAGCAGGTAAATAAAAAGTGAGGAGCGGAGCAGGTCAATAAAGATTGAGGTGAGGAGCAGAGAAATAAAGAGCAGAGAGAGGAGCATGTAAATAAAGAGCGAGGAGTGGAGCAGGTAAACATAGAGCGAGGAGTGGTGCAGGTAAATAAAGAGTGAGGAGCGGAGCAGGTAAATAAAGAGCGAGGAGAGGAGCAGGTAAATAAAGAGTGAGGAGAGGAGCAGGTAAATAAACAGTGAGAAGCGGAGCAGGTAAATGAAGAGTGAGGAGTGGAGCAGGTAAATGAAGAGTGAAGAGCGGAGCAGGTAAATAAAGGGTGAAGAGAGGAGCAGGTAAGTAAAGAGTGAAGAGCGGAGCAGGTAAATAAAGGGTGAAGAGAGGAGCAGGGAAACAAAGAGTGAAGAACGGAGCAGGTAAATAAAGGGTAATGAGTGGAGCAGCTAAACAGAGAGCGACGAGCGGAGCAGGTAAATAAAGAGCGAGGAGCGGAGCAGCTAAATAAATATTGAGGTGAGGAGCAGGTAAATAAAGAGTGAGGAGTGGAGCAGGTAAATAAAGAGCGAGGAGCGGAGCAGGTAAATAAAGATTGAGGAGAGGAGCAGGTAAATAAATAGAGAGGAGTGGAGCAGGTAAATAAAGAGTGAGGAGTGGAGCAGGTAAATAAAGATTGAGGAGAGGAGCAGGTAAATAAATAGAGGTGTGGAGCAGGTAAATAAAGAGTGAGGAGTGGAGCAGGTAAATAAAAAGTGAGGAGCGGAGCAGGTCAATAAAGATTGAGGTGAGGAGCAGGGAAATAAAGAGCAGAGAGAGGAGCATGTAAATAAAGAGCGAGGAGTGGAGCAGGTAAACATAGAGCGAGGAGTGGTGCAGGTAAATAAAGAGTGAGAAGCGGAGCAGGTAAATAAAGAGCGAGGAGTGGAGCAGGTAAATAAAGAGTGAGAAGCGGAGCAGGCAAATAAAGAGCGAGGAGTGGATCAGGTAAATAAAGCGTGAGGAGAGGAGCAGGTAAACAAAGAGTGAGGAGAGGAGCAGGTAAATAAAGAGTGAGGAGCGGAGCAGGTAAATAAAGAGCGAGGAGAGGAGCAGGTAAATAAAGAGCGAGGAGCGGAGCAGGTAAGTAAAGAGTGAGGAGTGGAGCAGCTAAATAAAGAGCGACGAGCGGAGCAGGTAAATAAAGAGCGAGGAGCGGAGCAGGTAGATAACGATTGAGGAGAGGAGCAGGGAAATAAATAGAGAGGAGTGGAGCAGGTTAATAAAGAGTGAAGAGCGGAGCAGGTAAATAAAGGGTGAAGAGAGGAGCAGGTAAGTAAAGAGTGAAGAGCGGAGCAGGTAAATAAAGGGTGAAGAGAGGAGCAGGTAAACAAAGAGTGAAGAGCGGAGCAGGTAAATAAAAGGTGAAGAGAGGAGCAGGTAAATAAAGAGTGAAGAGCGGAGCAGCTAAATAAAGGGTGAAGAGATCAGCAGCTAAACAAAGAGCGACGAGCGGAGCAGGTAAATAAAGAGCGAGGAGCGGAGTAGCTAAATAAATATTGAGGTGAGGAGCAGGTAAATAAAGAGTGAGGAGTGGAGCAGCTAAATAAAGAGCGAGGAGCGGAGCAGTTAAATAACGATTGAGGAGAGGAACAGGTAAATAAATAGAGAGGAGTGGAGCAGGTAAATAAAGAGTGAGGAGCGGAGGAGGTAAATAAAGAGTGAGGAGCCGAGCAGTAAAATAACGAGCGACGAGTGGAGCAGGTAAATGAAGACTGAGGAGAGGAGCAGGTAAATAAAGGGTGAAGAGAGGAGCGGAGCAGGTAAATAAAGAGTAAGGAGAGGAGCAGGTAAATAAAGAGCGAGGAGTGTAGCAGTTAAGTAAAGCGTAAGGAGAGGAGCAGGTAAATGAAGGGTGAAGAGAGGAGCGGAGCAGTTAAAGAAAGAGTGAGGAGCGGAGCAGGTAAATAAAGAGCGAGGAGAGGAGCAGCTTAATAAAGAGTGAGGAGCGGAGCAGGTAAATAAAGAGTGAAGAGCGGAGCAGCTTAGAAAGAGTGAGGAGCGGAGCAGGTAAATAAAGTGTGAGGAGCGGAGCAGCTTAATGAAGAGTGAGGAGCGGAGCAAGTAAATAAAGGGTGAACAGAGGAGCGGAGCAGTTAAAGAAAGAGTGAGGAGCGGAGCAGTAAAATAAAGAGCGACGAGTGGAGCAGGAAAATGAAGAGCGAGGAGAGGAACAGGTAAATAAAGAGTGAGGAGTGGAGCAGGTAAATATAGATTGAGGATAGGAGCAGGTAAGTAAAGGATGAAGAGAAGAGCGGAGCAGGTAAATAAAGAGTGAGGAGCGGAGCAAGCTAATAAAGAGTAAGGAGAGGAGCAGGTAAATAAAGGATGAAGAGAGGAGCGGAGCAGATAAATAAAGAGCGAGGAGTGGAGCAGGTAAATAAAGAGTAAGGAGAGGAGCAGGTAAATAAAGGGTGAAGAGAGGAGCGGAGCAGGTAAATAAAGAGTGAGGAGCTGAGCAGGAAAATAAAGAGTGAGGGGCGGAGCAGGTATACAAAGAGTGAGGAGCGAGCAGCTGAATAAAGAGTGAAGAGCGGAGCAGGTAAATATAGAGTGAGGAGCGGAGCAGTTTAATAAAGTGTGAGGAGTGGAGCAGGTAAATAAAGAGTGAAGAGTGGAGCCGGTAAATAAAGACCGAGGAGCGGAGCAGGTAAATAAAGAGCGAGGAGCGGAGCAGATAAATAAAGAGCAAGGAGCGGAGCAGTTAAATAAAGAGCGAGAAGCGGAGCAGATAAATAAATCGCGAGGAGAGGAGCAGCTCAATGAAGAGCGACGAGCGGAGCAGGTATATAAAGAGCGAGGAGCGGAGCAGGTAAATAAAGAGCGAGGAGAGGAGCAGGTAAATAAAGAGGGAGGAGTGGAGCAGCTGAATAAAGAGCGACGACGGAGCAGGTAAATAAAGAGCGAGGAGCGGAGCAGGTGAATCACGATTGAGGGGAGGAACAGGTAAATAAATAGAGAGGAGTGGAGCAGGTAAACACAGAGTGAGGAGCGAGCAGCTGAATAAAGAGTGAAGAGCGGAGCAGGTAAATAAAGAGTGAGGAGCGGAGCAGTTAAATAAAGAGCGAGGAGCGCAGCAGATAAATAAAGAGCGAGCAGCGGAGCAGATAAATAAAGAGCGAGGAGCGGAGGAGGTAAATAAAGAGCGAGGAGCGGAGCAGATAAATAAAGTGAGGAGCGCAGCGGGTAAAGAAAGAGCGAGGAGCGGAGCAGATAAATGAAGAGCGAGGAGCGGAGCACGTAAATAAAGAGCGAGGAGTGGAGCAGCTAAATAAAGAGCGAGGAGCGGAGCAGGGAAATAAAGATTGAGGAGAGGAGCAGGTAAATAAATAGAGAGGAGTGGAGCAGGTAAATAAAGAATGAGGAGTGGAGCAGGTAAATAAAGAGTGAGGAGCGGAGCAGCGAAATAAATATTGAGGTGAGGAGCGTGTAAATAAAGAGTGAGGAGTGGAGCAGGTAAATAAAGAGCGAGGAGCGGAGCAGGTAAACAAAGAGTGAGGAGAGGAGCAGGTAAATAAAGAGTGAGGAGCGGAGCAGGTAAATAAAGAGCGAGGAGAGGAGCAGGTAAATAAAGAGTGAGGAGAGGAGCGGTTAAATAAAGAGTGAGAAGCGGAGCAGGTAAATGAAGAGTGAAGAGCGGAGCAGGTAAATAAAGGGTGAAGAGAGGAGCAGGTAAGTAAAGAGTGAAGAGCGGAGCAGGTAAATAAATGGTGAAGAGAGGAGCAGGTAAACAAAGAGTGAAGAGCGGAGCAGCTAAATAAATATTGAGGTGAGGAGCAGGTAAATAAAGAGTGAGGAGTGGAGCAGGTAAATAAAGAGCGAGGAGCGGAGCAGGTAAATAAAGATTGAGGAGAGGAGCAGGTAAATAAATAGAGAGGAGTGGAGGAGGTAAATAAAAATTGAGGAGAGGAGCAGGTAAATAAAAAGTGAGGAGTGGAGCAGGTAAATAAAGAGCGAGGAGCGGAGCAGGTAAATAAAGATTGAGGAGAGGAGCAGGTAAATAAATAGAGAGGAGTGGAGGAGGTCAATAAAAATTGAGGAGTGGAGCAGGTAAATAAAGAGCGAGGTGCGGAGCAGGTAAATAAAAATTGAGGAGAGGAGCAGGTAAATAAAAAGTGAGGAGCGGAGCAGGTCAATAAAGATTGAGGTGAGGAGCAGGGAAATAAAGAGCAGAGAGAGGAGCATGTAAATAAAGAGCGGGGAGTGGAGCAGGTAAACATAGAGCGAGGAGTGGTGAAGGTAAATAAAGACTGAGAAGCGGAGCAGGTAAATAAAGAGCGAGGAGTGGAGCAGGTAAATAAAGAGTGAGAAGCGGAGCAGGCAAATAAATAGTGAGGAGCGGAGCAGGTAAATAAAGAGCGAGGAGAGGAGCAGGTAAATAAAGGGTGAAGAGAGGAGCAGGTAGGTAAAGAGTGAAGAGCGGAGCAGGTAAATAAAGGGTGATGAGTGGAGCAGCTAAACAAAGAGCGAGGAGCGGAGCAGGTAAATAAAGAGGGAGGAGCGGAGCAGGTAAATAAAGGGTGAAGAGAGGAGCAGGTAAACAAAGAGTGAAGAGCGGAGCAGGTAAATAAAAGGTGAAGAGAGGAGCAGGTAAATAAAGAGTGAAGAGCGGAGCAGGTAAATAAAGGGTGAAGAGAGGAGCAGGTAAGTAAAGAGTGAAGAGCGGAGCAGGTAAATAAAGGGTGAAGAGAGGAGCAGCTAAACAAAGTGCGACGAACGGAGCAGGTAAATAAAGAGCGAGGAGCGGAGCAGCTAAATAAATATTGAGGTGAGGAGCAGGTAAATAAAGAGTGAGGAGTGGAGCAGCTAAATAAATATTGAGGAGAGGAGCAGGTAAATAAATAGAGAGGAGTGGAGCAGGTAAATAAAGAGTGAGGAGTGGAGCAGCAAAATAAAGAGCGACAATCGGAGCAGGTAAATAAAGAGCGAGGAGCGGAGCAGGTAAATAAAGATTGTGGACAGGAGCAGGTAAATAAATAGAGAGGAGTGGAGCAGGTAAATAAAGAGTGAGGAGTGGAGCAGGTAAATAAAAAGTGAGGAGCGGAGCAGGTCAATAAAGATTGAGGTGAGGAGCAGGGAAATAAAGAGCAGAGAGAGGAGCAGGGAAATAACGAGCGAGGAGTGGAGCAGGTAAACAGAGAGCGAGGAGTGGTGCAGGTAAATAAAGAGTGAGAAGCGGAGCAGGTAAATAAAGAGCGAGGAGTGGAGCAGGTAAATAAAGAGTGAGAAGCGGAGCAGGCAAATAAAGAGCGAGGAGTGGATCAGGTACATAAAGAGTGAGGAGAGGAGCAGGTAAACAAAGAGTGAGGAGAGGAGCAGGTAAATAAAGAGTGAGGAGCGGAGCAGGTAAATAAAGAGCGAGGAGAGGAGCAGGTAAATAAAGAGTGAGGAGAGGAGCAGGTAAATAAAGAGTGAGAAGCGGAGCAGGTAAATGAAGAGTGAGGAGTGGAGCAGGTAAATAAAGAGTGAGGAGTGTAGCAGGTAAATAAAAAGTGAGGAGCGGAGCAGGTCAATAAAGATTGAGGTGAGGAGCAGGGAAATAAAGAGCAGAGAGAGGAGCATGTAAATAAAGAGCGAGGAGTGGAGCAGGTAAACATAGAGCGAGGAGTGGTGCAGGTAAATAAAGAGTGAGGAGCGGAGCAGGTAAATAAAGAGCGAGGAGAGGAGCAGGTAAATAAAGAGTGAGGAGAGGAGCAGGTAAATGAAGAGTGAGAAGCGGAGCAGGTAAATGAAGAGTGAGGAGTGGAGCAGGTAAATGAAGAGTGAAGAGCGGAGCAGGTAAATAAAGGGTGAAGAGAGGAGCAGGTAAGTAAAGAGTGAAGAGCGGAGCAGGTAAATAAAGGGTGAAGAGAGGAGCAGGTAAAGAAAGAGTGAGGAGAGGAGCAGGTAACTAAAGAGTGAGGAGCGGAGCAGATAAATAAAGAGCGAGGAGCGGAGCAGGTAAATAAAGAGCGAGGAGCGGAGTAGGTGAATTAACAGTGAGGAGAGGAGCAGGTAAATAAAGAGCGAGGAGCGGAGCGGGTAAATAAAGAGTGAGGAGAGGAGCAGGTAAATAAAGAGCGAGGAGCGGAGCGGGTAAATAAAGAGTGAGGAGAGCAGCAGGTAAATAAAGAGTGAGAAGCGGAGCAGGTAAACAAAGAGTGAGGAGTGAACCAGGGAAATAAATAGTGAGGAGAGGAGCAGGTAAATAAAGAGAGATGAGCGGAGTAGTTAAATAAAGAGTGAGGAGAGCAGCAGGTAAATATAGAGCGAGGAGAGGAGCAGGTAAATAAAGAGTGAGGAGAGGAGCAGGTAAAGAAAGAGTGAGGAGAGGAGCAGGTAAATAAAGAGCGAGGAGCGGAGCAGGTAAATAAAGAGTGAGGAGCGGAGCAGATAAATAAAGAGCGAGGAGCGGAGCAGGTAAATAAAGATCGAGGAGCGGAGTAGGTAAATAAAGAGTGAGGAGAGCAGCAGGTAAATAAAGAGCGAGGAGAGGAGCAGGTGAATTAACAGTGAGGAGAGGAGCAGGAAAAGAAAGACTGAGGAGAGGAGCAGGTAAATAAAGAGCGAGGAGCGGAGCAGGTAAATAAAGGGTGAAGAGAGGAGCGGAGCAGGTAAATAAAGAGTGAGGAGCGGAGCAGGTAAATAAAGAGTGAGGAGCGGAGCAGGTAAATAAAGAGCGAGGAGTGGAGCAGGTAAATGAAGAGTGAGGAGAGGAGCAGGAAAAGAAAGACTGAGGAGAGGAGCAGGTAAATAAAGAGTGAGGAGAGGAGCAGGAAAAGAAAGACTGAGGAGAGGAGCAGGTAAATAAAGAGCGAGGAGCGGAGCAGGTGTATAAAGGGTGAAGAGAGGAGTGGAGCAGGTAAATAAAGAGCGACGAGTGGAGCAGGTAAATTAAGAGCGAGGAGAGGAGCAGGTAAATAAAGAGTGAGGAGAGGAGCAGGTAAATAAAGGGTGAAGAGAGGAGTGGAGCAGGTAAATAAAGAGTGAACAGCGGAGCAGGTAAATAAAGGGTGAAGAGAGGAGCAGGTAAATAAAGAGTGAAGAGCGGAGCAAGTAAATAAAGGGTGAAGAGAGGAGCGGAGCAGTTAAAGAAAGAGTGAGGAGCGGAGCAGTAAAATAACGAGCGACGAGTGGAACAGGTAAATGAAGAGCGAGGAGAGGAGCAGGTAAATAAAGGGTGAAGAGAGGAGCGAAGCAGGTAAATAAAGAGCGAGGAGTGGAGCAGTTAAATAAAGCGTACGGCGAGGAGCAGATAAATGAAGGGTGAAGGGACGAGCGGAGCAGGTAAATAAAGAGTGAGGAGCGGAGCAGGTAAATAAAGAGCGAGGAGCGGAGCAGCTTAATAAAGAGTGAGGAGCGGAGCAGGTAAATAAAGAGTGAAGAGCGGAGCAAGTAAATAAAGAGTAAGGAGAGGAGCTGGTAAATAAAGAGTGAAGAGAGGAGCGGAGCAGATAAATAAAGAGCGAGGAGTGGAGCAGGTAAATAAAGAGTAAGGAGAGGAGGAGGTAAAAATAGGGTGAAGAGAGGAGCGGAGCAGGTAAATAAAGAGTGAGGAGTGGAGCAGGTAAATAAAGAGCGAGGAGCGGAGCAGATAAATAAAGAGCGAGGAGAGGAGCAGGTAAATAAAGAGTGAGGAGTGGAGCAGCTGAATAAAGAGCGACGAGCGAAGCAGGTAAATTAAAGAGCGAGGAGCGGAGCAGGTGAATTACGATTGAGGAGAGGAACAGGTAAATAAATAGAGAGGATGGAGCAGGTAAATACAGAGTGAGGAGCGGAGCAGGTCAATAAAGAGCGAGGAGCGCAGCAGCTAAATAAAGAGCGAGCAGCGGAGCAGATAAATAAAGAGCGAGGAGCGGAGCAGATAAATAAAGTGAGGAGCGCAGCGGGTAAAGAAAGAGCGAGGAGCGGAGCAGCTAAATAAAGCGCGAGGAGAGGAGCAGGGAAATAAAGAGCGAGGAGCGGAGCACGTAAATAAAGTGCGAGGAGTGGAGCAGCTAAATAAAGAGCGACGAGCGGAGCAGGTAAACAGAGAGCAAGGTGCGGAGCAGGTAAATAAAGAGCGAGGAGAGGAGCAGGTAAATAAAGAGTGAGGAGCGGAGCAGGTAAATAAAGAGTGAGGAGCAGAGCAGGTAAATAAAGAGCGAGGAGCAGAGCAGGTAAATAAAGAGCGAGGAGCGGAGCAGGTAAATAAAGAGAGAGGAGCGGAGCAGGTCAATAAAGAGTGAGAAGCGGAGCAGGTGAACAAAGAGTGAGGAGTGGAGCAGGTAAATAAAGAGTGAGAAGGGGACCAGGTAAATAAAGATTGAGGAGTGGAGCAGGTAAATAAAGAATGAGGAGAGGAGCAGGTAAATAAAGAGCGAGGAGCGGAGCAGGTAAATGAAGAGTGAGGAGAGCAGCAGGCAAATAAAGAGTGAGAAGCGGAGCAGGAGAACAAAGAGTGAGGAGTGCAGCAGGGAAATAAAGAGTGAGGAGAGGAGCAGGCAAATAAAGAGCGAGGAGTGAAGTAGGTAAATAAAGAGTGAAGAGAGGAGCAGGTAAATAATGAGTGAAGAGCGGAGCAGGTAAATAAAGGGTGAAGAGAGGAGCGGAGCAGGTAAATAAAGAGTGAGGAGCGGAGCAGGTAAATAAAGGGCGACGAGTGGAGCAAGTAAATTAAGAGCGAGGAGAGGAGCAGGTAAATAAAGAATGAGGAGAGGAGCAGGTAAATAAAGGGTGAAGAGAGGAGCGGAGCAGGTAAATAAAGAGTAAGGAGAGGAGCAGGTAAATAAGGGGTGAAGAGAGGAGCGGAGCAGGTAAATAAAGAGCGAGGAGTGGAGCAGTTAAATAAAGCGTAAGGAGCGGAGCAGGTAAATAAAGAGTGAAGAGCGGAGCATGCAAATAAAGAGTGAGGAGCGGAGCAGTTTAATAAAGAGTGAGGAGCGGAGCAGGTAAATAAAGAGTGAGGAGTGGAGCAGTTAAACAAAGAGTGAAGAGTGGAGCCGGTAAATAAAGAACGAGGAGTGGAGCAGCTAAATAAAGAGCGAGGAGCGGAGCAGGTAAATAAAGAGCGAGGAGCGGAGCAGGCAAATGAAGAGTGAGGAGTGGAGCAGGTAAATGAAGAGTGAAGGGCGGAGCAGGTAAATAAAGAGTGAGGAGAGGAGCAGGTAAATAAAGAGTGAAGAGCGGAGCAAGTAAATAAAGGGTGAAGAGAGGAGCGGAGCAGTTAAAGAAAGAGTGAGGAGCGGAGCAGTAAAATAAAGAGCGACGAGTGGAGCAGGTAAATGAAGAGCGAGGAGAGGAACAGGTAAATAAAGAGTGAGGAGAGGAGCAGGTAAATAAAGATTGAGGATAGGAGCAGGTAAATAAAGGGTAAAGAGAGGAGCGGAGCAGATAAATAAAGAGCGAGGAGCGGAGCAGGTAAATCAAGAGGAAGGAGAGGAGCAGGTAAATAAAGGGTGAAGAGAGGAGCGGAGCAGGTAAATAAAGAGTGAGGAGCTGAGCAGGAAAATAAAGAGGGAGGACCGCAGCTGCTCAATGAAGAGTGAGGAGCGGAGCAGGTATATAAAGAGTGAGGAGCGAGCAGCTGAATAAAGAGTGAGGACCGGAGCAGGTAAATAAAGTGTGAGGAGTGGAGCAGGTAAATAAAGAGTGAAGAGTGGAGCAGGGAAATAAAGAGTGAGGAGCGGAGCAGGTAAAAAGAGAGCGAGGAGCGGAGCAGATAAATAAAGAGCGAGGAGCGGAGCAGTTAAATAAATCGCGAGGAGAGGAGCAGCTCAATGAAGAGCGACGAGCGGAGCAGGTAAATAAAGAGCGAGGAGCGGAGCAGGTAAATAAAGAGCGAGGAGAGGAGCAGGTAAATAAAGAGTGAGGAGTGGAGCAGCTAAATAAAGAGCGCCGAGCGGAGCAGGTAAATAAAGAGCGAGGAGCGGAGCAGGAAAATAACGATTGAGGAGAGGAACAGGTAAATAAATAGAGAGGAGTGGAGGAGGTAAATAAAGAGTGAGGAGCGGAGCAGGTAAATAAAGAGCGAGGAGTGGAGCAGGTAAATGAAGAGCGAGGAGCGGAGCAGGTAAATGAAGAGCGAGGAGCGGAGCAGGTAAATAAAGAGCGAGGAGCGGAGCAGGTAAATGAAGAGTGAGGAGTGGAGCAGGTAAATGAAGAGTGAAGGGCGGAGCAGGTAAATAAAGGGTGAAGAGAGGAGCAGGTAAATAAAGAGTGAAGAGAGGAGCTGGTAAATAAAGAGTGAAGAGCGGAGCAAGTAAATAAAGGGTGAAGAGAGGAGCGGAGCAGTTAAAGAAATAGTGAGGAGCGGAGCAGTAAAATAACGAGCGACGAGTGGAGCAGGTAAATGAAGAGTGAGGAGAGGAGCAGGTAAATAAAGGGTGAAGAGAGGAGCGGAGCAGTTAAATAAAGAGTAATGTGAGGAGCAAGTAAAATAAAGCGTAAGGAGAGGAGCAGGTAAATGAAGGGTGAAGGGACGAGCGGAGCGGGTAAATAAAGAGCGAGGAGCGGAGCAGCTTAATAAAGAGTGAGGAGCGGAGCAGGTAAATAAAGAGTGAAGAGCGGAGCAGCTTAATAAAGAGTGAGGAGCCGAGCAGGTAAATAAAGAGTGAGGAGCGGAGCAGCTTAATGAAGAGTGAGGAGCGGAGCAAGTAAATAAAGGGTGAAGAGAGGAGCGGAGCAGTTAAAGAAAGAGTGAGGAGCGGAGCAGTAAAATAAAGAGCGACGAGTGGAGCAGGTAAATGAAGAGTGAGGAGTGGAGCAGGTAAATATAGATTGAGGATAGGAGCAGGTAAGTGAAGGATGAAGAGAGGAGCGGAGCAGGTAAATAAAGAGTGAGGAGCGGAGCAAGTAAATAAAGAGTAAGGAGAGGAGCTGGTAAATAAAGGGTGAAGAGAGGAGCGGAGCAGATAAATAAAGAGCGAGGAGTGGAGCAGGTAAATAAAGAGTAAGGAGAGGAACAGGTAAATAAAGGGTGAAGAGAGGAGCGGAGCAGGTAAATAAAGAGTGAGGAGCTGAGCAGGAAAATAAAGAGTGAGGGGCGGAGCAGGTAAAAAAGAGTGAGGAGCGAGCAGCTGAATAAAGAGTGAAGAGCGGAGCAGGTAAAAAAAGAGTGAGGAGCGGAGCAGGTATATAAAGAGTGAGGAGCGAGCAGCTGAATAAAGAGTGAAGAGTGGAGCCGGTAAATAAAGACCGAGGAGCGGAGCAGGTAAATAAAGAGCGAGGAGCGGAGCAGATTAATAAAGAGCGAGGAGCGGAGCAGGTAAATAAATCGCGAGGAGAGGAGCAGCTCAATGAACAGCGACGAGCGGAGCAGGTAAATAAAGAGCGAGGAGCGGAGCAGGTAAATAAAGAGCGAGGAGAGGAGCAGGTAAATAAAGAGTGAGGAGTGGAGCAGCTGAATAAAGAGCGACGAGCGGAGCAGGTAAATGAAGAGCGAGGAGCGGAGCAGGTGAATCACGATTGAGGAGAGGAACAGGGAAATAAATAGAGAGGAGTGTAGCAGGTAAATACAGAGTGAGGAGCGGAGCAGGTAAATAAAGAGCGAGGAGCGCAGCAGATAAATAAAGAGCGAGCAGCGGAGCAGATAAATAAAGAGCGAGGAGCGGAGTAGGTAAATAAAGAGCGAGGAGCGGAGCAGATAAATAAAGTGAGGAGCACAGCGGGTCAGAAAGAGCGAGGAGCGGAGCAGCTAAATAAAGAGCGAGGAGAGGAGCAGGTAAATACAGATTGAGAAGCGGAGCAGGTAAATAAAGAGCGAGGAGTGGAGCAGGTAAATAAAGAGTGAGAAGCGGAGCAGGCAAATTAAGAGCGAGGAGTGGATCAGGTAAATGAAGAGTGAGGAGAGGAGCAGGTAAACAAAGAGTGAGGAGAGGAGCAGGTAAATAAAGAGTGAGGAGCGGAGCAGGTAAATAAAGAGCGAGGAGAGGAGCAGGTAAATAAAGAGTGAGGAGAGGAGCAGGTAAATAAAGAGTGAGAAGCGGAGCAGGTAAATGAAGAGTGAGGAGTGGAGCAGGTAAATGAAGAGTGAAGAGCGGAGCAGGTAAATAAAGGGTGAAGAGAGGAGCAGGTAAGTAAAGAGTGAAGAGCGGAGCAGTTAAATAAAGGGTGAAGAGAGGAGCAGGTAAACAAAGAGCGACGAGCGGAGCAGGTAAATAAAGAGCGAGGAGCGGAGCAGCTAAATAAATGTTGAGGTGAGGAGCAGGTAAATAAAGAGAGATGAGCGGAGTAGTTAAATAAAGAGTGAGGAGAGCAGCAGGCAAATATAGAGCGAGGAGAGGAGCATGTAAATAAAGAGTGAGGAGAGGAGCATGTAAAGAAAGAGTGAGGAGTGGAGCAGGTAAATAAAGAGCGAGGAGCGGAGCAGGGAAATAAAGACTCAGGAGCGGAGCAGATAAATAAAGAGTGAGGAGCGGAGCAGGTAAATAAAGAGCGAGGAGCGGAGCAGGTAAATAAAGAGTGAGGAGCGGAGCAGGTAAAGAAATAGTGAGGAGAGGAGCAGGTAAAAAAAGAGAGAGGAGTGGAGCAGATAAATAAAGAGTGAGAGGAGGAGCAGTTCAATAAAGGGAGAGGAGTGGAGCAGGTCAATAAAGAGTGAGGAGAGGAGAAGGTGAATAAAGAGAGAGGAGCGGAGCAGTTAAATAAAGAGCGAGGAGAGGAGCAGGTAAATAAAGAGTGAGGAGCGGAGCAGGTAAATAAAGAGCGAGGAGCAGAGCAGGTAAATAAAGAGCGAGGAGCGGAGCAGGTAAACAGAGAGCAAGGTGCGGAGCAGGTAAATAAATAGCGAGGAGCGGAGCAGGTAAATGAAGAGTGAGGAGAGGAGCAGGTAAATAAAGGGTGAAGAGAGGAGCGGAGCAGGTAAATAAAGAGTAAGGAGAGGAACAGGTAAATATGGGGTGAAGAGGGGAGCGGAGCAGGTAAATAAAGAGCGAGGAATGGAGCAGTTAAATAAAGCGTAAGGAGGGGAGCAGGTAAATAAAGAGTGAAGAGCGGAGCATGTAAATAAAGAGTGAGCAGCGGAGCACCTTAATAAAGAGTGAGGAGCGGAGCAGGTAAATAAAGAGTGAGGAGTGGAGCAGTTAAATAAAGAGTGAAGAGTGGAGCCGGTAAATAAAGAGCGAGGAGTGGAGCAGCTAAATAAAGAGCGAAGAGCGGAGCAGGTAAATAAAGAGCGAGGAGCGGAGCAGGTAAATAAAGGGTGAAGAGAGGAGCAGGTAAATAAAGAGTGAAGAGCGGAGCAGGTAAATAAAGGGTGAAGAGAGGAGCAGGTAAATAAAGATTGAGGATTGGAGCAGGTAAATATGGGGTGAAGAGAGGAGCGGAGCAGGTAAATAAAGAGCGAGGAGCGGAGCAGGTAAATCAAGAGTAAGGAGAGGAGCAGGTAAATAAAGGGTGAAGAGAGGAGCGGAGCAGGTAAATAAAGAGTGAGGAGCTGAGCAGGAAAATAAAGAGGGAGGACCGCAGCAGCTCAATGAAGAGTGAGGAGCGGAGCAGGTAAATAAAGAGTGAGGAGCGGAGCAGGTATATAAAGAGTGAGGAGCGAGCAGCTGAATAAAGAGTGAGGAGCGGAGCAGGTAAATAAAGTGTGAGGAGTGGAGCAGGTAAATAAAGAGTGAAGAGTGGAGCCGGTAAATAAAGACCGAGGAGCGGAGCAGGTAAATAGAGAGCGAGGAGCGGAGCAGATAAATAAAGAGCGAGGAGCGGAGCTGTTAAATAAATCGCGAGGAGAGGAGCAGCTCAATGAAGAGCGACGAGCGGAGCAGGTAAATAAAGAGCGAGGAGCGGAGCAGGTAAATAAAGAGCGAGGAGAGGAGCAGATAAATAAAGAGCGACGAGCGGAGCAGGTAAATAAAGAGCGAGGAGTGGAGCAGGTAAATAAAGAGCGAGGAGCAGAGCAGGAAAATAACGATTGAGGAGAGGAACAGGTAAATAAATAGAGAGGAGTGGAGCAGGTAAATAAAGAGTGAGGAGCGGAGCAGGTAAATAAAGAATGAGGAGTGGAGCAGCAAAATAAAGAGCGACGAGCGGAGCACGTAAATAAAGAGCGAGGAGCGGAGCAGGTAAATAAGGATTGAGGAGAGGAGCAGGTAAATAAATAGAGAGGATTGGAGCAGGTAAATAAAGAGCGAGGAGCGGAGCAGGAAAATAACGATTGAGGAGAGGAACAGGTAAATAAATAGAGAGGAGTGGAGCAGGTAAATAAAGAGTGAGGAGCGGAGCAGGTAAATAAAGAATGAGGAGTGGAGCAGCAAAATAAAGAGCGACGAGCGGAGCAGGTAAATAAAGAGCGAGGAGCGGGGCAGGTAAATAAGGATTGAGGAGAGGAGCAGGTAAATAAATAGAGAGGAGTGGAGCAGGTAAATAAAGAGTGAGGAGTGGAGCAGGTAAATAAAAAGTGAGGAGCGGAGCAGGTCAATAATGATTGAGGTGAGGAGCAGGGACATAAAGAGCAGAGAGAGGAGCATGTAAATAAAGAGCGAGGAGTGGAGCAGGTAAACATAGAGCGAAGAGTGGTGCAGGTAAATAAAGAGTGAGAAGCGGAGCAGGTAAATAAAGAGCGATAGTGGAGCAGGTAAATAAAGAGTGAGAAGCGGAGCAGGCAAATAAAGAGCGAGGAGTGGATCAGGTAAATAAAGAGTGAGGAGAGGAGCAGGTAAACAAAGAGTGAGGAGAGGAGCAGGTAAATAAAGAGTGAGGAGCGGAGTAGGTAAATAAAGAGCGAGGAGAGGAGCAGGTAAATAAAGAGTGAGGAGAGGAGCAGGTAAATAAAGAGTGAGAAGCGGAGCAGGTAAATGAAGAGTGAGGAGTGGAGCAGGTAAATGAAGAGTGAAGAGCGGAGCAGGTAAATAAAGGGTGAAGAGAGGAGCAGGTCAGTAAAGAGTGAAGAGCGGAGCAGTTAAATAAAGGGTGAAGAGAGGAGCAGGTAAACAAAGAGTGAAGAGCGGAGCAGCTAAATAAAGGGTGATGAGTGGAGCAGCTAAACAAAGAGCGAGGAGCGGAGCAGATAAATAAAGAGCGAGGAGCGGAGCAGGTAAATAAAGAGTGAGGAGTGGAGCAGCTAAATAAAGAGCGACGAGCGGAGCAGATAAATAAAGAGCGAGGAGTGGAGCAGGTAAATAAAGAGTAAGGAGAGGAGCAGGTAAATGAAGGGTGAAGAGAGGAGCGGAGCAGGTAAATAAAGAGTGAGGAGCTGAGCAGGAAAATAAAGAGTGAGGGGCGGAGCAGGTATACAAAGAGTGAGGAGCGAGCAGCTGAATAAAGAGTGAGGAGCGGAGCAGGTAAACAAAGTGTGAGGAGTGGAGCAGGTAAATAAAGAGTGAAGAGTGGAGCCGGTAAATAAAGACCGAGGAGCGGAGCAGGTAAATAAAGAGCGAGGAGCGGACAGATAAATAAAGAGCAAGGAGCGGAGCAGGTAAATAAAGAGCGAGGAGCGGAGCAGATAAATAAATCGCGAGGAGAGGAGCAGCTCAATGAAGGGCGACGAGCGGAGCAGGTAAATAAAGAGCGAGGAGCGGAGCAGGTAAATAAAGAGCGAGGAGAGGAGCAGGTAAATAAAGAGTGAGGAGTGGAGCAGCTGAATAAAGAGCGACGAGCGGAGCAGGTAAATAAAGAGCGAGGAGCGGAGCAGGTGAATCACGATTGAGGAGAGGAACAGGTAAATAAATAGAGAGGAGTGTAGCAGGTAAATACAGAGTGAGGAGCGGAGCAGGTAAATAAAGAGCGAGGAGCGCAGCAGATAAATGAAGAGCGAGCAGCGGAGCAGATTAATAAAGAGCGAGGAGCGAAGTAGGTAAATAAAGAGCGAGGAGCGGAGCAGATAAATAAAGTGAGGAGCGCAGCGGGTAAAGAAAGAGCGAGGAGCGGAGCAGCTAAATAAAGAGCGAGGAGAGGAGCAGGTAAATAAAGAGCGAGGAGTGGAGCAGATAAATGAAGAGCGAGGAGCGGAGCAGGTAAATAAAGAGCGAGGACCGGAGCAGGGAAATAAAGATTGAGGAGAGGAGCAGGTAAATAAATAGAGAAGAGTGGAGCAGGTAAATAAAGAATGAGGAGTGTAGCAGGTCAATAAAGAGTGAGGAGCGGTGCAGCTAAATAAATATTGAGGTGAGGAGCAGGTAAATAAAGAGTGAGGAGTGGAGCAGGTAAATAAAGAGCGAGGAGCGGAGCAGGTAAACAAAGAGTGAGGAGCGGAGCAGGTAAATAAAGAGCGAAGAGAGGAGCAGGTAAATAAAGAGTGAGGAGAGGAGCAGGTAAATAAAGAGTGAGAAGCGGAGCAGGTAAATGAAGAGTGAAGAGCGGAGCAGGTAAATAAAGGGTGAAGAGAGGAGCAGGTAAGTAAAGAGTGAAGAGCGGAGCAGCTTAATAAATATTGAGGTGAGGAGCTGGTAAATAAAGAGTGAGGAGTGGAGCAGGTAAATAAAGAGCGAGGAGCGGAGCAGGTAAATAGAGATTGAGGAGAGGAGCAGTTCAATAAATAGAGAGGAGTGGAGGAGGTAAATAATGAGTGAGGAGTGGAGCAGCAAAATAAAGAGCGACGAGCGGAGCAGGTAAATAAAGAGCGAGGAGCGGAGCAGGTAAATAAAGATTGAGGAGAGGAGCAGGTAAATAAATAGAGAGGAGTGGAGCAGGTAAATAAAAAGTGAGGAGCGGAGCAGGGCAATAAAGATTGAGGTGAGGAGCAGGGAAATAAAGAGCAGAGAGAGGAGCAAGTAAATAAAGAGCGAGGAGTGGAGCAGGTAAACATAGAGCGAGGAGTGGTGCAGGTAAATAAAGAGTGAGAAGCGGAGCAGGCAAATAAAGAGCGAGGAGTGGATCAGGTAAATAAAGCGTGAGGAGAGGAGCAGGTAAACAAAGAGTGAGGAGAGGAGCAGGTAAATAAAGAGTGAGGAGAGGAGCAGGTAAATAAAGAGCGAGGAGCGGAGCAGGTAAGTAAAGAGTGAGGAGTGGAGCAGCTAAATAAAGAGCGACGAGCGGAGCAGGTAAATAAAGAGCGAGGAGCGGAGCAGGTAAATAACGATTGAGGAGAGGAGCAGGGAAATAAATAGAGAGGAGTGGAGCAGGTAAATAAAGAGTGAAGAGCGGAGCAGGTAAATAAAGGGTGAAGAGAGGAGCAGGTAAGTAAAGAGTGAAGAGCGGAACAGGTAAATAAAGGGTGAAGAGAGGAGCAGGTAAACAAAGAGTGAAGAGCGGAGCAGGTAAATAAAAGGTGAAGAGAGGCGCAGGTAAATAAAGAGTGAAGAGCGGAGCAGGTAAATAAAGGGTGAAGAGAGGAGCAGCTAAACAAAGAGCGACGAGCGGAGCAGGTAAATAAAGAGCGAGGAGCGGAGTAGCTAAATAAATATTGAGGTGAGGAGCAGGTAAATAAAGAGTGAGGAGTGGAGCAGCTAAATAAAGAGTGAGGAGTGGAGCAGGTAAATAAAGAGTGAGGAGTGGAGCAGGTAAATAAAAAGTGAGGAGCGGAGCAGGTCAATAAAGATTGAGGTGAGGAGCAGAGAAATAAAGAGCAGAGAGAGGAGCATGTAAATAAAGAGCGAGGAGTGGAGCAGGTAAACATAGAGCGAGGAGTGGTGCAGGTAAATAAAGAGTGAGGAGCGGAGCAGGTAAATAAAGAGCGAGGAGAGGAGCAGGTAAATAAAGAGTGAGGAGAGGAGCAGGTAAATAAACAGTGAGAAGCGGAGCAGGTAAATGAAGAGTGAGGAGTGGAGCAGGTAAATGAAGAGTGAAGAGCGGAGCAGGTAAATAAAGGGTGAAGAGAGGAGCAGGTAAATAAAGAGTGAAGAGCGGAGCAGGTAAATAAAGGGCGAAGAGAGGAGCAGGTAAATAAAGATTGAGGATTGGAGCAGGTAAATATGGGGTGAAGAGAGGAGCGGAGCAGGTAAATAAAGAGCGAGGAGCGGAGCAGGTAAATCAAGAGTAAGGAGAGGAGCAGGTAAATAAAGGGTGAAGAGAGGAGCGGAGCAGGTAAATAAAGAGTGAGGAGCTGAGCAGGAAAATAAAGAGGGAGGACCGCAGCAGCTCAATGAAGAGTGAGGAGCGGAGCAGGTAAATAAAGAGTAAGGAGCGGAGCAGGTATATAAAGAGTGAGGAGCGAGCAGCTGAATAAAGAGTGAGGAGCGGAGCAGGTAAATAAAGTGTGAGGAGTGGAGCAGGTAAATAAAGAGTGAAGAGTGGAGCCGGTAAATAAAGACCGAGGAGCGGAGCAGGTAAATAGAGAGCGAGGAGCGGAGCAGATAAATAAAGAGCGAGGAGCGGAGCTGTTAAATAAATCGCTAGGAGAGGAGCAGCTCAATGAAGAGCGACGAGCGGAGCAGGTAAATAAAGAGCGAGGAGCGGAGCAGGTAAATAAAGAGCGAGGAGAGGAGCAGGTAAATAAAGAGTGAGGAGTGGAGCAGCTAAATAAAGAGCTACGAGCGGAGCAGGTAAATAAAGAGCGAGGAGTGGAGCAGGTAAATAAAGAGCGAGGAGCAGAGCAGGAAAATAACGATTGAGGAGAGGAACAGGTAAATAAATAGAGAGGAGTGGAGCAGGTAAATAAAGAGTGAGGAGCGGAGCAGGTAAATAAAGAATGAGGAGTGGAGCAGCAAAATAAAGAGCGACGAGCGGAGCAGGTAAATAAAGAGCGAGGAGCGGAGCAGGTAAATAAGGATTGAGGAGAGGAGCAGGTAAATAAATAGAGAGGAGTGGAGCAGGTAAATAAAGAGCGAGGAGCGGAGCAGGAAAATAACGATTGAGGAGAGGAACAGGTAAATAAATAGAGAGGAGTGGAGCAGGTAAATAAAGAGTGAGGAGCGGAGCAGGTAAATAAAGAATGAGGAGTGGAGCAGCAAAATATAGAGCGACGAGCGGAGCAGGTAAATAAAGAGCGAGGAGCGGAGCAGGTAAATAAAGAGCGAGGAGCGGGGCAGGTAAATAAGGATTGAGGAGAGGAGCAGGTAAATAAATAGAGAGGAGTGGAGCAGGTAAATAAAGAGTGAGGAGTGGAGCAGGTAAATAAAAAGTGAGGAGCGGAGCAGGTCAATAATGATTGAGGTGAGGAGCAGGGACATAAAGAGCAGAGAGAGGAGCATGTAAATAAAGAGCGAGGAGTGGAGCAGGTAAACATAGAGCGAAGAGTGGTGCAGGTAAATAAAGAGTGAGAAGCGGAGCAGGTAAATAAAGAGCGATAGTGGAGCAGGTAAATAAAGAGTGAGAAGCGGAGCAGGCAAATAAAGAGCGAGGAGTGGATCAGGTAAATAAAGAGTGAGGAGAGGAGCAGGTAAACAAAGAGTGAGGAGAGGAGCAGGTAAATAAAGAGTGAGGAGCGGAGTAGGTAAATAAAGAGCGAGGAGAGGAGCAGGTAAATAAAGAGTGAGGAGAGGAGCAGGTAAATAAAGAGTGAGAAGCGGAGCAGGTAAATGAAGAGTGAGGAGTGGAGCAGGTAAATGAAGAGTGAAGAGCGGAGCAGGTAAATAAAGGGTGAAGAGAGGAGCAGGTAAACAAAGAGTGAAGAGCGGAGCAGCTAAATAAAGGGTGATGAGTGGAGCAGCTAAACAAAGAGCGAGGAGCGGAGCAGATAAATAAAGAGCGAGGAGCGGAGCAGGTAAATAAAGAGTGAGGAGTGGAGCAGCTAAATAAAGAGCGACGAGCGGAGCAGATAAATAAAGAGCGAGGAGTGGAGCAGGTAAATAAAGAGTAAGGAGAGGAGCAGGTAAATGAAGGGTGAAGAGAGGAGCGGAGCAGGTAAATAAAGAGTGAGGAGCTGAGCAGGAAAATAAAGAGTGAGGAGAGGAGCAGGTAAATAAAGAGCGAGGAGAGGAGCAGGTAAATAAAGAGCGAGGAGTGGATCAGGTAAATAAAGAGTGAGGAGAGGAGCAGGTAAACAAAGAGTGAGGAGAGGAGCAGGTAAATAAAGAGTGAAGAGCGGAGCAGGTAAATAAAAGGTGAAGAGAGGCGCAGGTAAATAAAGAGTGAAGAGCGGAGCAGGTAAATAAAGGGTGAAGAGAGGAGCAGCTAAACAAAGAGCGACGAGCGGAGCAGGTAAATAAAGAGCGAGGAGCGGAGTAGCTAAATAAATATTGAGGTGAGGAGCAGGTAAATAAAGAGTGAGGAGTGGAGCAGCTAAATAAAGAGTGAGGAGTGGAGCAGGTAAATAAAGAGTGAGGAGTGGAGCAGGTAAATAAAAAGTGAGGAGCGGAGCAGGTCAATAAAGATTGAGGTGAGGAGCAGAGAAATAAAGAGCAGAGAGAGGAGCATGTAAATAAAGAGCGAGGAGTGGAGCAGGTAAACATAGAGCGAGGAGTGGTGCAGGTAAATAAAGAGTGAGGAGCGGAGCAGGTAAATAAAGAGCGAGGAGAGGAGCAGGTAAATAAAGAGTGAGGAGAGGAGCAGGTAAATAAACAGTGAGAAGCGGAGCAGGTAAATGAAGAGTGAGGAGTGGAGCAGGTAAATGAAGAGTGAAGAGCGGAGCAGGTAAATAAAGGGTGAAGAGAGGAGCAGGTAAATAAAGAGTGAAGAGCGGAGCAGGTAAATAAAGGGCGAAGAGAGGAGCAGGTAAATAAAGATTGAGGATTGGAGCAGGTAAATATGGGGTGAAGAGAGGAGCGGAGCAGGTAAATAAAGAGCGAGGAGCGGAGCAGGTAAATCAAGAGTAAGGAGAGGAGCAGGTAAATAAAGGGTGAAGAGAGGAGCGGAGCAGGTAAATAAAGAGTGAGGAGCTGAGCAGGAAAATAAAGAGGGAGGACCGCAGCAGCTCAATGAAGAGTGAGGAGCGGAGCAGGTAAATAAAGAGTAAGGAGCGGAGCAGGTATATAAAGAGTGAGGAGCGAGCAGCTGAATAAAGAGTGAGGAGCGGAGCAGGTAAATAAAGTGTGAGGAGTGGAGCAGGTAAATAAAGAGTGAAGAGTGGAGCCGGTAAATAAAGACCGAGGAGCGGAGCAGGTAAATAGAGAGCGAGGAGCGGAGCAGATAAATAAAGAGCGAGGAGCGGAGCTGTTAAATAAATCGCTAGGAGAGGAGCAGCTCAATGAAGAGCGACGAGCGGAGCAGGTAAATAAAGAGCGAGGAGCGGAGCAGGTAAATAAAGAGCGAGGAGAGGAGCAGGTAAATAAAGAGTGAGGAGTGGAGCAGCTAAATAAAGAGCTACGAGCGGAGCAGGTAAATAAAGAGCGAGGAGTGGAGCAGGTAAATAAAGAGCGAGGAGCAGAGCAGGAAAATAACGATTGAGGAGAGGAACAGGTAAATAAATAGAGAGGAGTGGAGCAGGTAAATAAAGAGTGAGGAGCGGAGCAGGTAAATAAAGAATGAGGAGTGGAGCAGCAAAATAAAGAGCGACGAGCGGAGCAGGTAAATAAAGAGCGAGGAGCGGAGCAGGTAAATAAGGATTGAGGAGAGGAGCAGGTAAATAAATAGAGAGGAGTGGAGCAGGTAAATAAAGAGCGAGGAGCGGAGCAGGAAAATAACGATTGAGGAGAGGAACAGGTAAATAAATAGAGAGGAGTGGAGCAGGTAAATAAAGAGTGAGGAGCGGAGCAGGTAAATAAAGAATGAGGAGTGGAGCAGCAAAATATAGAGCGACGAGCGGAGCAGGTAAATAAAGAGCGAGGAGCGGAGCAGGTAAATAAAGAGCGAGGAGCGGGGCAGGTAAATAAGGATTGAGGAGAGGAGCAGGTAAATAAATAGAGAGGAGTGGAGCAGGTAAATAAAGAGTGAGGAGTGGAGCAGGTAAATAAAAAGTGAGGAGCGGAGCAGGTCAATAATGATTGAGGTGAGGAGCAGGGACATAAAGAGCAGAGAGAGGAGCATGTAAATAAAGAGCGAGGAGTGGAGCAGGTAAACATAGAGCGAAGAGTGGTGCAGGTAAATAAAGAGTGAGAAGCGGAGCAGGTAAATAAAGAGCGATAGTGGAGCAGGTAAATAAAGAGTGAGAAGCGGAGCAGGCAAATAAAGAGCGAGGAGTGGATCAGGTAAATAAAGAGTGAGGAGAGGAGCAGGTAAACAAAGAGTGAGGAGAGGAGCAGGTAAATAAAGAGTGAGGAGCGGAGTAGGTAAATAAAGAGCGAGGAGAGGAGCAGGTAAATAAAGAGTGAGGAGAGGAGCAGGTAAATAAAGAGTGAGAAGCGGAGCAGGTAAATGAAGAGTGAGGAGTGGAGCAGGTAAATGAAGAGTGAAGAGCGGAGCAGGTAAATAAAGGGTGAAGAGAGGAGCAGGTCAGTAAAGAGTGAAGAGCGGAGCAGTTAAATAAAGGGTGAAGAGAGGAGCAGGTAAACAAAGAGTGAAGAGCGGAGCAGCTAAATAAAGGGTGATGAGTGGAGCAGCTAAACAAAGAGCGAGGAGCGGAGCAGATAAATAAAGAGCGAGGAGCGGAGCAGGTAAATAAAGAGTGAGGAGTGGAGCAGCTAAATAAAGAGCGACGAGCGGAGCAGATAAATAAAGAGCGAGGAGTGGAGCAGGTAAATAAAGAGTAAGGAGAGGAGCAGATAAATGAAGGGTGAAGAGAGGAGCGGAGCAGGTAAATAAAGAGTGAGGAGCTGAGCAGGAAAATAAAGAGTGAGGGGCGGAGCAGGTATACAAAGAGTGAGGAGCGAGCAGCTGAATAAAGAGTGAGGAGCGGAGCAGGTAAACAAAGTGTGAGGAGTGGAGCAGGTAAATAAAGAGTGAAGAGTGGAGCCGGTAAATAAAGACCGAGGAGCGGAGCAGGTAAATAAAGAGCGAGGAGCGGACAGATAAATAAAGAGCAAGGAGCGGAGCAGGTAAATAAAGAGCGAGGAGCGGAGCAGATAAATAAATCGCGAGGAGAGGAGCAGCTCAATGAAGGGCGACGAGCGGAGCAGGTAAATAAAGAGCGAGGAGCGGAGCAGGTAAATAAAGAGCGAGGAGAGGAGCAGGTAAATAAAGAGTGAGGAGTGGAGCAGCTGAATAAAGAGCGACGAGCGGAGCAGGTAAATAAAGAGCGAGGAGCGGAGCAGGTGAATCACGATTGAGGAGAGGAACAGGTAAATAAATAGAGAGGAGTGCAGCAGGTAAATACAGAGTGAGGAGCGGAGCAGGTAAATAAAGAGCGAGGAGCGAGGCAGATAAATGAAGAGCGAGCAGCGGAGCAGATTAATAAAGAGCGAGGAGCGAAGTAGGTAAATAAAGAGCGAGGAGCGGAGCAGATAAATAAAGTGAGGAGCGCAGCGGGTAAAGAAAGAGCGAGGAGCGGAGCAGCTAAATAAAGAGCGAGGAGAGGAGCAGGTAAATAAAGAGCGAGGAGTGGAGCAGATAAATGAAGAGCGAGGAGCGGAGCTGGTAAATAAAGAGCGAGGACCGGAGCAGGGAAATAAAGATTGAGGAGAGGAGCAGGTAAATAAATAGAGAAGAGTGGAGCAGGTAAATAAAGAATGAGGAGTGTAGCAGGTAAATAAAGAGTGAGGAGCGGTGCAGCTAAATAAATATTGAGGTGAGGAGCAGGTAAATAAAGAGTGAGGAGTGGAGCAGGTAAATAAAGAGCGAGGAGCGGAGCAGGTAAACAAAGAGTGAGGAGAGGAGCAGGTAAATAAAGAGTGAGGAGCGGAGCAGGTAAATTAAGAGCGAAGAGAGGAGCAGGTAAATAAAGATGAGGAGAGGAGCAGGTAAACAAAGAGTGAGAAGCGGAGCAGGTAAATGAAGAGTGAAGAGCGGAGCAGGTAAATAAAGGGTGAAGAGAGGAGCAGGTAAGTAAAGAGTGAAGAGCGGAGCAGTTAAATAAAGGGTGAAGAGAGGAGCAGGTAAACAAAGAGTGAAGAGCGGAGCAGCTTAATAAATATTGAGGTGAGGAGCTGGTAAATAAAGAGTGAGGAGTGGAGCAGGTAAATAAAGAGCGAGGAGCGGAGCAGGTAAATAGAGATTGAGGAGAGGAGCAGTTCAATAAATAGAGAGGAGTGGAGGAGGTAAATAAAGAGTGAGGAGTGGAGCAGCAAAATAAAGAGCGACGAGCGGAGCAGGTAAATAAAGAGCGAGGAGCGGAGCAGGTAAATAAAGATTGAGGAGAGGAGCAGGTAAATAAATAGAGAGGAGTGGAGCAGGTAAATAAAAAGTGAGGAGCGGAGCAGGTCAATAAAGATTGAGGTGAGGAGCAGGGAAATAAAGAGCAGAGAGAGGAGCAAGTAAATAAAGAGCTAGGAGTGGAGCAGGTAAACATAGAGCGAGGAGTGGTGCAGGTAAATAAAGAGTGAGAAGCGGAGCAGGCAAATAAAGAGCGAGGAGTGGATCAGGTAAATAAAGCGTGAGGAGAGGAGCAGGTAAACAAAGAGTGAGGAGAGGAGCAGGTAAACAAAGAGTGAGGAGAGGAGCAGGTAAATAAAGAGCGAGGAGCGGAGCAGGTAAGTAAAGAGTGAGGAGTGGAGCAGCTAAATAAAGAGCGACGAGCGGAGCAGGTAAATAAAGAGCGAGGAGCAGAGCAGGTAAATAACGATTGAGGAGAGGAGCAGGGAAATAAATAGAGAGGAGTGGAGCAGGTAAATAAAGAGTGAAGAGCGGAGCAGGTAAATAAAGGGTGAAGAGAGGAGCAGGTAAGTAAAGAGTGAAGAGCGGAACAGGTAAATAAAGGGTGAAGAGAGGAGCAGGTAAACAAAGAGTGAAGAGCGGAGCAGGTAAATAAAAGGTGAAGAGAGGCGCAGGTAAATAAAGAGTGAAGAGCGGAGCAGGTAAATAAAGGGTGAAGAGAGGAGCAGCTAAACAAAGAGCGACGAGCGGAGCAGGTAAATAAAGAGCGAGGAGCGGAGTAGCTAAATAAATATTGAGGTGAGGAGCAGGTAAATAAAGAGTGAGGAGTGGAGCAGCTAAATAAAGAGTGAGGAGTGGAGCAGGTAAATAAAGAGTGAGGAGTGGAGCAGGTAAATAAAAAGTGAGGAGCGGAGCAGGTCAATAAAGATTGAGGTGAGGAGCAGAGAAATAAAGAGCAGAGAGAGGAGCATGTAAATAAAGAGCGAGGAGTGGAGCAGGTAAACATAGAGCGAGGGGTGGTGCAGGTAAATAAAGAGTGAGGAGCGGAGCAGGTAAATAAAGAGCGAGGAGAGGAGCAGGTAAATAAAGAGTGAGGAGAGGAGCAGGTAAATAAGCAGTGAGAAGCGGAGCAGGTAAATGAAGAGTGAGGAGTGGAGCAGGTAAATGAAGAGTGAAGAGCGGAGCAGGTAAATAAAGGGTGAAGAGAGGAGCAGGTAAGTAAAGAGTGAAGAGCGGAGCAGGTAAATAAAGGGTGAAGAGAGGAGCAGGGAAACAAAGAGTGAAGAACGGAGCAGGTAAATAAAGGGTAATGAGTGGAGCAGCTAAACAGAGAGCGACGAGCGGAGCAGGTAAATAAAGAGCGAGGAGCGGAGCAGCTCAATAAATATTGAGGTGAGGAGCAGGTAAATAAAGAGTGAGGAGTGGAGCAGGTAAATAAAGAGCGAGGAGCGGAGCAGGTAAATAAAGATTGAGGAGAGGAGCAGGTAAATAAATAGAGAGGAGTGGAGCAGGTAAATAAAGAGTGAGGAGTGGAGCAGCAAAATAAAGAGCGACGAGCGGAGCAGGTAAATAAAGAGCGAGGAGCGGAGCAGGTAAATAAAGATTGAGGAGAGGAGCAGGTAAATAAATAGAGGTGTGGAGCAGGTAAATGAAGAGTGAGGAGTGGAGCAGGTAAATAAAAAGTGAGGAGCGGAGCAGGTCAATAAAGATTGAGGTGAGGAGCAGGGAAATAAAGAGCAGAGAGAGGAGCATGTAAATAAAGAGCGAGGAGTGGAGCAGGTAAACATAGAGCGAGGAGTGGTGCAGGTAAATAAAGAGTGAGAAGCGGAGCAGGTAAATAAAGAGCGAGGAGTGGAGCAGGTAAATAAAGAGTGAGAAGCGGAGCAGGCAAATAAAGAGCGAGGAGTGGATCAGGTAAATAAAGCGTGAGGAGAGGAGCAGGTAAACAAAGAGTGAGGAGAGGAGCAGGTAAATAAAGAGTGAGGAGCGGAGCAGGTAAATAAAGAGCGAGGAGAGGAGCAGGTAAATAAAGAGCGAGGAGCGGAGCAGGTAAATAAAGAGCGAGGAGCGGAGCAGGTAGATAACGATTGAGGAGAGGAGCAGGGAAATAAATAGAGAGGAGTGGAGCAGGTAAATAAAGAGTGAAGAGCGGAGCAGGTAAATAAAGGGTCAAGAGAGGAGCAGGTAAGTAAAGAGTGAAGAGCGGAGCAGGTAAATAAAGGGTGAAGAGAGGAGCAGGTAAACAAAGAGTGAAGAGCGGAGCAGGTAAATAAAAGGTGAAGAGAGGAGCAGGTAAATAAAGAGTGAAGAGCGGAGCAGCTAAATAAAGGGTGAAGAGATGAGCAGCTAAACAAAGAGCGACGAGCTGAGCAGGTAAATAAAGAGCGAGGAGCGGAGTAGCTCAATAAATATTGAGGTGAGGAGCAGGTAAATAAAGAGTGAGGAGTGGAGCAGCTAAATAAAGATTGAGGAGAGGAGCAGGTAAATATATAGAGAGGAGTGGAGCAGGTAAATAAAGAGTGAGGAGTGGAGCAGCTAAATAAAGAGCGACGAGCGGAGCAGGTAAATAAAGAGCGAGGAGCGGAGCAGGTAAATAACGATTG
The DNA here is from genome assembly GCF_035084215.1 of Heptranchias perlo. Classification (NCBI taxonomy): domain Eukaryota; kingdom Metazoa; phylum Chordata; class Chondrichthyes; order Hexanchiformes; family Hexanchidae; genus Heptranchias; species Heptranchias perlo. The sequence goes on along the minus strand of NW_027139453.1, from coordinate 2,252,704 downwards.
AGGAGAGGAACAGGTAAATAAATAGAGAGGAGTGGAGCAGGTAAATAAAGAGTGAGGAGCGGAGGAGGTAAATAAAGAGTGAGGAGCGGAGCAGTAAAATAACGAGCGACGAGTGGAGCAGGTAAATGAAGACTGAGGAGAGGAGCAGGTAAATAAAGGGTGAAGAGAGGAGCGGAGCAGGTAAATAAAGAGTAAGGAGAGGAGCAGGTAAATAAAGAGCGAGGAGTGTAGCAGTTAAATAAAGCGTAAGGAGAGGAGCAGGTAAATGAAGGGTGAAGAGAGGAGCGGAGCAGTTAAAGAAAGAGTGAGGAGCGGAGCAGGTAAATAAAGAGCGAGGAGCGGAGCAGCTTAATAAAGAGTGAGGAGCGGAGCAGGTAAATAAAGAGTGAAGAGCGGAGCAGCTTAAAAAGAGTGAGGAGCGGAGCAGGTAAATAAAGTGTGAGGAGCGGAGCAGCTTAATGAAGAGTGAGGAGCGGAGCAAGTAAATAAAGGGTGAAGAGAGGAGCGGAGCAGTTAAAGAAAGAGTGAGGAGCGGAGCAGTAAAATAAAGAGCGACGAGTGGAGCAGGTAAATGAAGAGCGAGGAGAGGAACAGGTAAATAAAGAGTGAGGAGTGGAGCAGGTAAGTATAGATTGAGGATAGGAGCAGGTAAGTAAAGGATGAAGAGAGGAGCGGAGCAGGTAAATAAAGAGTGAGGAGCGGAGCAAGCTAATAAAGAGTAAGGAGAGGAGCAGGTAAATAAAGGATGAAGAGAGGAGCGGAGCAGATAAATAAAGAGCGAGGAGTGGAGCAGGTAAATAAAGAGTCAGGAGAGGAGCAGGTAAATAAAGGGTGAAGAGAGGAGCGGAGCAGGTAAATAAAGAGTGAGGAGCTGAGCAGGAAAATAAAGAGTGAGGGGCGGAGCAGGTATACAAAGAGTGAGGAGCGAGCAGCTGAATAAAGAGTGAAGAGCGGAGCAGGTAAATAAAGAGTGAGGAGCGGAGCAGTTAAATAAAGTGTGAGGAGTGGAGCAGGTAAATAAAGAGTGAAGAGTGGAGCCGGTAAATAAAGACCGAGGAGCGGAGCAGGTAAATAAAGAGCGAGGAGCGGAGCAGATAAATAAAGAGCAAGGAGCGGAGCAGTTAAATAAAGAGCGAGGAGCGGAGCAGATAAATAAATCGCGAGGAGAGGAGCAGCTCAATGAAGAGCGACGAGCGGAGCAGGTATATAAAGAGCGAGGAGCGGAGCAGGTAAATAAAGAGCGAGGAGAGGAGCAGGTAAATAAAGAGGGAGGAGTGGAGCAGCTGAATCAAGAGCGACGAGCGGAGCAGGTAAATAAAGAGCGAGGAGCGGAGCAGGTGAATCACGATTGAGGGGAGGAACAGGTAAATAAATAGAGAGGACTGGAGCAGGTAAACACAGAGTGAGGAGCGAGCAGCTGAATAAAGAGTGAAGAACGGAGCAGGTAAATAAAGAGTGAGGAGCGGAGCAGTTAAATAAAGAGCGAGGAGCGCAGCAGATAAATAAAGAGCGAGCAGCGGAGCAGATAAATAAAGAGCGAGGAGCGGAGTAAGTAAATAAAGAGCGAGGAGCGGAGCAGATAAATAAATTGAGGAGCGCAGCGGGTAAAGAAAGAGCGAGGAGCGGAGCAGCTAAAGAAAGAGCGAGGAGAGGAGCAGGTAAATAAAGAGCAAGGAGCGGAGCAGATAAATGAAGAGCGAGGAGCGGAGCACGTAAATAAAGAGCGAGGAGTGGAGCAGCTAAATAAAGAGCGAGGAGCGGAGCAGGGAAATAAAGATTGAGGAGAGGAGCAGGTAAATAAATAGAGAGGAGTGGAGCAGGTAAATAAAGAATGAGGAGTGGAGCAGGTAAATAAAGAGTGAGGAGCGGAGCAGCTAAATAAATATTGAGGTGAGGAGCTTGTAAATAAAGAGTGAGGAGTGGAGCAGGTAAATAAAGAGCGAGGAGCGGAGCAGGTAAACAAAGAGTGAGGAGAGGAGCAGGTAAATAAAGAGTGAGGAGCGGAGCAGGTAAATAAAGAGCGAGGAGAGGAGCAGGTAAATAAAGAGTGAGGAGAGGAGCGGTTAAATAAAGAGTGAGAAGCGGAGCAGGTAAATGAAGAGTGAAGAGCGGAGCAGGTAAATAAAGGGTGAAGAGAGGAGCAGGTAAGTAAAGAGTGAAGAGCGGAGCAGGTAAATAAATGGTGAAGAGAGGAGCAGGTAAACAAAGAGTGAAGAGCGGAGCAGCTAAATAAATATTGAGGTGAGGAGCAGGTAAATAAAGAGTGAGGAGTGGAGCAGGTAAATAAAGAGTGAGAAGCGGAGCAGGCAAATAAAGAGCGAGGAGTGGATCAGGTAAATAAAGAGTGAGGAGAGGAGCAGGTAAACAAAGAGTGAGGAGAGGAGCAGGTAAATAAAGAGCGAGGAGCGGAGCAGGTAAATAAAGATTGAGGAGAGGAGCAGGTAAATAAATAGAGAGGAGTGGAGGAGGTAAATAAAGAGTGAGGAGTGGAGCAGGTAAATAAAGAGCGAGGTGCGGAGCAGGTAAATAAAAGTTGAGGAGAGGAGCAGGTAAATAAAAAGTGAGGAGCGGAGCAGGTCAATAAAGATTGAGGTGAGGAGCAGGGAAATAAAGAGCAGAGAGAGGAGCATGTAAATAAAGAGCGGGGAGTGGAGCAGGTAAACATAGAGCGAGGAGTGGTGCAGGTAAATAAAGAGTGAGAAGCGGAGCAGGTAAATAAAGAGCGAGGAGTGGAGCAGGTAAATAAAGATTGAGAAGCGGAGCAGGCAAATAAATAGTGAGGAGCGGAGCAGGTAAATAAAGAGCGAGGAGAGGAGCAGGTAAATAAAGGGTGAAGAGAGGAGCAGGTAAGTAAAGAGTGAAGAGCGGAGCAGGTAAATAAAGGGTGATGAGTGGAGCAGCTAAACAAAGAGCGAGGAGCGGAGCAGGTAAAGAAAGAGGGAGGAGCGGAGCAGCTAAATAAAGAGCGACGAGCGGAGCAGGTAAATAAAGAGCGAGGAGCGGAGCAGGTAATTAACGATTGAGGAGAGGAGCAGGTAAATAAATGGAGAGGAGTGGAGCAGGTAAATAAAGTGTGAAGAGCGGAGCAGGTAAATAAAGGGTGAAGAGAGGAGCAGGTAAGTAAAGAGTGAAGAGCGGAGCAGGTAAATAAAGGGTGAAGACAGGAGCAGGTAAACAAAGAGTGAAGAGCGGAGCAGGTAAATAAAAGGTGAAGAGAGGAGCAGGTAAATAAAGAGCGAGGAGCGGAGCAGGTAAATAAAGGGTGAAGAGAGGAGGAGCTAAACAAAGAGCGACGAACGGAGCAGGTAAATAAAGAGCGAGGAGCGGAGCAGCTAAATAAATATTGAGGTGAGGAGCAGGTAAATAAAGAGTGAGGAGTGGAGCAGCTAAATAAAGATTGAGGAGAGGAGCAGGTAAATAAATAGAGAGGAGTGGAGCAGGTAAATAAAGAGTGAGGAGTGGAGCAGCAAAATAAAGAGCGACAATCGGAGCAGGTAAATAAAGAGCGAGTAGCGGAGCAGGTAAATAACGATTGTGGACAGGAGCAGGTAAATAAATAGAGAGGAGTGGAGCAGGTAAATAAAGAGTGAGGAGTGGAGCAGGTACATAAAAAGTGTGGAGCGGAGCAGGTCAATAAAGATTGAGGTGAGGAGCAGGGAAATAAAGAGCAGAGAGAGGAGCAGGGAAATAAAGAGCGAGGATTGGAGCAGATAAACAGAGAGCGAGGAGTGGTGCAGGTAAATAAAGAGTGAGAAGCGGAGCAGGTAAATAAAGAGCGAGGAGTGGAGCAGGTAAATAAAGAGTGAGAAGCGGAGCAGGCAAATAAAGAGCGAGGAGTGGATCAGGTAAATAAAGAGTGAGGAGAGGAGCAGGTAAACAAAGAGTGAGGAGAGGAGCAGGTAAATAAAGAGTGAGGAGCGGAGCAGGTAAATAAAGAGCGAGGAGAGGAGCAGGTAAATAAAGAGTGAGGAGAGGAGCAGGTAAATAAAGAGTGAGAAGCGGAGCAGGTAAATGAAGAGTGAGGAGTGGAGCAGGTAAATAAAGAGTGAGGAGTGGAGCAGGTAAATAAAAAGTGAGGAGCGGAGCAGGTCAATAAAGATTGAGGTGAGGAGCAGGGAAATAAAGAGCAGAGAGAGGAGCATGTAAATAAAGAGCGAGGAGTGGAGCAGGTAAACATAGAGCGAGGAGTGGTGCAGGTAAATAAAGAGTGAGGAGCGGAGCAGGTAAATAAAGAGCGAGGAGAGGAGCAGGTAAATAAAGAGTGAGGAGAGGAGCAGGTAAATAAAGAGTGAGAAGCGGAGCAGGTAAATGAAGAGTGAGGAGTGGAGCAGGTAAATGAAGAGTGAAGAGCGGAGCAGGTAAATAAAGGGTGAAGAGAGGAGCAGGTAAGTAAAGAGTGAAGAGCGGAGCAGGTAAATAAAGGGTGAAGAGAGGAGCAGGTAAACAAAGAGTGAAGAACGGAGCAGATAAATAAAGGGTAATGAGTGGAGCAGCGAAACAAAGAGCGACGAGCGGAGCAGGTAAATAAAGAGCGAGGAGGGGAGCAGCTAAATAAATATTGAGGTGAGGAGCAGGTAAATAAAGAGTGAGGAGTGGAGCAGGTAAATAAAGAGCGAGGAGCGGAGCAGGTAAATAAAGATTGAGGAGAGGAGCAGGTAAATAAATAGAGAGGAGTGGAGCAGGTAAATAAAGAGTGAGGAGTGGAGCAGCAAAATAAAGAGCGACGAGCGGAGCAGGTAAATAAAGAGCGAGGAGCGGAGCAGGTAAATAAAGATTGAGGAGAGGAGCAGGTAAATAAATAGTGAGGAGCGGAGCAGGTCAATAAAGATTGAGGTGAGGAGCAGGGAAATAAAGAGCAGAGAGAGGAGCATGTAAATAAAGAGCGAGGAGTGGAGCAGGTAAATAAAGAGTGAGAAGCGGAGCAGGTAAATAAAGAGCGAGGAGTGGAGCAGGTAAATAAAGAGTGAGAAGCGGAGCAGGCAAATAAAGAGCGAGGAGTGGATCAGGTAAATAAAGAGTGAGGAGAGAAGCAGGTAAACAAAGAGTGAGGAGAGGAGCAGGTAGATAAAGAGTGAGGAGCGGAGCAAGTAAATAAAGAGCGAGGAGAGGAGCAGGTAAATAAAGAGTGAGGAGCGGAGCAGGTAAATAAAGAGTGAGAAGCGGAGCAGGTAAATGAAGAGTGAGGAGTGAAGCAGGTAAATGAACAGTGAAGAGCGGAGCAGGAAAATAAAGGGTGAAGAGAGGAGCAGGTAAGTGAAGAGTGAAGAGCGGAGCAGGTAAATAAAGGGTGAAGAGAGGAGCAGGTAAACAAAGAGTGAAGAGCGGAGCAGGTAAATAAAGAGCGAGGAGCGGAGCAGGTAAATAACGATTGAGGAGAGGAGCAGGTAAATAAATAGAGAGGAGTGGAGCAGGGAAATAAAGAGTGAGGAGCGGAGCAGGTAAATAAAGAGCGAGGAGCGGAGCAGATAATAAAGAGCGAGGAGCGGAGCAGATAAATAAAGAGCGAGGAGCGGAGCAGATAAATATAGAGTGAGGAGCGCAGCGGGAAAATAAAGAGCGAGGAGCGGAGCAGCTAAATAAAGAGCGAGGAGAGGAGCAGGTAAATAAAGAGCGAGGAGCGGAGCAGATAAATAAAGAGCGAAGAGCGGAGCACCGAAATAAAGAGCGACGAGCGGAGCAGGTAAATAAAGAGCGACGAGCGGTGCAGGTAAATAAATAGAGAGGAGTGGAGCAGGTAAATAAAGAGCGAGGAGCGGAGCAGGTAAATAAAGATTGAGGAGAGGAGCAGGTAAATAAATAGAGAGGAGTGGAGCAGCAAAATTAACAGCGACGAGCGGAGCAGGTAAATAAAGAGCGAGGAGCGGAGCAGGTAAATAAATATTAAGGAGAGGAGCAGGTAAATAAATAGAGAGGAGTGGAGCAGGTCAATAAAGAGTGAGGAGTGGAGCAGGTAAATATAGAGCGAGGAGTGGTGCAGGTAAATAAAGAGTGAGAAGCGGAGCAGGTAAATAAAGAGCGAGGAGTGGAGCAGGAAAATAAAGAGTGAGAAGCGGAGCAGGGAAACAAAGAGTGAGGAGCGGAGCAGCTAAACAAAGAGCAACGAGCGGAGCAGGTAAATAAAGAGCGAGGAGCGGAGCAGCTCAAAAACAATTGAGGAGAGGAGCAGGTAAATAAATCGAGAGGAGTGGAGCAGGGAAATAAAGAGTGAGGAGCGGAGCAGGTAAATAAAGACTGAGGAGCGGAGCAGCTAATTAAAGATTGGGGTGAGGAGCAGGTAAATAAAGAGTGAGGAGTGGAGCAGGTTAATAAATAGCGAGGAGCGGAGCAGGTAAATAAAGATTGAGGAGAGGAGCAGGTAAATAAATAGAGAGCAGTAGAGCAGGTAAATAAAGAGTGAGGAGTGGAGCAGGTAAATAAAGAGCGACGAGAGGAGCAGGTAAATCAAGATTGAGGAGAGCAGCAGGTAAATAAATAGTTAGGAGTGGAGCAGGTAAATAAAGTGTGAGGAGTGGAGCAGGTAAATAAAGAGTGAGGAGCGGAGCAGGTAAATGAAGATTGAGGTGAGGAGCAGGTAAATAAAGAGCGAGGAGCGGAGCAGGTAAATGAAGATTGAGGTGAGGAGCAGTTAAATAAATAGAGAGGAGTGGAGAAGGTAAATAAAGAGTGAGGAGTGGAGCAGGGAAATAGAGAGCAGAGAGAGGAGCATTTAAATAAAGAGCGAGGAGTGGAGCAGGTAAATATAGAGCGAGGAGTGGTGCAGGTAAATAAAGAGTGAGAAGCTGAGCAGGTAAATAAAGAGCGAGGAGTGGATCAGGTAAATAAAGAGTGAGGAGAGGAGCAGGTAAATAAAGAATGAGGAGAGGAGCAGGTAAATAAAGAGTGAGAAGCAGAGCAGGTAAATGAAGAGTGAGGAGTGGAGCTGGTAAATGAAGAGCGAGGAGAGGAGCAGGTAAATGAAGAGTGAGGAGCGGACCAGGTAAATAAAGGGTGAAGAGAGGAGCAGGTAAATAAAGGCTGATGATAGGAGGGGAGCAGGTAAATAAAGAGTGAGGAGCGGAGCAGGTAAATAAAGAGCGACGAGTGGAGCAGGTAAATGAAGAGCGAGGAGAGGAGCAGGTAAATAAAGAGTGAGGAGAGGAGCAGGTAAATAAAGATTGAGGATAGGAGCAGGTAAATAAAGGGTGAAGAGAGGACCGGAGCAGGTAAATAAAGAGTGAGGAGCGGAGCAGGTAAATAAAGTGTGAGGAGTGGAGCAGGTAAATAAAGAGTGAAGAGTGGAGCCGGTAAATAAAGAGCGAGGAGCGGAGCAGGTAAATAAAGAGCGACCAGCGGAGCAGATAAATAAAGAGCGAGGAGCGGAGCAGGGAAATAAATAGCGAGGAGAGGAGCAGGTAAATAAAGAGTGAGCAGTGGAGCAGCTAAATAAAGAGCGACGAGTGGAGCAGCTAAATAAAGAGCGAGGAGCGGAGCAGGTAAATAAAGAGCGAGGAGCGGAGCAGGTAAATAAAGAGCGAGGAGCGGAGCAGGGAAATAAACATTGAGGAGAGGAGCAGGTAAATAAAGGGTGAGGAGTGGAGCAGGTAAATAAAGAGCGAGGAGCGGAGCAGATAAATAAAGAGCGAGGAGTGGATCAGGTAAATATAGAGCGAGGAGCGGAGCAGGTAAATAAAGATTGAGGAGAGGAGCAGGTAAATAAATGGAGAGGAGTGGAGCAGGTAAATAAAGAGTGAGGAGTGGAGCAGGTAAATAAAGAGTGAGGAGATGAGCAGCTAATTAAAGATTGCGGTGAGGAGCAGGTAAATAAAGAGTGAGGAGTGGAGCAGGTAAATAAAGAGCGAGGAGCGGAGCAGGTAAATAAAGATTGAGGAGAGGAGCAGGTAAGTAAATAGAGAGGAGTGGAGCAGTTAAATAAAGAGGGACGAGAGGAGCAGGGAAATAAAGAGCGAGGAGCGGAGCAGGGAAATAAAGATTGAGGAGAGGAGCAGGCAAATAAATAGAGAGGAGTGGAGCAGGTAAATAAAGAGTGAGGAGTGGAGCAGGTAAATAAAGAGCGAGGAGCGGAGCAGATAAATAAAGAGCGAGGAGCGGAGCAGATAAATAAAGAGCGAGGAACGGAGCAGATAAATAAAGAGCGAGGAGTGGATTAGGTAAATATAGAGCGAGGAGCGGAGCAGGTAAAAAAGATTGAGGAGAGGAGCAGGTAAATAAATAGAGAGGAGTGGAGCAGGTAAATAAAGAGTGAGGAGAGGAGCAGGTAAATGAAGAGCGAGGAGCGCAGCAGGTAAATAAAGATTGAGTATAGGAGCAGGCAAATAAATAGAGAGGAGTGGAGCAGGTAAATAACGATTGAGGAGTGGAGCAGCAAAATCAAGAGCGACGAGCGGAGCAGGTAAATAAAGAGCGAGGAGCGGAGCAGGTAAATAAAGATTTAAGAGAGGAGCAGGTAAATAAATAGAGAGGAGTGGAGCAGGTAAATAAGGAGTGAGGAGTGGAGCAGGTAAATTAAGAGTGATGAGAGGAGCAATTAAATAAAGATTGAGGATCGGAGCAGGTAAATAAAGGGTGAAGAGAAGTTCGGAACAGGTAAATAAAGAGTGAGGATCGCAGCAGGTAAATAAAGAGCGAGGAGCGGAGCAGATAAATAAAGAGCAAGGAACAGAGCAGGTAAATAAAGATTGAGGAGAGGAGCAGGTAAATAAATAGAGAGGAGTGGAGCAGGTAAATAAAGAGTGAGGAGTGGAGCAGGTATATTAAGAGTGAGGAGAGGAGCCGGTAAATAAAGATTGAGAAGAGGAGCAGGTAAATCAATGGAGAGGAGTGGAGCAGGTTAACAAAGAGTGAGGGGCGGAGCAGGTCAATAAAGAGCGACGAGAGGAGCAGGTAAAGAATGAGCGAGGAGCAGAGCAGGTAAAGAAAGAGTGAGCAGTGGAGCAGGTAAATAAAGATTGAGGAGAGGAGCAGGTAAATAAAAAGTGAGTAGTGGAGCAGCTGAATGAAGAGCGAGGAGCGGAGCAGGTAAATAAAGAGCGAGGAGCGGAGCAGGTAAATAAAGAGTGAGGAGAGGAGCAGGTAAACAAAGAGCGAGGAGCGGGACAGGTAAATAAAGAGTGAGGTGAGGAGCAGGTAAATAAAGAGTGAGGAGTGGAGCAGGTAAATAAAGAGCGAGGAGCGGAGCAGGTAAATAAAGATTGAGGAGAGGAGCAGGTAAAAAAATAGAGAGGAGTGGAGCACATCAATAAAGAGCGACGAGAGGAGCAGGTAAAGAAAGAGCGAGGAGCGGAGCAGGTCAATAAAGATTGAGGAGAGGAGCAGGTCAACAAATAGAGAGGATTGGAGCAGGTAAATAAAGAGTGAGGAGTGGAGCAGCAAAATAAAGAGCGACGAGCGGAGCAGGTAAATAAAGAGCGAGGAGCGGTGCAGGTAAACACAGATTGAGGGGAGGAGCAGGCAAATAAATAGAGTGGAGTGGAGAAGGTAAATAAAGAGTGAGGAGCAGAGCAGGGAAATAAAGAGCAGAGAGAGGAGCATGTAAATAACGAGCGAGGAGTGGAGCAGGTAAATAAAGAGTGAGGAGCGGAGCAGGGAAATATAGAGCGAGGAGTGGTGCAGATAAACAAAGAGTGAGAAGCGGAGCCGGTAAATAAAGAGCGAGGAGTGGAGCAGGTAAATAAAGAGTGAGAAGCGGAGCAGGTAAACAAAGAGCGAGGAGTGGATCAGGTAAATAAAGAGTGAGGAGAGGAGCAGGTAAATAAAGAGTGAGGAGAGGAGCAGGTAAATAAAGAGCGAGGAGAGGAGCAGGTAAATAAAGAGTGAGGAGAGGAGCAGGTAAATAAAGAGTAAGAAGCGGAGCAGGTAAATGAAGAGTGAGGAGTGGAGAAGGTAAATGAAGAGTGAAGAGCGGAGCAGGTAAATAAATGGTGAAGAGAGGAGCAGGTAAATAAAGAGCGAGGAGTGGAGCAGGTAAATAAAGAGTGAGGAGAGGAGCAGGTGAATAAAGAGCGAGGAGCGGGACAGGTAAATAAAGAGCGAGGAGCGGAGCAGGTAAATAAAGATTGAGGAGAGGAGCAGTTAAATAAATAGAGAGGAGTGGAGCAGGTAAATAAAGAGCGACGAGAGGAGCAGGTAAATAAAGAGCGAGGAGCGGAGCAGGTAAATAGAGATTGAGGAGAGGAGCAGGTCAATAAATAGAGAGGAGTGGAGCAGGTAAATAAAGATTGAGGTGAGGAGCAGTTAAATAAATAGAGTGGAGTGGAGAAGGTGAATAAAGAGTGAGGAGTGGAGCAGGTAAATAAAGAGTGAGGAGCGGAGCAGGTAAATGAAGATTGAGGTGAGGAGCAGTTAAATAAATAGAGTGGAGTGGAGAAGGTAAATAAAGAGTGAGGAGTGGAGCAGGTATTTCAAGAGCGAGGAGCGGAGCAGGTAAACAAAGATTGAGGAGAGGAGCAGGTAAATAAATAGAGAGGAGTGGAGCAGGTAAATAAAGAGTGAGAAGTGGAGCAGGTAAATAAAGATTGAGGAGCGGAGCAGGTAAATGAAGATTGAGGTGAGGAGCAGTTAAATAAATAGAGTGGAGTGGAGAAGGTAAATAAAGAGTGAGGAGTGGAGCAGGGAAATCAACAGCAGAGAGAGGAAAATGTAAATAACGAGCGAGGAGCGGAGCACGTAAATATAGAGCGAGGAGAGTTGCAGGTAAATAAAGAGTGAGAAGCGGAGCAGGTAAATAAAGAGCGAGGAGTGGATCAGGTAAATAAAGAGTTAGGAGAGGAGGAGGTAACTAAAGAGTGAGAAGCGGAGCAGGTAAATAAAGAGCGAGGAGTGGAGCAGGTAAATAAAGAGTGAGAAGCGGAGCAGATAAATAAAGAGCGAGGAGCGGAGCAGGTAAATAAAGAGCGAGGAGAGGAGCAGGTAAATAAAGAGTGAGAAGCGGAGCAGGTAAATAAAGAGCAAGGAGTGGAGCAGGTAAACATAGAGTGAGAAGCGGAGCAGGTCAATAAAGAGCGAGGAGTGGATCAGGTAAATAAAGAGAGAGGAGAGGAGCAGGAAAATAAAGAGCGAGGTGCGGAGCAGGTAAATAAAGATTGAGGAGTGGAACAGGCAAATAAAGTGCGAGGAGAGGCGCTGGTAATTAAAGGGTGAAGAGAGGTGCAGGTAAATAAAGAGCGAGGAGTGGAGCAGGAGAATAAAGAGTGAGCAGTGGAGCAGCTGAATAAAGAGTGAGGAGTGGAGCAGGTAAATAAAGAGTGAAGAGCGGAGCAGGTAAATAAAGAGCGAGGAGCGGAGCAGGTAAATAAAGGATCAAGAGAGGAGCAGGTAAATAATGAGCGAGGACTGGAGCAGGTAAATAAAGAGTGAAGAGCGGAGCAGGTAAATAAAGAGCGAGTAGCGGAGCAGGTAAATAAAGGATCAAGAGAGGAGCAGGTAAATAATGAGCGAGGAGTGGAGCAGGTAAATAAAGAGTGAGGAGTGGAGCAGGTAAATAAAGAGTGAGGAGAGGAGCAGGTGAATAAAGAGCGAGGAGCGGGACAGGTAAATAAAGAGCGAGGAGCGGAGCAGGTAAATAAAGATTGAGGAGAGGAGCAGTTAAATAAATAGAGAGGAGTGGAGCAGGTAAATAAAGAGCGACGAGAGGAGCAGGTAAATAAAGAGCGAGGAGCGGAGCAGGTAAATAGAGATTGAGGAGAGGTGCAGGTCAATAAATAGAGAGGAGTGGAGCAGGTAAATAAAGATTGAGGTGAGGAGCAGTTAAATAAATAGAGTGGAGTGGAGAAGGTGAATAAAGAGTGAGGAGTGGAGCAGGTAAATAAAGAGTGAGGAGCGGAGCAGGTAAATGAAGATTGAGGTGAGGAGCAGTTAAATAAATAGAGTGGAGTGGAGAAGGTAAATAAAGAGTGAGGAGTGGAGCAGGTATTTCAAGAGCGAGGAGCGGAGCAGGTAAACAAAGATTGAGGAGAGGAGCAGGTAAATAAATAGAGAGGAGTGGAGCAGGTAAATAAAGAGTGAGAAGTGGAGCAGGTAAATAAAGATTGAGGAGCGGAGCAGGTAAATGAAGATTGAGGTGAGGAGCAGTTAAATAAATAGAGTGGAGTGGAGAAGGTAAATAAAGAGTGAGGAGTGGAGCAGGGAAATCAACAGCAGAGAGAGGAAGATGTAAATAACGAGCGAGGAGCGGAGCACGTAAATATAGAGCGAGGAGTGTTGCAGGTAAATAAAGAGTGAGAAGCGGAGCAGGTAAATAAAGAGCGAGGAGTGGATCAGGTAAATAAAGAGTTAGGAGAGGAGGAGGTAACTAAAGAGTGAGAAGCGGAGCAGGTAAATAAAGAGCGAGGAGTGGAGCAGGTAAATAAAGAGTGAGAAGCGGAGCAGGTAAATAAAGAGCGAGGAGCGGAGCAGGTAAATAAAGAGCGAGGAGAGGAGCAGGTAAATAAAGAGTGAGAAGCGGAGCAGGTAAATAAAGAGCAAGGAGTGGAGCAGGTAAACATAGAGTGAGAAGCGGAGCAGGTCAATAAAGAGCGAGGAGTGGATCAGGTAAATAAAGAGAGAGGAGAGGAGCAGGTAAATAAAGAGCGAGGTGCGGAGCAGGTAAATAAAGATTGAGGAGTGGAACAGGCAAATAAAGTGCGAGGAGAGGCGCTGGTAATTAAAGGGTGAAGAGAGGTGCAGGTAAATAAAGAGCGAGGAGTGGAGCAGGAGAATAAAGAGTGAGCATTGGAGCAGCTGAATAAAGAGTGAGGAGTGGAGCAGGTAAATAAAGAGTGAAGAGCGGAGCAGGTAAATAAAGAGCGAGGAGCGGAGCAGGTAAATAAAGGATCAAGAGAGGAGCAGGTAAATAATGAGCGAGGACTGGAGCAGGTAAATAAAGAGTGAAGAGCGGAGCAGGTAAATAAAGAGCGAGTAGCGGAGCAGGTAAATAAAGGATCAAGAGAGGAGCAGGTAAATAATGAGCGAGGAGTGGAGCAGGTAAATAAAGAGTGAGGAGTGGAGCAGGTAAATAAAGAGTGAGGAGAGGAGCAGGTGAATAAAGAGCGAGGAGCGGGACAGGTAAATAAAGAGCGAGGAGCGGAGCAGGTAAATAAAGATTGAGGAGAGGAGGAGTTAAATAAATAGAGAGGAGTGGAGCAGGTAAATAAAGAGCGACGAGAGGAGCAGGTAAATAAAGAGCGAGGAGCGGAGCAGGTAAATAGAGATTGAGGAGAGGAGCAGGTCAATAAATAGAGAGGAGTGGAGCAGGTAAATAAAGATTGAGGTGAGGAGCAGTTAAATAAATAGAGTGGAGTGGAGAAGGTGAATAAAGAGTGAGGAGTGGAGCAGGTAAATAAAGAGTGAGGAGCGGAGCAGGTAAATGAAGATTGAGGTGAGGAGCAGTTAAATAAATAGAGTGGAGTGGAGAAGGTAAATAAAGAGTGAGGAGTGGAGCAGGTATTTCAAGAGCGAGGAGCGGAGCAGGTAAACAAAGATTGAGGAGAGGAGCAGGTAAATAAATAGAGAGGAGTGGAGCAGGTAAATAAAGAGTGAGAAGTGGAGCAGGTAAATAAAGATTGAGGAGCGGAGCAGGTAAATGAAGATTGAGGTGAGGAGCAGTTAAATAAATAGAGTGGAGTGGAGAAGGTAAATAAAGAGTGAGGAGTGGAGCAGGGAAATCAACAGCAGAGAGAGGAAGATGTAAATAACGAGCGAGGAGCGGAGCACGTAAATATAGAGCGAGGAGTGTTGCAGGTAAATAAAGAGTGAGAAGCGGAGCAGGTAAATAAAGAGCGAGGAGTGGATCAGGTAAATAAAGAGTTAGGAGAGGAGGAGGTAACTAAAGAGTGAGAAGCGGAGCAGGTAAATAAAGAGCGAGGAGTGGAGCAGGTAAATAAAGAGTGAGAAGCGGAGCAGGTAAATAAAGAGCGAGGAGCGGAGCAGGTAAATAAAGAGCGAGGAGAGGAGCAGGTAAATAAAGAGTGAGAAGCGGAGCAGGTAAATAAAGAGCAAGGAGTGGAGCAGGTAAACATAGAGTGAGAAGCGGAGCAGGTCAATAAAGAGCGAGGAGTGGATCAGGTAAATAAAGAGAGAGGAGAGGAGCAGGTAAATAAAGAGCGAGGTGCGGAGCAGGTAAATAAAGATTGAGGAGTGGAACAGGCAAATAAAGTGCGAGGAGAGGCGCTGGTAATTAAAGGGTGAAGAGAGGTGCAGGTAAATAAAGAGCGAGGAGTGGAGCAGGAGAATAAAGAGTGAGCAGTGGAGCAGCTGAATAAAGAGTGAGGAGTGGAGCAGGTAAATAAAGAGTGAAGAGCGGAGCAGGTAAATAAAGAGCGAGGAGCGGAGCAGGTAAATAAAGGATCAAGAGAGGAGCAGGTAAATAATGAGCGAGGACTGGAGCAGGTAAATAAAGAGTGAAGAGCGGAGCAGGTAAATAAAGAGCGAGTAGCGGAGCAGGTAAATAAAGGATCAAGAGAGGAGCAGGTAAATAATGAGCGAGGAGTGGAGCAGGTAAATAAAGAGTGAGGAGTGGAGCAGGTGAATAAAGAGTGAGGAGTGGAGCAGTTAAATAAAGAGAGAGGTGTGGAGCAGGTAAATAAATAGTGAGGAGAGGAGCAGGTAAATAAAGAGAGAGGAGAGGAGAAGGTAAATAAAGAGTGAGGAGTGGAGCAGGTAAATAAAGAGCGAGGAGCGGAGCAGGTAAAGTAAGATTGAGGAGAGGAGCAGGTAAATAAAGAGCGAGGAGCGGAGCAGGTAAATTAAGATTGAGGAGTGAAGAAGGTCAATAAAGAGCGAGGAGCGGAGCAGGTAAACAAAGAGTGAGGAGAGGAGCAGGTAAATAAGGAGTGAAGAGCGGAGTAGCTTAATAAAGTGTGAGAGTGGAGCAGCTTAATAAATAGCGAGGAGAGCAGCAGGTAAATAAAGAGTGAGGTGCTTATCAGGTAAATAAAGAGTGAGGAGTGGAGCAGGTAAATAAAGCGTGAGGAGAGGAGCAGGTAAATAAAGATTGAGAAGCGGAGCAGGTAAACAACGATTGAGGAGTGGAGCAGGTAAATAAAGAGTGAGGAGTGGAGCAGGTAAATAAAGAGAGAGGTGTGGAGCAGGTAAATAAAGAGCGAGGAGTGGAGCAGGTAAATAAAGAGTGAGGAGAGGAGCAGGTAAATAAAGAGTGAGGAGCAGAGTCGGTTAATAAAGAGTGAGGAAAGGAGCAGGTAAATAAAGATGAGGAGAGGAGCAGGTAAATAAATATACAGGAGTGGAGCAGGGAAATAAAGAGAGAGGTGCTTAGCAGGTAAATTAAGAGCGAGGAGCGGAGCAGGTAAAAAAAGAGGGAGGAGCGAAGCAGGCAAATAAAGATTGAGGAGAGGAGCAGGTAAATAAATAGTGAGCAGTGGAGCAGGTAAATAAAGAGCGAGGAGCGGAGCAGGTAAATAAAGTGCGAAGAGCGGAGCAGGTTAATAAAGAGTGAGGAGAGGAGCTGGTAAATAAAGAGAGAGGAGTGGAGCAGGTAAATAAAGAGAGAGGTGTGGAGCAGGTAAATAAAGAGCGAGGAGTCCAGCAGGTAAATAAAGAGAGAGGAGAGGAGCAGGTAAATAAAGAGTGAGGAGCAGAGTCGGTTAATAAAGAGTGAGGAGAGGAGCAGGTAAATAAAGATGAGGAGAGGAGCAGGTAAATAAAGAGAGAGGAGTGGAGCAGCTAAATAAAGACCGAGGAGCGGAGCAGGTAAAAAAAGAGGGAGGAGCGGAGCAGGCAAATAAAGAGTGAGGAGAGGAGATGGTAAATAAATAGACAGGAGTGGAGCAGGTAAATAAAGAGAGAGGTGCGGAGCAAGTAAATAAAGAGCGAGGAGCGGAGCAGGTAAAAAAAGAGGGAGGAGCGAAGCAGGCAAATAAAGAGTGAGGAGAGGAGCAGGTAAATAAAGAGTGAGTAGTGGAGCAGGTAAATAAAGAGCGAGGAGCGGAGCAGGTAAATAAAGAGCGAAGAGCGGAGCAGGTTAACAAAGAGTGAGGAGAGGAGCTGGTAAATAAAGAGTGAGGAGAGGAGCAGGTAAATAAAGAGCGAGGAGCGGGACAGGTAAATAAAGAGCGAGGAGTGGAGCAGGTAAATAAAGAGTGAGGAGAGGAGCAGGTAAACAAAGAGCGAGGAGCGGGTGAGGTAAATAAAGAGTGAGGAGCGGAGCAGGTAAATAAATAGAGAGGAGTGGAGCAAGTAAATAAAGAGTGTGGAGTGGAGCAGCTAAATAAAGAGCAGAGAGAGGAGCAATTAAAGAAAGAGCGAGGAGTGGAGCAGGTAAATAAAGAGTGTGGAGTGGAGCAGGTAAATGAAGAGTGAGGAGCCGAGCAGGTCAATAAAGATTGAAGAGCGGAGCAGGTAAATAAAGAGCGAGGAGAGCAGCACGTTAATAAAGAGTGAGGAGTGGAGCACGTAAATAAAGAGTGAAGAGAGGAGCAGGTAAATAAAGTGTGAGGAGCGGAGCAGGTAAATAAAAAAGTGATGAGAGGAGCAGGTAAATAAAGAGAGAGGTGTGGAGCAGGTAAACAACGAGTGAGGAGAGGAGCAGGCAAATAAAGAGAGAGCAGAGGAGAAGGTAAATAAAGAGTGAGGAGTGGAGCAGGTAAATAAAGAGCGAGGAGCGGAGCAGGTAAATAAAGATTGAGTAGAGGAGCAGGTAAATAAAGAGTGAGCAGTGGAGCAGGTAAATAAAGAGCGAGGAGCGGAGCAGGTAAATAAAGAGTGAGGAGAGGAGCAGGTAAATAAAGAGTGAATAGTGGAGCAGGAAAATAAAGAGCGAGGAGCGGAGCAGGTTAATAAGGAGTGAGGAGAGGAGCTGGTAAATAAAGAGCGAGGAGCCGAACAGGTAAATAAAGAGCGATGAGTGGAGCAGGTAAATAAAGAGAGAGGTGTGGAGCAGGTAAATAAAGAGCGAGGAGCGGAGCAGGTAAATAAAGAGCGAGGAGAGGAGCAGGTAAATAAAGATGAGGAGAGGAGCAGGTAAATAAAGAGAGAGGAGTGGAGCAGGAAAATCAAGAGCGAGGAGAGGAGCAGGTAAATAAAGAGTGACGAGAGGAGCAGGTAAATAAAGAGCGAGGAGCGGAGCAGGTAAATAGAGATTGAGGAGAGGAGCAGGTCAATAAATAGAGAGGAGTGGAGCAGGTAAATAAAGATTGAGGTGAGGAGCAGTTAAATAAATAGAGTGGAGTGGAGAAGGTGAATAAATAGTGAGGAGTGGAGCAGGTAAATAAAGAGTGAGGAGCGGAGCAGGTAAATGAAGATTGAGGTGAGGAGCAGTTAAATAAATAGAGTGGAGTGGAGAAGGTAAATAAAGAGTGAGGAGTGGAGCAGGTATTTCAAGAGCGAGGAGCGGAGCAGGTAAACAAAGATTGAGGAGAGGAGCAGGTAAATAAATAGAGAGGAGTGGAGCAGGTAAATAAAGAGTGAGAAGTGGAGCAGGTAAATAAAGATTGAGGAGCGGAGCAGGTAAATGAAGATTGAGGTGAGGAGCAGTTAAATAAATAGAGTGGAGTGGAGAAGGTAAATAAAGAGTGAGGAGTGGAGCAGGGAAATCAACAGCAGAGAGAGGAAAATGTAAATAACGAGCGAGGAGCGGAGCACGTAAATATAGAGCGAGGAGTGTTGCAGTTAAATAAAGAGTGAGAAGCGGAGCAGGTAAATAAAGAGCGAGGAGTGGATCAGGTAAATAAAGAGTTAGGAGAGGAGGAGGTAACTAAAGAGTGAGAAGCGGAGCAGGTAAATAAAGAGCGAGGAGTGGAGCAGGTAAATAAAGAGTGAGAAGCGGAGCAGGTAAATAAAGAGCGAGGAGCGGAGCAGGTAAATAAAGAGCGAGGAGAGGAGCAGGTAAATAAAGAGTGAGAAGCGGAGCAGGTAAATAAAGAGCAAGGAGTGGAGCAGGTAAACATAGAGTGAGAAGCGGAGCAGGTCAATAAAGAGCGAGGAGTGGATCAGGTAAATAAAGAGAGAGGAGAGGAGCAGGTAAATAAAGAGCGAGGTGCGGAGCAGGTAAATAAAGATTGAGGAGTGGAACAGGCAAATAAAGTGCGAGGAGAGGCGCTGGTAATTAAAGGGTGAAGAGAGGTGCAGGTAAATAAAGAGCGAGGAGTGGAGCAGGAGAATAAAGAGTGAGCAGTGGAGCAGCTGAATAAAGAGTGAGGAGTGGAGCAGGTAAATAAAGAGTGAAGAGCGGAGCAGGTAAATAAAGAGCGAGGAGCGGAGCAGGTAAATAAAGGATCAAGAGAGGAGCAGGTAAATAATGAGCGAGGACTGGAGCAGGTAAATAAAGAGTGAAGAGCGGAGCAGGTAAATAAAGAGCGAGTAGCGGAGCAGGTAAATAAAGGATCAAGAGAGGAGCAGGTAAATAATGAGCGAGGAGTGGAGCAGGTAAATAAAGAGTGAGGAGTGGAGCAGGTAAATAAAGAGTGAGGAGAGGAGCAGGTGAATAAAGAGCGAGGAGCGGGACAGGTAAATAAAGATTGAGGAGAGGAGCAGTTAAATAAATAGAGAGGAGTGGAGCAGGTAAATAAAGAGCGACGAGAGGAGCAGGTAAATAAAGAGCGAGGAGCGGAGCAGGTAAATAGAGATTGAGGAGAGGAGCAGGTCAATAAATAGAGAGGAGTGGAGCAGGTAAATAAAGATTGAGGTGAGGAGCAGTTAAATAAATAGAGTGGAGTGGAGAAGGTGAATAAAGAGTGAGGAGTGGAGCAGGTAAATAAAGAGTGAGGAGCGGAGCAGGTAAATGAAGATTGAGGTGAGGAGCAGTTAAATAAATAGAGTGGAGTGGAGAAGGTAAATAAAGAGTGAGGAGTGGAGCAGGTATTTCAAGAGCGAGGAGCGGAGCAGGTAAACAAAGATTGAGGAGAGGAGCAGGTAAATAAATAGAGAGGAGTGGAGCAGGTAAATAAAGAGTGAGAAGTGGAGCAGGTAAATAAAGATTGAGGAGCGGAGCAGGTAAATGAAGATTGAGGTGAGGAGCTGTTAAATAAATAGAGTGGAGTGGAGAAGGTAAATAAAGAGTGAGGAGTGGAGCAGGGAAATCAACAGCAGAGAGAGGAAAATGTAAATAACGAGCGAGGAGCGGAGCACGTAAATATAGAGCGAGGAGTGTTGCAGGTAAATAAAGAGTGAGAAGCGGAGCAGGTAAATAAAGAGCGAGGAGTGGATCAGGTAAATAAAGAGTTAGGAGAGGAGGAGGTAACTAAAGAGTGAGAAGCGGAGCAGGTAAATAAAGAGCGAGGAGTGGAGCAGGTAAATAAAGAGTGAGAAGCGGAGCAGGTAAATAAAGAGCGAGGAGCGGAGCAGGTAAATAAAGAGCGAGGAGAGGAGCAGGTAAATAAAGAGTGAGAAGCGGAGCAGGTAAATAAAGAGCAAGGAGTGGAGCAGGTAAACATAGAGTGAGAAGCGGAGCAGGTCAATAAAGAGCGAGGAGTGGATCAGGTAAATAAAGAGAGAGGAGAGGAGCAGGTAAATAAAGAGCGAGGTGCGGAGCAGGTAAATAAAGATTGAGGAGTGGAACAGGCAAATAAAGTGCGAGGAGAGGCGCTGGTAATTAAAGGGTGAAGAGAGGTGCAGGTAAATAAAGAGCGAGGAGTGGAGCAGGAGAATAAAGAGTGAGCAGTGGAGCAGCTGAATAAAGAGTGAGGAGTGGAGCAGGTAAATAAAGAGTGAAGAGCGGAGCAGGTAAATAAAGAGCGAGGAGCGGAGCAGGTAAATAAAGGATCAAGAGAGGAGCAGGTAAATAATGAGCGAGGACTGGAGCAGGTAAATAAAGAGTGAAGAGCGGAGCAGGTAAATAAAGAGCGAGTAGCGGAGCAGGTAAATAAAGGATCAAGAGAGGAGCAGGTAAATAATGAGCGAGGAGTGGAGCAGGTAAATAAAGAGTGAGGAGTGGAGCAGGTGAATAAAGAGTGAGGAGTGGAGCAGGTAAATAAAGAGAGAGGTGTGGAGCAGGTAAATAAATAGTGAGGAGAGGAGCAGGTAAATAAAGAGAGAGGAGAGGAGAAGGTAAATAAAGAGTGAGGAGTGGAGCAGGTAAATAAAGAGCGAGGAGCGGAGCAGGTAAAGTAAGATTGAGGAGAGGAGCAGGTAAATAAAGAGCGAGGAGCGGAGCAGGTAAATAAAGATTGAGGAGTGAAGAAGGTCAATAAAGAGCGAGGAGCGGAGCAGGTAAGTAAAGAGCGAGGAGCGGAGCAGGTAAACAAAGAGTGAGGAGAGGAGCAGGTAAATAAGGAGTGAAGAGCGGAGTAGCTTAATAAAGTGTGAGAGCGGAGCAGCTTAATAAATAGCGAGGAGAGCAGCAGGTAAATAAAGAGTGAGGTGCTTATCAGGTAAATAAAGAGTGAGGAGTGGAGCAGGTAAATAAAGCGTGAGGAGAGGAGCAGGTAAATAAAGATTGAGAAGCGGAGCAGGTAAACAACGATTGAGGAGTGGAGCAGGTAAATAAAGAGTGAGGAGTGGAGCAGGTAAATAAAGAGAGAGGTGTGGAGCAGGTAAATAAAGAGCGAGGAGTGGAGCAGGTAAATAAAGAGTGAGGAGAGGAGCAGGTAAATAAAGAGTGAGGAGCAGAGTCGGTTAATAAAGAGTGAGGAGAGGAGCAGGTAAATAAAGATGAGGAGAGGAGCAGGGAAATAAATATACAGGAGTGGAGCAGGGAAATAAAGAGAGAGGTGCTTAGCAGGTAAATTAAGAGCGAGGAGCGGAGCAGGTAAAAAAAGAGGGAGGAGCGAAGCAGGCAAATAAAGATTGAGGAGAGGAGCAGGTAAATAAATAGTGAGCAGTGGAGCAGGTAAATAAAGAGCGAGGAGCGGAGCAGGTAAATAAAGTGCGAAGAGCGGAGCAGGTTAATAAAGAGTGAGGAGAGGAGCTGGTAAATAAAGAGAGAGGAGTGGAGCAGGTAAATAAAGAGAGAGGTGTGGAGCAGGTAAATAAAGAGCGAGGAGTCCAGCAGGTAAATAAAGAGAGAGGAGAGGAGCAGGTAAATAAAGAGTGAGGAGCAGAGTCGGTTAATAAAGAGTGAGGAGAGGAGCAGGTAAATAAAGATGAGGAGAGGAGCAGGTAAATAAAGAGAGAGGAGTGGAGCAGCTAAATAAAGACCGAGGAGCGGAGCAGGTAAAAAAAGAGGGAGGAGCGGAGCAGGCAAATAAAGAGTGAGGAGAGGAGATGGTAAATAAATAGACAGGAGTGGAGCAGGTAAATAAAGAGAGAGGTGCGGAGCAAGTAAATTAAGAGCGAGGAGCGGAGCAGGTAAATAAATAGCGAGGAGAGGAGCAGGTAAATAAAGAGTGAGATGAGGAGCAGGTGAATAAAGAGTGAGGAGTGGTGCAGGTAAATAAAGAGAGAGGTGCGGAGCAGGTAAATAAAGGACGAGGAGCGTTGCAGGTAAAAAAAGAGGGAAGAGCGGAGCAGCTTAATAAAGAGTGAGGAGTGGAGAAGATAAATAAAGAGCGAGGAGCGGAGCAGGTAAGTAAAGAGCGAGGAGCGGAGCAGGTAAATAAAGAGTGAGGAGAGGAGCAGGTAAATAAGGAGTGAAGAGCGGAGCAGCTTAATAAAGTGTGAGGAGCGGAGCAGATTGATAAAGAGCGAGGAGAGCAGCAGTTAAATAAAGAGTGAGGTGCTTATCAGGTAAATATAGAGAGAGGAGTGGAGCAGGTAAATAAAGCATGAGGAGAGGAGCAGGTGAATAAAGATTGAGAAGCGGAGCAGGTAATCAAAGATTGAGGAGTGGAGCAGGTAAATAAAGAGTGAGGAGTGGAGCAGGTAAATAAAGAGAGAGGTGTGGAGCTGGTAAATAAAGAGCGAGGAGTTGAGCAGGTAAATAAAGAGTGAGGAGAGGAGCAGGTGAATAAAGATGAGGAGAGGAGCAGGTGAATGAAGAGAGAGGAGTGGAGCAGCTAAATAAAGAGCGAGGAGCGGAGCAGGTAAAAAAAGAGGGAGGAGCGGAGCAGGCAAATAAAGAGTGAGGAGCGGAGCAAGTAAATAAAGAGCGAGGAGAGGAGCAGGTAAATAAAGAGCGAGGAGCGTAGCATGGAAATAAAGATTGAGGAGAGGAGATGGTAAATGAATAGACAGGAGTGGAGCAGGTAGATAAAGAGAGAGGTGCGGAGCAGGTAAATAAAGAGCGAGGAGCGGAACAGGTAAAAAAAGAGAGAGGAGCGAAGCAGGCAAATAAAGAGTGAGGAGAGGAGCAGGTAAATAAAGAGTGAGTAGTGGAGCAGGAAAATAAAGAGCGAGGAGCGGAGCAGGTAAATAAAGAGCGAAGAGCGGAGCAGGTTAATAAAGAGTGAGGAGAGGAGCTGGTAAATAAAGAGTGAGGAGAGGAGCAGGTAAATAAAGAGCGAGGAGCGGGACAGGTAAATAAAGAGTGAGGAGCGGAGCAGGTAAATAAATAGAGAGGAGTGGAGCAAGTAAATAAAGAGTGAGGAGTGGAGCAGCTAAATAAAGAGCAGAGAGAGGAGCAATTAAAGAAAGAGCGAGGAGTGGAGCAGGTAAATATAGAGCGAGCAGTGGAGCAGGTAAATAATGAGCGAGGAGCCGAGCAGAAAAATAAAGAGTGAAGAGCGGAGCAGGTAAATAAAGCGCGAGGAGAGCAGCAGGTAAATAAAGAGTGTGGAGTGGAGCAGGTAAATAAAGAGTGAGGAGCCGAGCAGGTCAATAAAGAGTGAAGAGCGGAGCAGGTAAATAAAGAGCGAGGAGAGCAGCACGTTAATAAAGAGTGAGGAGTGGAGCACGTAAATAAAGAGTGAAGAGAGGAGCAGGTAAATAAAGAGCGAGGAGCGGAGCAGGAAAATAAAGAGCGAGGAGCGGAGCAGGTTAATAAGGAGTGAGGAGAGGAGCTGGTAAATAAAGAGCGAGGAGCCGAACAGGTAAGTAAAGAGCGATGAGTGGAGCAGGTAAATAAAGAGAGAGGTGTGGAGCAGGTAAATAAAGAGCGAGGACCGGAGCAGGTAAATAAAGTGCGAGGATTGGAGCAGGTACAGAAAGAGCGAGGAGAGGAGCAGGTAAATAAAGAGTGAAGAGCGGAGCAGGTAAACAATGAGCGAGGAGCAGAGCAGGTAAAGAAAGAGTGAGCATTGGAGCAGGTAAATAAAGAGCGAGGAGAGGCGCTGGTAAATAAATGGTGAAGAGAGGAGCAGGTAATTAAAGAGCGAGGAGTGGAGCAGGTAAATAAAGAGTGAGGAGTGGAGCAGGTGAATAAAGAGTGAGGAGTGGAGCAGGTAAATAAAGAGTGAAGAGCGGAGCAGGTAAATAAAGAGCGAGGAGCGGAGCAGGGAAATAAAGGATCAAGAGAGGAGCAGGTAAATAATGAGCGAGGAGTGGAGCAGGTAAATAAAGAGTGAGGAGTGGAGCAGGTGAATAAAGAGTGAGGAGTGGAGCAGGTAAATAAAGAGAGAGGTGTGGAGCAGGTAAATAAATAGTGAGGAGAGGAGAAGGTAAATAAAGAGTGAGGAGTGGAGCAGGTAAATAAAGAGCGAGGAGCGGAGCAGGTAAAGTAAGATTGAGGAGAGGAGCAGTTAAATAAAGAGCGAGGAGCGGAGCAGGTAAATAAAGATTGAGGAGTGGAGAAGGTAAATAAAGAGAGAGGTCTGGAGCAGGTAAATAAAAAGCGAGGAGCGGAGCAGGTAAATAAAGATTGAGTAGAGGAGCAGGTAAATAGAGAGTGAGCAGTGGAGCAGGTAAATAAAGAGCGAGGAGAGGAGCAGGTAAACAAAGAGTGAGGAGAGGAGCAGGTAAATAAAGAGTGAATAGTGGAGCAGGAAAATAAAGAGCGAGGAGCGGAGCAGGAAAATAAAGAGCGAGGAGCGGAGCAGGTTAATAAGGAGTGAGGAGAGGAGCTGGTAAATAAAGAGCGAGGAGCCGAACAGGTAAGTAAAGAGCGATGAGTGGAGCAGGTAAATAAAGAGAGAGGTGTGGAGCAGGTAAATAAAGAGCGAGGAGCGGTGCAGGTAAATAAAGTGCGAGGAGTGGAGCAGGTACAGAAAGAGCGAGGAGAGGAGCAGGTAAATAAAGAGTGAAGAGCGGAGCAGGTAATCAATGAGCGAGGAGCAGAGCAGGTAAAGAAAGAGTGAGCAGTGGAGCAGGTAAATAAAGAGCGAGGAGAGGCGCTGGTAAATAAAGGGTGAAGAGAGGAGCAGGTAATTAAAGAGCGAGGAGTGGAGCAGGTAAATAAAGAGTGAGGAGTGGAGCAGGTGAATAAAGAGTGAGGAGTGGAGCAGGTAAATAAAGAGTGAAGAGCGGAGCAGGTAAATAAAGAGCGAGGAGCGGAGCAGGGAAATAAAGGATCAAGAGAGGAGCAGGTAAATAATGAGCGAGGAGTGGAGCAGGTAAATAAAGAGTGAGGAGTGGAGCAGGTGAATAAAGAGTGAGGAGTGGAGCAGGTAAATAAAGAGAGAGGTGTGGAGCAGGTAAATAAATAGTGAGGAGAGGAGCAGGTAAATAAATAGTGAGGAGTGGAGCAGGTAAATAAAGAGCGAGGAGCGGAGCAGGTAAAGTAAGATTGAGGAGAGGAGCAGTTAAATAAAGAGCGAGGAGCGGAGCAGGTAAATAAAGATTGAGGAGTGGAGAAGGTAAATAAAGAGCGAGGAGCGGAGCAGGTAAGTAAAGAGCGAGGAGCGGAGCAGGTAAATAAAGAGTGAGGAAAGGAGCAGGTAAATAAAGTGTGAGGAGCGGAGCAGCTTAATAAAGAGCGAGGAGAGCAGCAGGTAAATAAAGAGTGAGGAGCGTATCAGGTAAATAAAGAGTGAGGAGTGGAGCAGGTAAATAAAGCGTGAGGAGAGGAGCAGGTAAATAAAGAGTGAGAAGCGGAGCAGGAAAACAAAGAGTGAGGAGTGGAGCAGGTAAATAAAGAGTGAGGAGTGGAGCAGGTAAATAAAGAGAGAAGTGTGGAGCAGGTAAATAAAGAGCGAGGAGCGGAGCAGGTAAATAAAGAGTGAGTAGAGGAGCAGGTAAATAAAGAGTGAGGAGCAGAGTCGGTTAATAAAGAGTGAGGAGAGGAGCAGGTAAATAAAGATGAGGAGAGGAGCAGGTAAATAAAGAGAGAGGAGTGGAGCAGGTAAACAAAGAGTGAGGAGAGGAGCAGGTAAATAAAGAGTGCATAGTGGAGCAGGAAAATAAAGAGCGAGGAGCGGAGCAGGAAAATAAAGAGCGAGGAGCGGAGCAGGTTAATAAGGAGTGAGGAGAGGAGCTGGTAAATAAAGAGCGAGGAGCCGAACAGGTAAGTAAAGAGCGATGAGTGGAGCAGGTAAATAAAGAGAGAGGTGTGGAGCAGGTAAATAAAGAGCGAGGAGCGGTGCAGGTAAATAAAGTGCGAGGAGTGGAGCAGGTACAGAAAGAGCGAGGAGAGGAGCAGGTAAATAAAGAGTGAAGAGCGGAGCAGGTAAACAATGAGCGAGGAGCAGAGCAGGTAAAGAAAGAGTGAGCAGTGGAGCAGGTAAATAAAGAGCGAGGAGAGGCGCTGGTAAATAAAGGGTGAAGAGAGGAGCAGGTAATTAAAGAGCGAGGAGTGGAGCAGGTAAATAAAGAGTGAGGAGTGGAGCAGGTGAATAAAGAGTGAGGAGTGGAGCAGGTAAATAAAGAGTGAAGAGCGGAGCAGGTAAATAAAGAGCGAGGAGCGGAGCAGGGAAATAAAGGATCAAGAGAGGAGCAGGTAAATAATGAGCGAGGAGTGGAGCAGGTAAATAAAGAGTGAGGAGTGGAGCAGGTGAATAAAGAGTGAGGAGTGGAGCAGGTAAATAAAGAGAGAGGTGTGGAGCAGGTAAATAAATAGTGAGGAGAGGAGCAGGTAAATAAATAGTGAGGAGTGGAGCAGGTAAATAAAGAGAGAGGAGCGGAGCAGGTAAAGTAAGATTGAGGAGAGGAGCAGTTAAATAAAGAGCGAGGAGCGGAGCAGGTAAATAAAGATTGAGGAGTGGAGAAGGTAAATAAAGAGCGAGGAGCGGAGCAGGTAAGTAAAGAGCGAGGAGCGGAGCAGGTAAATAAAGAGTGAGGAGAGGAGCAGGTAAATAAAGTGTGAGGAGCGGAGCAGCTTAATAAAGAGCGAGGAGAGCAGCAGGTAAATAAAGAGTGAGGAGCGTATCAGGTAAATAAAGAGTGAGGAGTGGAGCAGGTAAATAAAGCGTGAGGAGAGGAGCAGGTAAATAAAGAGTGAGAAGCGGAGCAGGAAAACAAAGAGTGAGGAGTGGAGCAGGTAAATAAAGAGTGAGGAGTGGAGCAGGTAAATAAAGAGAGAAGTGTGGAGCAGGTAAATAAAGAGCGAGGAGCGGAGCAGGTAAATAAAGAGTGAGTAGAGGAGCAGGTAAATAAAGAGTGAGGAGCAGAGTCGGTTAATAAAGAGTGAGGAGAGGAGCAGGTAAATAAAGATGAGGAGAGGAGCAGGTAAATAAAGAGAGAGGAGTGGAGCAGGTAAACAAAGAGCGAGGAGAGGAGCAGGTAAATAAAGAGTGACGAGTGGAGCAGGAAAATAAAGAGCGAGGAGCAGAGCAGGTAAAGAAAGAGTGAGCAGTGGAGCAGGTAAATAAAGAGTGAGGAGAGGAGCTGGTAAATAAAGAGCGAGGAGCCGAACAGGTAAGTAAAGAGCGATGAGTGGAGCAGGTAAATAAAGAGAGAGGTGTGGAGCAGGTAAATAAAGAGCGAGGAGCGGTGCAGGTAAATAAAGTGCGAGGAGTGGAGCAGGTACAGAAAGAGCGAGGAGAGGAGCAGGTAAATAAAGAGTGAAGAGCGGAGCAGGTAAACAATGAGCGAGGAGCAGAGCAGGTAAAGAAAGAGTGAGCAGTGGAGCAGGTAAATAAAGAGCGAGGAGAGGCGCTGGTAAATAAAGGGTGAAGAGAGGAGCAGGTAATTAAAGAGCGAGGAGTGGAGCAGGTAAATAAAGAGTGAGGAGTGGAGCAGGTGAATAAAGAGTGAGGAGTGGAGCAGGTAAATAAAGAGTGAAGAGCGGAGCAGGTAAATAAAGAGCGAGGAGCGGAGCAGGGAAATAAAGGATCAAGAGAGGAGCAGGTAAATAATGAGCGAGGAGTGGAGCAGGTAAATAAAGAGTGAGGAGTGGAGCAGGTGAATAAAGAGTGAGGAGTGGAGCAGGTAAATAAAGAGAGAGGTGTGGAGCAGGTAAATAAATAGTGACGAGAGGAGCAGGTAAATAAATAGTGAGGAGTGGAGCAGGTAAATAAAGAGCGAGGAGCGGAGCAGGTAAAGTAAGATTGAGGAGAGGAGCAGTTAAATAAAGAGCGAGGAGCGGAGCAGGTAAATAAAGATTGAGGAGTGGAGAAGGTAAATAAAGAGCGAGGAGCGGAGCAGGTAAGTAAAGAGCGAGGAGTGGAGCAGGTAAATAAAGAGTGAGGAGAGGAGCAGGTAAATAAAGTGTGAGGAGCGGAGCAGCTTAATAAAGAGCGAGGAGAGCAGCAGGTAAATAAAGAGTGAGGAGCGTATCAGGTAAATAAAGAGTGAGGAGTGGAGCAGGTAAATAAAGCGTGAGGAGAGGAGCAGGTAAATAAAGAGTGAGAAGCGGAGCAGGAAAACAAAGAGTGAGGAGTGGAGCAGGTAAATAAAGAGTGAGGAGTGGAGCAGGTAAATAAAGAGAGAAGTGTGGAGCAGGTAAATAAAGAGCGAGGAGCGGAGCAGGTAAATAAAGAGTGAGTAGAGGAGCAGGTAAATAAAGAGTGAGGAGCAGAGTCGGTTAATAAAGAGTGAGGAGAGGAGCAGGTAAATAAAGATGAGGAGAGGAGCAGGTAAATAAAGAGAGAGGAGTGGAGCAGGTAAACAAAGAGCGAGGAGAGGAGCAGGTAAATAAAGAGTGACGAGCGGAGCAGGTAAATAATGAGCGAGGAGCAGAGCAGGTAAAGAAAGAGTGAGCAGTGGAGCAGGTAAATAAAGAGCGAGGAGCGGAGCAGGTAAAAAAAGAGGGAGGAGCGGAGCAGGCAAATATAGAGTGAGGAGAGGAGCAGGTAAATAAAGAGTGATTCGTGGAGCAGGTAAATAAAGAGGGAGGAGCGGAGCAGGTAAATAAAGAGCGAAAAGCGGAGCAGGTTAATAAAGAGTGAGGAGAGGAGCTGGTAAATAAAGAGTGAGGAGAGGAGCAGGTAAATAAAGAGCGAGGAGCGGGACAGGTAAATAAAGAGCGAGGAGTGGAGCAGGTAAATAAAGAGTGTGGAGTGGAGCAGGCAAATAAAGAGAGAGGTGTGGAGCAGGTAAATAAAGAGCGAGGAGCGCAGCAGGTAAATAAAGAGTGAGGAGAGGAGCAGGTAAATAAAGAGTGAGGAGCAGAGTCGGTTAATAAAGTTTGAGGAGAGGAGCAGGTAAATAAAGATGAGGAGAGGAGCAGGTAAATAAAGAGAGAGGAGTGGAGCAGGTAAACAAAGTGTGACGAGCGGAGCAGGTAAATAATGAGCGAGGAGCAGAGCAGGTAAAGAAAGAGTGAGCAGTGGAGCAGGTAAATAAAGAGCTAGGAGCGGAGCAGGAAAAAAAAGAGGGAGGAACGGAGCAGGCAAATAAAGAGTGAGGATAGGAGCAGGTAAATAAAGAGTGATTAGTGGAGCAGGTAAATAAAGAGCGAAGAGCGGAGCAGTTTAATAAAGAGTGAGGAGAGGAGCTGGTAAATAAAGAGTGAGGAGAGGAGCAGGTAAATAAAGAGAGAGGAGCGGGTCAGGTAAATAAAGAGTGAGGAGCGGAGCAGGTAAATCAATAGAGAGGAGTGGAGCAAGTAAATAAAGAGTGAGGAGTGGAGCAGCTAAATAAAGAGCAGAGAGAGGAGCAATTAAAGAAAGAGCGAGGAGTGGAGCAGGTAAATATAGAGCGAGGAGTGGAGCAGGTAAATAAAGAGCGAGGAGCCGAGCAGGTAAATAAAGAGTGAAAAGCGGAGCAGGTAAATAAAGAGCGAGGAGCCGGACAGGTAAATAAAGAGCGAGGAGTGGAGCAGGTAAATAAAGAGTGAGGAGCCGAGCAGGTAAATAAAGAGTGAAGAGCGGAGCAGGTAAATAAAGAGCGAGGAGAGCAGCAGTTAAATAAAGAGTGAGGAGTGGAGCACGTAAATAAAGAGTGAAGAGCGGAGCAGGTAAATAAAGAGTTAGGAGCGGAGCAGGTAAATAAAAAAGTGAGGTGAGGAGCAGGTAAATAAAGAGAGAGGTGTGGAGCAGATAAACAACGAGTGAGGAGAGGAGCAGGTAAATAAAGAGCGAGGAGCGGAGCAGGTAAATAAAGATTGAGTAGAGGAGCAGGTAAATAAAGAGTGAGCAGTGGAGCAGGTAAATAAAGAGCGAGGAGCGGAGCAGGAAAATAAAGAGCGAGGAGTCGAGCAGGTAAATAAAGAGAGAGGTGTGGAGCAGGTAAATAAAGAGCGAGGAGCGGAGCAGGTAAATAAAGAGTGAGGAGAGGAGCAGGTCAATAAAGGGCGAGGAGCAGAGTCGGTTAATAAAGAGTGAGGAGCAGAGCAGGTAAAGAAAGAGTGAGCAGTGGAGCAGGTAAATAAAGATTGAGGAGAGGAGCAAGTAAATAAATAGACAGGAGTGGAGCAGGTAAATAAACAGTGAGGAGCGGAGCAGGGAAATAAAGAGCGAGGAGCGGAGCAGATAAATAAAGAGCGAGGAGCGGAGCAGATAAATAAAGAGCGAGGAGCGGAGCAGGTGAATAAAGAGCGAGGAGCGGACCAGATAAATAAAGAGCGCGGAGTCGATCAGGTAAATATAGAGCGAGGAGTGGTGCAGGTAAATAAAGAGCGAGGAGAGGCGCTGGTAAATATAGGGTGAAGAGAGGAGCAGGTAAATAAAGAGCGAGGAGTGGAGCAGGTAAATAAAGATTGAGGAGTGGAGCAGGTGAATAAAGAGTGAGGAGTGGAGCAGGTAAATAAAGAGTGTAGAGCGGAGCAGGTAAATAAAGAGCGAGGAGCGGAGCAGGTAAATAAAGGATCAAGAGAGCAGCAGGTAAATAATGAGCGAGGAGTGGAGCAGGTAAACAAAGAGTGAGGAGTGGAGCAGGTGAATAAAGAATGAGGAGTGGAGCAGGTAAATAAAGAGAGAGGTGTGGAGCAGGTAAATAAATAGTGAGGAGAGGAGCAGGTAAATAAAGAGAGAGGAGAGGAGAAGGGAAATAAAGAGTGAGGAGTGGAGCAGGTAAATAAAGAGAGAGGAGAGGAGAAGGTAAATAAAGAGTGAGTAGTGGAGCAGGTAAATAAAGAGCGACCAGCGGAGCAGGAAAATAAAGAACGAGGAGCGGAGCAGGTTAATAAGGAGTGAGGAGAGGAGCTGGTAAATAAAGAGTGAGGAGAGGAGCAGGTAAATAAAGAGCGATGAGTGGAGCAGGTAAATAAAGAGAGAGGTGTGGAGCAGGTAAATAAAGAGCGAGGAGCGGTGCAGGTAAATAAAGTGCGAGGAGTGGAGCAGGTACAGAAAGAGCGAGGTGAGGAGCAGGTAAATAAAGAGTGAAGAGCGGAGCAGGTAATCAATGAGCGAGGAGCAGAGCAGGTAAAGAAAGAGTGAGCAGTGGAGCAGGTAAATAAAGAGCGAGGAGAGGCGCTGGTAAATAAAGGGTGAAGAGAGGAGCAGGTAATTAAAGAGCGAGGAGTGGAGCAGGTAAATAAAGAGTGAGGAGTGGAGCAGGTGAATAAAGAGTGAGGAGTGGAGCAGGTAAATAAAGAGTGAAGAGCGGAGCAGGTAAATAAAGAGCGAGGAGCGGAGCAGGGAAATAAAGGATCAAGAGAGGAGCAGGTAAATAATGAGCGAGGAGTGGAGCAGGTAAATAAAGAGTGAGGAGTGGAGCAGGTAAATAAATAGCGAGGAGAGGAGCAGGTAAACAAAGAGTGAGGAGAGGAGCAGGTAAATAAAGAGTGAATAGTGGAGCAGGAAAATAAAGAGC
This sequence comes from Heptranchias perlo, assembly GCF_035084215.1. Taxonomy (NCBI): domain Eukaryota; kingdom Metazoa; phylum Chordata; class Chondrichthyes; order Hexanchiformes; family Hexanchidae; genus Heptranchias; species Heptranchias perlo. Next base: position 2,221,897 of record NW_027139453.1, on the reverse strand, counting down.
GAGGAGCGGAGCAGGAAAATAAAGAGCGAGGAGCGGAGCAGGTTAATAAGGAGTGAGGAGAGGAGCTGGTAAATAAAGAGCGAGGAGCCGAACAGGTAAGTAAAGAGCGATGAGTGGAGCAGGTAAATAAAGAGAGAGGTGTGGAGCAGGTAAATAAAGAGCGAGGAGCGGTGCAGGTAAATAAAGTGCGAGGAGTGGAGCAGGTACAGAAAGAGCGAGGAGAGGAGCAGGTAAATAAAGAGTGAAGAGCGGAGCAGGTAATCAATGAGCGAGGAGCAGAGCAGGTAAAGAAAGAGTGAGCAGTGGAGCAGGTAAATAAAGAGCGAGGAGAGGCGCTGGTAAATAAAGGGTGAAGAGAGGAGCAGGTAATTAAAGAGCGAGGAGTGGAGCAGGTAAATAAAGAGTGAGGAGTGGAGCAGGTGAATAAAGAGTGAGGAGTGGAGCAGGTAAATAAAGAGTGAAGAGCGGAGCAGGTAAATAAAGAACGAGGAGCGGAGCAGGGAAATAAAGGATCAAGAGAGGAGCAGGTAAATAATGAGCGAGGAGTGGAGCAGGTAAATAAAGAGTGAGGAGTGGAGCAGGTGAATAAAGAGTGAGGAGTGGAGCAGGTAAATAAAGAGAGAGGTGTGGAGCAGGTAAATAAATAGTGAGGAGAGGAGCAGGTAAATAAATAGTGAGGAGTGGAGCAGGTAAATAAAGAGCGAGGAGCGGAGCAGGTAAAGTAAGATTGAGGAGAGGAGCAGTTAAATAAAGAGCGAGGAGCGGAGCAGGTAAATAAAGATTGAGGAGTGGAGAAGGTAAATAAAGAGCGAGGAGCGGAGCAGGTAAGTAAAGAGCGAGGAGCGGAGCAGGTAAATAAAGAGTGAGGAAAGGAGCAGGTAAATAAAGTGTGAGGAGCGGAGCAGCTTAATAAAGAGCGAGGAGAGCAGCAGGTAAATAAAGAGTGAGGAGCGTATCAGGTAAATAAAGAGTGAGGAGTGGAGCAGGTAAATAAAGCGTGAGGAGAGGAGCAGGTAAATAAAGAGTGAGAAGCGGAGCAGGAAAACAAAGAGTGAGGAGTGGAGCAGGTAAATAAAGAGTGAGGAGTGGAGCAGGTAAATAAAGAGAGAAGTGTGGAGCAGGTAAATAAAGAGCGAGGAGCGGAGCAGGTAAATAAAGAGTGAGTAGAGGAGCAGGTAAATAAAGAGTGAGGAGCAGAGTCGGTTAATAAAGAGTGAGGAGAGGAGCAGGTAAATAAAGATGAGGAGAGGAGCAGGTAAATAAAGAGAGAGGAGTGGAGCAGGTAAACAAAGAGCGAGGAGAGGAGCAGGTAAATAAAGAGTGACGAGCGGAGCAGGTAAATAATGAGCGAGGAGCAGAGCAGGTAAAGAAAGAGTGAGCAGTGGAGCAGGTAAATAAAGAGCGAGGAGCGGAGCAGGTAAAAAAAGAGGGAGGAGCGGAGCAGGCAAATATAGAGTGAGGAGAGGAGCAGGTAAATAAAGAGTGATTCGTGGAGCAGGTAAATAAAGAGGGAGGAGCGGAGCAGGTAAATAAAGAGCGAAAAGCGGAGCAGGTTAATAAAGAGTGAGGAGAGGAGCTGGTAAATAAAGAGTGAGGAGAGGAGCAGGTAAATAAAGAGCGAGGAGCGGGACAGGTAAATAAAGAGCGAGGAGTGGAGCAGGTAAATAAAGAGTGTGGAGTGGAGCAGGCAAATAAAGAGAGAGGTGTGGAGCAGGTAAATAAAGAGCGAGGAGCGCAGCAGGTAAATAAAGAGTGAGGAGAGGAGCAGGTAAATAAAGAGTGAGGAGCAGAGTCGGTTAATAAAGTTTGAGGAGAGGAGCAGGTAAATAAAGATGAGGAGAGGAGCAGGTAAATAAAGAGAGAGGAGTGGAGCAGGTAAACAAAGTGTGACGAGCGGAGCAGGTAAATAATGAGCGAGGAGCAGAGCAGGTAAAGAAAGAGTGAGCAGTGGAGCAGGTAAATAAAGAGCTAGGAGCGGAGCAGGAAAAAAAAGAGGGAGGAACGGAGCAGGCAAATAAAGAGTGAGGATAGGAGCAGGTAAATAAAGAGTGATTAGTGGAGCAGGTAAATAAAGAGCGAAGAGCGGAGCAGTTTAATAAAGAGTGAGGAGAGGAGCTGGTAAATAAAGAGTGAGGAGAGGAGCAGGTAAATAAAGAGAGAGGAGCGGGTCAGGTAAATAAAGAGTGAGGAGCGGAGCAGGTAAATCAATAGAGAGGAGTGGAGCAAGTAAATAAAGAGTGAGGAGTGGAGCAGCTAAATAAAGAGCAGAGAGAGGAGCAATTAAAGAAAGAGCGAGGAGTGGAGCAGGTAAATATAGAGCGAGGAGTGGAGCAGGTAAATAAAGAGCGAGGAGCCGAGCAGGTAAATAAAGAGTGAAAAGCGGAGCAGGTAAATAAAGAGCGAGGAGCCGGACAGGTAAATAAAGAGCGAGGAGTGGAGCAGGTAAATAAAGAGTGAGGAGCCGAGCAGGTAAATAAAGAGTGAAGAGCGGAGCAGGTAAATAAAGAGCGCGGAGAGCAGCAGTTAAATAAAGAGTGAGGAGTGGAGCACGTAAATAAAGAGTGAAGAGCGGAGCAGGTAAATAAAGAGTTAGGAGCGGAGCAGGTAAATAAAAAAGTGAGGTGAGGAGCAGGTAAATAAAGAGAGAGGTGTGGAGCAGATAAACAACGAGTGAGGAGAGGAGCAGGTAAATAAAGAGCGAGGAGCGGAGCAGGTAAATAAAGATTGAGTAGAGGAGCAGGTAAATAAAGAGTGAGCAGTGGAGCAGGTAAATAAAGAGCGAGGAGCGGAGCAGGAAAATAAAGAGCGAGGAGTCGAGCAGGTAAATAAAGAGAGAGGTGTGGAGCAGGTAAATAAAGAGCGAGGAGCGGAGCAGGTAAATAAAGAGTGAGGAGAGGAGCAGGTCAATAAAGGGCGAGGAGCAGAGTCGGTTAATAAAGAGTGAGGAGCAGAGCAGGTAAAGAAAGAGTGAGCAGTGGAGCAGGTAAATAAAGATTGAGGAGAGGAGCAAGTAATTAAATAGACAGGAGTGGAGCAGGTAAATAAACAGTGAGGAGCGGAGCAGGGAAATAAAGAGCGAGGAGCGGAGCAGATAAATAAAGAGCGAGGAGCGGAGCAGATAAATAAAGAGCGAGGAGCGGAGCAGGTGAATAAAGAGCGAGGAGCGGACCAGATAAATAAAGAGCGCGGAGTCGATCAGGTAAATATAGAGCGAGGAGTGGTGCAGGTAAATAAAGAGCGAGGAGAGGCGCTGGTAAATATAGGGTGAAGAGAGGAGCAGGTAAATAAAGAGCGAGGAGTGGAGCAGGTAAATAAAGATTGAGGAGTGGAGCAGGTGAATAAAGAGTGAGGAGTGGAGCAGGTAAATAAAGAGTGTAGAGCGGAGCAGGTAAATAAAGAGCGAGGAGCGGAGCAGGTAAATAAAGGATCAAGAGAGGAGCAGGTAAATAATGAGCGAGGAGTGGAGCAGGTAAACAAAGAGTGAGGAGTGGAGCAGGTGAATAAAGAGTGAGGAGTGGAGCAGGTAAATAAAGAGAGAGGTGTGGAGAAGGTAAATAAATAGTGAGGAGAGGAGCAGGTAAATAAAGAGAGAGGAGAGGAGAAGGGAAATAAAGAGTGAGGAGTGGAGCAGGTAAATAAAGAGAGAGGAGAGGAGAAGGTAAATAAAGAGTGAGTAGTGGAGCAGGTAAATAAAGAGCGACCAGCGGAGCAGGAAAATAAAGAACGAGGAGCGGAGCAGGTTAATAAGGAGTGAGGAGAGGAGCTGGTAAATAAAGAGTGAGGAGAGGAGCAGGTAAATAAAGATCGAGGAGCCGAACAGGTAAATAAAGAGCGAGGAGTGGAGCAGGGAAATAAAGAGAGAGGTGTGGAGCAGGTAAATAAAGAGCGAGGAGCGCAGCAGGTAAATAAAGAGTGAGGAGAGCAGCAGGTCAATAAAGTGCGAGGAGCAGAGTCGGTTAATAAAGAGTGAGGAGAGGAGCAGGTAAATAAAGATGAGGAGAGGAGCAGGTAAATAAAGAGAGAGGAGTGGAGCAGGTAAATAAAGAGCGAGGAGAGGAGCAGGTAAATAAAGAGTGAAGAACGGAGCAGGTAAATAATGAGCGAGGAGCAGAGCAGGTAAAGAAAGAGTGAGCAGTGGAGCAGGTAAATAAAGAGCGAGGAGCGGAGCAGGTAAAAAAAGAGGGAGGAGCGGAGCAGGCAAATAAAGAGTGAGGAGCGGAGCAGGTAAATAAATAGCGAGGAGAGGAGCAGGTAAATAAAGAGTGAGGAGTGGAGCAGCTAAATAAAGAGCGACGAGCCGAGCAGGTTAATAAAGAGCGAGGAGCGGAGCAGGTAAATAAAGAGCGAGGAGTGGATCAGGTAAATATAGAGCGAGGAGTGGTGCAGGTAAATAAAGAGCGAGGAGCGGAGCAGGTAAATAAAGATTGAGGAGAGGAGCAGGTAAATAAAGAATGAGCAGTGGAGCAGGTAAATAACGAGCGAGGAGCGGAGCAGGTAAATAAAGGGTGAGGAGAGGAGCAGGTAAATAAAGAGTGAGTAATGGAGCAGGTAAATAAAGAGCGAGGAGCGGAGCAGGAAAATAAAGAGCGAGGAGCGGAGTAGGTTAATGAGGAGTGAGGAGAGGAGCTGGTAAATAAAGAGTGAGGAGAGGAGCAGGTAAATAAAGAGCGAGGAGCCGAACAGGTAAATAAAGAGCGAGGAGTGGAGCAGGTAAATAAAGAGAGAGGTGTGGAGCAGGTAAATAAAGAGCGAGGAGCGGAGCAGGTAAATAAAGAGTGAGGAGAGGAGCAGGTCAATAAAGAGCGAGGTGCAGAGTCGGTTAATAAAGAGTGAGGAGAGGAGCAGGTAAATAAAGATGAGGAGAGGAGCAGGTAAATAAAGAGAGAGGAGAGGAGCAGGTAAAAAAAGAGTGAGGAGTGGAGCAGCTAAATAAAGAGCGACGAGCGGAGCAGGTAAATAAAGAGCGAGGAGCGGAGCAGGTAAATAAAGAGCGAGGAGTGGATCAGGTAAATATAGAGCGAGGAGTGGTGCAGGTAAATAAAGAGTGAGAAGAGGAGCAGGGAAATAAAGAGCGAGGAGCGGAGCAGATAAATAAAGAGCGAGGAGCGGAGCAGGTGAATAAAGAGCGAGGAGCGGAGCAGATAAATAAAGAGCGAGGAGTGGATCAGGTAAATATAGAGCGAGGAGTGGTGCAGGTAAATAAAGAGCGAGGAGAGGCGCTGGTAAATAAAGAGTGAAGAGAGGAGCAGGTAAATAAAGAGCGAGGAGTGGAGCAGGTAAATAAAGAGTGAGGAGTGGAGCAGGTGAATAAAGAGTGAGGAGTGGAGCAGGTAAATAAAGAGTGAAGAGCGGAGCAGGTAAATAAAGAGCGAGGAGCGGAGCAGGTAAATAAAGGATCAAGCGAGGAGCAGGTAAATAATGAGCGAGGAGTGGAGCAGGTAAATAAAGAGTGAGGAGTGGAGCAGGTGAATAAAGAGTGAGGAGTGGAGCAGGTAAATAAATAGTGAGGAGAGGAGCAGGTAAATAAATAGTGAGGAGAGGAGCAGGTAAATAAAGAGAGAGGAGAGGAGAAGGGAAATAAAGAGTGAGGAGTGGAGCAGGAAAATAAAGAGAGAGGAGCGGAGCAGGTAAAGTAAGATTGAGGAGAGGAGCAGGTAAACAAAGAGCGAGGAGCGGAGCAGGTAAATACAGATTGAGGAGTGGAGAAGGTAAATAAAGAGCGAGGAGCGCAGCAGCTTATTCAAGTGTGAGGAGCGGAGCAGCTTAATAAAGAGCGAGGAGAGCAGCAGGTGAATAATGAGCGAGGAGCGGAGCAGATAAATAAAGAGCGAGGAGTGGATCAGGTAAATATAGAGCGAGAAGTGGTGCAGGTAAATAAAAAGCGAGGAGAGGCGCTGGTAAATAAAGGGTGAAGAGAGGAGCAGGTAAATAAAGAGCGAGGAGTGGAGCAGTTAAATAAAGAGTGAAGTGCGGAGCCGGGAAATAAAGAGCGAGGAGCGGAGCAGGTAAATAAAGGATCAAGAGAGGAGCAGGTAAATAATGAGCCAGGAGTGGAGCAGGTGAATAAAGAGTGAGGAGTGGAGCAGGTAAATAAAGAGCGAGGAGCGGAGCAGGTAAATAAAGGAACAAGAGAGGAGCAGGTAAATTATGAGCGAGGAGTGGAGCAGGTAAATAAAGAGTGAGGAGTGGAGCAGGTGAATAAAGAGTGAGGAGTGGAGCAGGTAAATAAAGAGAGAGGTGTGGAGCAGGTAAATAAATAGAGAGGAGAGGAGCAGGGAAATAAAGAGAGAGGAGAGGAGAAAGTAAATAAAGAGTGAGGAGTGGAGCAGGTAAATGAAGAGAGAGGAGAGGAGAAGGTAAATAAAGAGTGAGGAGTGGAGCAGGTAAATAAAGAGCGAGGAGCGGAGCATGTAAAGTAAGATTGAGGAGAGGAGCAGGTAAATAAAGAGCGAGGAGCGGAGCGGGTAAATGAAGATTGAGGAGTGGAGAAGGTAAATGAAGAGCGAGGAGCGGAGCAGGTAAGTAAAGAGCGAGGACCGGAGCAGGTAAATAAAGAGCGATGAGCGGGACAGGTAAATAAAGAGCGAGGAGTGGATCAGGTGAATAAAGAGCGAGGAGCGGAGCAGATAAATAAAGAGCGAGGAGTGGATCAGGTGAATAAAGAGCGAGGAGCGGACCAGATAAATAAAGAGCGAGGAGTGGATCAGGTGAATAAAGAGCGAGGAGCGGAGCAGATAAATAAAGAGCGAGGAGTGGAGCAGGTGAATAAAGATTGAGGAGTGGAGCAGGTAAATAAAGAGAGAGGTGTGGAGCAGGTAAATAAAGAGAGAGGTGTGGAGCAGGTAAATAAATAGTGAGGAGAGGAGCAGGTGAATAAAGAGAGAGGAGAGGAGAAGGGAAATAAAGAGTGAGGAGTGGAGCAGGAAAATAAAGTGAGAGGAGAGGAGAAGGTAATTAAAGAGTGAGGAGTGGAGCAGGTAAATAAAGAGCGAGGAGCGGACCAGGTAAAGTAAGATTGAGGAGAGGAGCAGGTAAATAAAGAGCGAGGAGCGGAGCAGGTAAACAAAGATTGAGGAGTGGAGAAGGTAAATGAAGAGCGAGGAGCGGAGCGGGTAAGTAAAGAGCGAGGACCGGAGCAGGTAAATAAAGAGTGAGGAGAGGAGCAGGTAATAGATTGAAGAGCGGAGCAGCTTAATCAAGTGTGAGGAGCGGAGCAGCTTAATAAAGAGCGAGGAGAGCAGCAGGAAAATAAAGCGTGAGGAGCGTATCAGGTAAATAAAGAGTGAGGAGTGGAACAGGTAAATAAAGAGTGAGTAGAGGAGCAGGTAATTAAAGAGTGAGAAGCGGAGCAGGTAAACAAAGAGTGAGGAGTGGAGCAGGTAAATAAAGAGCGAAGAGCCGAGCAGGTAAATAAAGAGTGAAGAGCGGAGCAGGTAAATAAAGAGCGAGGAGAGCATCAGGTAAATAAAGAGTGTGGAGTGGAGCAGGCAAATAAAGAGTGAGGAGCCGAGCAGGTAAATAAAGAGTGAAGAGCGGAGCAGGTAAATGAAGAGCGAGGAGAGCAGCAGGTAAATAAAGAGTGAGGAGTGGATCACGTAAATGAAGAGTGAAGAGCGGAGCAGGTAAATAAAGAGTTAGGAGCGGAGCAGGTAAATAAAAAAGTGAGGTGAGGAGCAGGTAAAGAAAGAGTGAGCAGTGGAGCAGGTAAATAAAGAGCGAGGAGCGGAGCAGGTAAAAAAGAGGGAGGAGCGGAGCAGGTAAATAAAGAGCGAAGAGCGGAGCAGGTTAATAAAGAGTGAGGAGAGGAGCTGGTAAATAAAGAGTGAGGAGAGGAGCAGGTAAATAAAGAGCGAGGAGCGGGACAGGTAAATAAAGAGCGAGGAGTGGAGCAGGTAAATAAAGAGTGAGGAGAGGAGCAGGTAAACAAAGAGCGAGGAGCGGGACAGGTAAATAAAGAGTGAGGAGCGGAGCAGGTAAATAAATAGAGAGGAGTGGAGCAAGTAAATAAAGAGTGAGGAGTGGAGCAGCTAAATAAAGAGCAAAGAGTGGAGCAATTCAAGAAAGAGCGAGGAGTGGAGCAGGTAAATATAGAGCGAGGAGTGGAGCAGGTAAATAAAGAGCGAGCAGCCGAGCAGGTAAATAAAGAATGAAGAGCGGAGCAGGTAAATAAAGAGCGAGGAGAGCATCAGGTAAATAAAGAGTGTGGAGAGGAGCAGGTAAATAAAGAGTGAGGAGCCGAGCAGGTAAATAAAGAGTGAAGAGCGGAGCAGGTAAATAAAGAGCGAGGAGAGCAGCAGGTAAATAAAGAGTGAGGAGTGGAGCACGTAAATTAAGGGTGAAGAGCGGAGCAGGTAAATAAAGAGAGAGGTCTGGAGCAGGTAAACAACGAGTGAGGAGAGGAGCAGGTAAATAAAGAGAGAGCAGAGGAGAAGGTAAATAAAGAGTGAGGAGTGGAGCAGGTAAATAAAGAGCGAGGAGCGGAGCAGGTAAATAAAGATTGAGTAGAGGAGCAGGTAAATAAAGAGTGAGCAGTGGAGCAGGTAAATAACGAGCGAGGAGCGGAGCAGGTAAATAAAGAGTGAGGAGAGGAGCAGGTAAACAAAGAGTGAGTAGTGGAGCAGGTAAATAAAGAGCGAGGAGCGGAGCAGGAAAATAAAGAGCGAGGAGCGGAGCAGGTTAATAAGGAGTGAGGAGAGGAGCTGGTAAATAAAGAGTGAGGAGAGGAGCAGGTAAATAAAGAGCGAGGAGCCGAACAGGTAAATAAAGAGCGAGGAGTGGAGCAGGTAAATAAAGAGAGAGGTGTGGAGCAGGTAAATAAAGAGCGAGGAGCGGAGCAGGTAAATAAAGAGCGAGGAGTGGATCAGGTAAATATAGAGCGAGGAGTGGTGCAGGTAAATAAAGAGCGAGGAGCGGAGCAGGTAAATAAAGAACGAGGAGCGGAGCAGGTAAATAAAGAGCGAGGATTGGATCAGGTAAAGCGAGAGTAAGGAGTGGTGCAGGTAAATAAAGAGCGAGGAGCGGAGCAGGGAAATAAATATTGAGGAGAGGAGCAGGTAAATAGACAGGAGTGGAGCAGGTAAATAAACAATGAGGAGCGGAGCAGGGAAATAACGAGCGAGGAGCGGAGCAGATCAATAAAGAGCGAGGAGCGGAGCAGATAAATAAAGAGCGAGGAGTGGATCAGGTAAATATAGAGCGATGAGTGGTGCAGGTAAATAAAGATCGAGGAGAGGAGCAGGTAAATAAAGAGTGACGAGTGGAGCAGGTGAATAAAGAGTGAGGAGTGGAGCAGGTAAATAAAGAGTGAAGAGCGGAGCAGGTAAATAAAGAGCGAGGAGCGGAGCAGGTAAATAAAGGATCAAGAGAGGAGCAGGTAAATAATGAGCGAGGAGTGGAGCAGGTAAATAAAGAGTGAGGAGTGGAGCAGGTGAATAAAGGGTGAAGAGAGGAGCAGGTAAATAAAGAGAGAGGTGCGGAGCAGGTAAATAAATAGTGAGGAGAGGAGCAGGTAAATAAAGAGAGAGGAGAGGAGAAGGGAAATAAAGAGTGAGGATAGGAGCAGATAAATAAAGAGTGATTAGTGGAGCAGGTAAATAAAGAGCGAGGAGCGGAGCAGGTAAATAAAGAGCGAATAGCGGAGCAGGTTAATAAAGAGTGAGGAGAGGAGCTGTTAAATAAAGAGTGAGGACAGGAGCAGGTAAATAAAGAGCGAGGAGCGGGACAGGTAAATAAAGAGCGAGGAGTGGAGCAGATAAATAAAGAGTGAGGAGAGGAGCAGGTAAACAAAGAGCGAGGAGCGGGACAGGTAAATAAAGAGTGAGGAGCGGAGCAGGTAAATAAAGAGTGAGGAGTGGAGCAGCTAAATAAAGAGCAGAGAGAGGAGCAATTAAAGAAAGAGCGAGGAGTGGAGCAGGCAAATATACAGCGAGGAGTGGAGCAGGTAAATAAAGAGCGAGGAGCCGAGCAGGTAAATAAAGAGTGAAGAGCGGAGCAGGTAAATAAAGAGCGAGGAGAGCATCAGGTAAATAAAGAGTGTGGAGTGGAGCAGGTAAATAAAGAGTGAGGAGTGGATCACGTAAATAAAGAGTGAAGAGCGGAGCAGTTAAATAAAGAGTTAGGAGCGGAGCAGGTAAATAAAAAAGTGAGGTGCGGAGCAGGTAAATAAAGAGATAGGTCTGGAGCAGGTAAACAACGAGTGAGGAGAGGAGCAGGTAAATAAAGAGAGAGCAGAGGAGAAGGTAAATAAAGAGTGAGGAGTGGAGCAGGTAAATAAAGATTGAGTAGAGGAGCAGGTAAATAAAGAGTGAGTAGTGGAGCAGGTACATAAAGAGCGAGGAGCGGAGCAGGAAAACAAAGAGCGAGGAGCGGAGCAGGTTAATAAGGAGTGAGGAGAGGAGCTGGTAAATAAAGAGTGAGGAGAGGAGCAGGTAAATAAAGTGCGAGGAGCCGAACAGGTAAATAAAGAGCGAGGAGTGGAGCAGGTGAATAAAGAGTGAGGAGTGGAGCAGGTAAATAAAGAGTGAAGAGCGGAGCAGGTAAATAAAGAGCGAGGAGCGGAGCAGGTAAATAAAGGATCAAGAGAGGAGCAGGTAAATAATGAGCGAGGATTGGAGCAGGTAAATAAAGAGTGAGGAGTGGAGCAGGTGAATAAAGAGTGAGGAGTGGAGCAGGTAAATAAAGAGAGAGGTGTGGAGCAGGTAAATAAATAGTGAGGAGAGGAGCAGGTAAATAAAGAGAGAGGAGAGGAGAAGGGAAATAAAGAGTGAGGATAGGAGCAGGTAAATAAAGAGTGATTAGTGGAGCAGGTAAATAAAGAGCGAGGAGCGGAGCACGTAAATAAAGAGCGAAGAGCGGAGCAGGTTAATAAAGAGTGAGGAGAGGAGCTGGTAAATAAAGAGCAGAGAGAGGAGCAACTAAAGAAAGAGCGAGGAGTGGAGCAGGTAAATATAGAGCGAGGAGTGGAGCAGGTAAATAAAGAGCGAGGAGCCGAGCAGGAAAATAAAGAGTGAAGAGCGGAGCAGGTAAATAAAGAGCGAGGAGAGCATCAGGTAAATAAAGAGTGAGGAGTGGAGCAGGTAAATAAAGAGCGAGGAGCGGAGCAGGTAAATAAAGATTGAGTAGAGGAGCAGGTAAATAAAGAGTGAGCAGTGGAGCAGGTAAATAACGAGCGAGGAGCGGAGCAGGTAAATAAAGAGTGAGGAGAGGAGCAGGTAAACAAAGAGTGAGTAGTGGAGCAGGTAAATAAAGAGCGAGGAGCGGAGCAGGAAAATAAAGAGCGAGGAGCGGAGCAGGTTAATAAGGAGTGAGGAGAGGAGCTGGTAAATAAAGAGTGAGGAGAGGAGCAGGTAAATAAAGAGCGAGGAGCCGAACAGGTAAATAAAGAGCGAGGAGTGGAGCAGGTAAATAAAGAGAGAGGTGTGGAGCAGGTAAATAAAGAGCGAGGAGCGGAGCAGGTAAATAAAGAGCGAGGAGTGGATCAGGTAAATATAGAGCGAGGAGTGGTGCAGGTAAATAAAGAGCGAGGAGCGGAGCAGGTAAATAAAGAGCGAGGAGCGGAGCAGGTAAATAAAGAGCGAGGATTGGATCAGGTAAAGCGAGAGTAAGGAGTGGTGCAGGTAAATAAAGAGCGAGGAGCGGAGCAGGGAAATAAAGATTGAGGAGAGGAGCAGGTAAATAGACAGGAGTGGAGCAGGTAAATAAACAATGAGGAGCGGAGCAGGGAAATAACGAGCGAGGAGCGGAGCAGATCAATAAAGAGCGAGGAGCGGAGCAGATAAATAAAGAGCGAGGAGTGGATCAGGTAAATATAGAGCGAGGAGTGGTGCAGGTAAATAAAGATCGAGGAGAGGAGCAGGTAAATAAAGAGTGACGAGTGGAGCAGGTGAATAAAGAGTGAGGAGTGGAGCAGGTAAATAAAGAGTGAAGAGCGGAGCAGGTAAATAAAGAGCGAGGAGCGGAGCAGGTAAATAAAGGATCAAGAGAGGAGCAGGTAAATAATGAGCGAGGAGTGGAGCAGGTAAATAAAGAGTGAGGAGTGGAGCAGGTGAATAAAGGGTGAAGAGAGGAGCAGGTAAATAAAGAGAGAGGTGCGGAGCAGGTAAATAAATAGTGAGGAGAGGAGCAGGTAAATAAAGAGAGAGGAGAGGAGAAGGGAAATAAAGAGTGAGGATAGGAGCAGATAAATAAAGAGTGATTAGTGGAGCAGGTAAATAAAGAGCGAGGAGCGGAGCAGGTAAATAAAGAGCGAATAGCGGAGCAGGTTAATAAAGAGTGAGGAGAGGAGCTGTTAAATAAAGAGTGAGGACAGGAGCAGGTAAATAAAGAGCGAGGAGCGGGACAGGTAAATAAAGAGCGAGGAGTGGAGCAGATAAATAAAGAGTGAGGAGAGGAGCAGGTAAACAAAGAGCGAGGAGCGGGACAGGTAAATAAAGAGTGAGGAGCGGAGCAGGTAAATAAAGAGTGAGGAGTGGAGCAGCTAAATAAAGAGCAGAGAGAGGAGCAATTAAAGAAAGAGCGAGGAGTGGAGCAGGCAAATATACAGCGAGGAGTGGAGCAGGTAAATAAAGAGCGAGGAGCCGAGCAGGTAAATAAAGAGTGAAGAGCGGAGCAGGTAAATAAAGAGCGAGGAGAGCATCAGGTAAATAAAGAGTGTGGAGTGGAGCAGGTAAATAAAGAGTGAGGAGCCGAGCAGGTAAATAAAGATTGAAGAGCGGAGCAGGTAAATAAGGAGCGAGGAGAGCAGCAGGAAAATAAAGAGTGAGGAGTGGATCACGTAAATAAAGAGTGAAGAGCGGAGCAGTTAAATAAAGAGTTAGGAGCGGAGCAGGTAAATAAAAAAGTGAGGTGCGGAGCAGGTAAATAAAGAGATAGGTCTGGAGCAGGTAAACAACGAGTGAGGAGAGGAGCAGGTAAATAAAGAGAGAGCAGAGGAGAAGGTAAATAAAGAGTGAGGAGTGGAGCAGGTAAATAAAGATTGAGTAGAGGAGCAGGTAAATAAAGAGTGAGTAGTGGAGCAGGTACATAAAGAGCGAGGAGCGGAGCAGGAAAACAAAGAGCGAGGAGCGGAGCAGGTTAATAAGGAGTGAGGAGAGGAGCTGGTAAATAAAGAATGAGGAGAGGAGCAGGTAAATAAAGTGCGAGGAGCCGAACAGGTAAATAAAGAGCGAGGAGTGGAGCAGGTGAATAAAGAGTGAGGAGTGGAGCAGGTAAATAAAGAGTGAAGAGCGGAGCAGGTAAATAAAGAGCGAGGAGCGGAGCAGGTAAATAAAGGATCAAGAGAGGAGCAGGTAAATAATGAGCGAGGATTGGAGCAGGTAAATAAAGAGTGAGGAGTGGAGCAGGTGAATAAAGAGTGAGGAGTGGAGCAGGTAAATAAAGAGAGAGGTGTGGAGCAGGTAAATAAATAGTGAGGAGAGGAGCAGGTAAATAAAGAGAGAGGAGAGGAGAAGGGAAATAAAGAGTGAGGATAGGAGCAGGTAAATAAAGAGTGATTAGTGGAGCAGGTAAATAAAGAGCGAGGAGCGGAGCACGTAAATAAAGAGCGAAGAGCGGAGCAGGTTAATAAAGAGTGAGGAGAGGAGCTGGTAAATAAAGAGCAGAGAGAGGAGCAACTAAAGAAAGAGCGAGGAGTGGAGCAGGTAAATATAGAGCGAGGAGTGGAGCAGGTAAATAAAGAGCGAGGAGCCGAGCAGGTAAATAAAGAGTGAAGAGCGGAGCAGGTAAATAAAGAGCGAGGAGAGCATCAGGTAAATAAAGAGTGTGGAGTGGAGCAGGTAAATAAAGAGTGAGGAGCCGAGCAGGTAAATAAAGAGTGAAGAGCGGAGCAGGTAAATAAAGAGCGAGGAGAGCAGCAGGTAAATAAAGAGTGAGGAGTGGAGCACGTAAATAAAGAGCGAGGAGCGGAGCAGGTAAATAAAGAGTTAGGAGCGGAGCAGGTAAATAAAAAAGTGAGGTGAGGAGCAGGGAAATTAAGATGAGGGGTGTGGAGCAGGTAAACAACGAGTGAGGAGAGGAGCAGGTAAATAAAGAGAGAACAGAGGAGAAGGTAAATAAAGAGTGAGCAGTGGAGCAGGTAAATAAAGAGCGAGGATCGGAGCAGGTAAAAAAAGAGGGAGGAGCGGAGCAGGCAAATAAAGAGTGAGGAGCGGAGCAGGTAAATAAATAGCGAGGAGAGGAGCAGGTAAAAAAAGAGTGAGGAGTGGAGCAGCTAAATAAAGAGCGACGAGCGGAGCAGGTAAATAAAGAGCGAGGGGCGGAGCAGGTCAACAAAGAGCGAGGAGTGGATCAGGTAAATATAGAGCGAGGAGTGGTGCAGGTAAATAAAGAGTGAGAAGAGGAGCAGGGAAATAAAGAGCGAGGAGCGGAGCAGATAAATAAAGAGCGAGGAGCGGAGCAGGTGAATAAAGAGCGAGGAGCGGAGCAGATAAATAAAGAGCGAGGAGTGGATCAGGTAAATATAGAGCGAGGAGTGGAGCAGGTAAATAAAGAGTGAGGAGTGGAGCAGGTGAATAAAGAGTGAGGAGTGGAGCAGGTAAATAAAGAGCGAGGAGCGGAGCAGGTAAATAAAGATTGAGTAGAGGAGCAGGTAAATAAAGAGTGAGCAGTGGAGCAGGTAAATAACGAGCGAGGAGCGGTGCAGGTAAATAAAGAGTGAGGAGAGGAGCAGGTAAATAAAGAGTGAGTAGTGGAGCAGGTAAATAAAGAGCGAGGAGCGGAGCAGGAAAATAAAGAGCCAGGAGCGGATCAGGTTAATAAGAAGTGAGGAGAGGAGCTGGTAAATCAAGAGTGAGGAGAGGAGCAGGTAAATAAAGAGCGAGGAGCCGAACAGGTAAATAAAGAGCGAGGAGTGGAGCAGGTAAATAAAGAGAGAGGTGTGGAGCAGGTAAACAAAGAGCGAGGAGCGGAGCTGGTAAATAAAGAGAGAGGAGTGGAGCAGGTATATAAAGAGCGAGGAGAGGAGCAGGTAAATAAAGAGTGAAGAGCGGAGCAGGTAAATAATGAGCGAGGAGCAGAGCAGTTAAATAAAGAGTGAGCAGTGGAGCAGGTAAATAAAGAGCGAGGATCGGAGCAGGTAAAAAAAGAGGGAGGAGCGGAGCAGGCAAATAAAGAGTGAGGAGCGGAGCAGGTAAATAAATAGCGAGGAGAGGAGCAGGTAAAAAAAGAGTGAGGAGTGGAGCAGCTAAATAAAGAGCGACGAGCGGAGCAGGTAAAGAAAGAGCGAGGGGCGCAGCAGGTCAACAAAGAGCGAGGAGTGGATCAGGTAAATATAGAGCGAGGAGTGGTGCAGGTAAATAAAGAGTGAGAAGAGGAGCAGGGAAATAAGGAGCGAGGAGCGGAGCAGATAAATAAAGAGCGAGGAGCGGAGCAGGTGAATAAAGAGCGAGGAGCGGAGCAGATAAATAAAGAGCGAGGAGTGGATCAGGTAAATATAGAGCGAGGAGTGGTGTAGGTAAATAAAGAGCGAGGAGAGGCGCTGGTAAATAAAGAGTGAAGAGAGGAGCAGGTAAATAAAGAGCGAGGAGTGGAGCAGGTAAATAAAGAGTGAGGAGTGGAGCAGGTGAATAAAGAGTGAGGAGTGGAGCAGGTAAATAAAGAGTGAAGAGCGGAGCAGGTAAATAAAGAGCGAGGAGCGGAGCAGGTAAATAAACGATCAAGAGAGGAGCAGGTAAATAATGAGCGAGGAGTGGAGCAGGTAAATAAGAGTGAGGAGTGGAGCAGGTGAATAAAGAGTGAGGAGTGGAGCAGGTAAATAAAGAGAGAGGTTTGGAGCAGGTAAATAAATAGTGAGGAGAGGAGCAGGATATAAAGAGAGAGGAGAGGAGAAGGGAAATAAAGAGTGAGGAGTGGAGCAGGTAAATAAAGAGAGAGGAGAGGAGAAGGTAAATAAAAATTGATGAGTGGAGCAGTTAAATAAAGAGCGAGGAGCGGAGCAGGTAAAGTAAGATTGAGGAGAGGAGCAGGTAAATAAAGAGCGAGGAGCGGAGCAGGTAAATAAAGATTGAGGAGTGGAGAAGGTAAATTTATAGCGAGGAGCGGAGCAGGTAAGTAAAGAGCGAGGAGCGGAGCAGGTAAATAAAGAGTGAGGAGAGGAGCAGGTAAATAAAGAATGAAGAGCGGAGCAGCTTTATCAAGTGTGAGGAGCGGAGCAGCTTAATAAAGAGCGAGGAGAGCAGCAGGTGAATAAAGAGCGAGGAGCGTATCAGGTGAATAAAGAGCGAGGAGCGGAGCAGATAAATATAGAGCGAGGAGTGGTGCAGGTAAATAAAGAGCGAGGAGAGGCGCTGTTAAATAAAGGGTGAAGAGAGTAGCAGGTAAATAAAGAGCGAGGAGTGGAGCAGGTAAATAAAGAGTGAGGAGTGGAGCAGGTGAATAAAGCGTGAGGAGTGTAGCAGGTAAATAAAGAGAGAGGTGTGGATCAGGTAAATAAAGAGTGAGGAGAGGTGCAGGTAAATAAAGAGCGAGGAGCGGGACAGGTAAATAAAGAGCGAGGAGTGGAGCAGGTAAATAAAGAGTGAGGAGAGTAGCAGGTAAACAAAGAGCGAGGAGCGGGACAGGTAAATAAAGAGTGAGGAGCGGAGCAGGTAAGTAAATAGAGAGGAGTGGAGCAAGTAAATAAAGAGTGAGGAGTGGAGCAGCTAAATAAAGAGCAGAGAGAGGAGCAATTAAAGAAAGAGCGAGGAGTGGAGCAGGTAAATAAAGAGCGAGGAGCCGAGCAGGTAAATAAAGAGTGAAGAGCGGAGCAGGTAAATAAAGAGCGAGGAGAGCATCAGGTAAATAAAGAGTGTGGAGTGGAGCAGGTAAATAAAGAGTGAGGAGCCCAGCAGGTAAATAAAGAGTGAAGAGTGGAGCAGGTAAATAAAGAGTGAGGAGTGGAGCACGTAAATAAAGAGTGAAGAGCGGAGCAGGTAAATAAAGAGTGAGGAGTGGAGCACGTAAATAAAGAGTGAAGAGCGGAGCAGGTAAATAAAGAGTTAGGAGCGGAGCAGGTAAATAAAAAAGTGAGGTGAGGAGCAGGTAAATAAAGATGAGTGGTGTGGAGCAGGTAAACAACGAGTGAGGAGAGGAGCAGGTAAATAAAGAGAGAACAGAGGAGAAGGTAAATAAAGAGTGAGGAGTGGAGCATGTAAATAAATAGCGAGGAGCGGAGCAGGTAAATAAAGATTGAGTAGAGGAGCAGGTAAATAAAGAGTGAGCAGTGGAGCAGGTCAATAACGAGCGAGGAGCGGTGCAGGTAAATAAAGAGTGAGGAGAGGAGCAGGTAAATAAAGAGTGAGTGGTGGAGCAGGTAAATAAAGAGCGAGGAGCGGAGCAGGAAAATAAAGAGCGAGGAGCGGAGCAGGTTAATAAGGAGTGAGGAGAGGAGCTGGTAAATAAAGAGTGAGGAGAGGAGCAGGTAAATAAAGAGCGAGGAGCCGAACAGGTAAATAAAGAGCGAGGAGTGGAGCAGGTAAATAAAGAGAGAGCTGTGGAGCAGGTAAACAAAGAGCGAGGAGCGGAGCAGGTAAATAAAGAGAGAGGAGTGGAGCAGGTATATAAAGAGCGAGGAGAGGAGCAGGTAAATAAAGAGTGAAGAGCGGAGCAGGTAAATAATGAGCGAGGAGCAGAGCAGTTAAATAAAGAGTGAGCAGTGGAGCAGGTAAATAAAGAGTGAGGAGCGGAGCAGGTAAATAAATAGCGAGGAGAGGAGCAGGTAAAAAAAGAGTGAGGAGTGGAGCAGCTAAATAAAGAGCGACGAGCGGAGCAGGTAAATAAAGAGCGAGGGGCGGAGCAGGTCAACAAAGAGCGAGGAGTGGATCAGGTAAATATAGAGCGAGGAGTGGTGCAGGTAAATAAAGAGTGAGAAGAGGAGGAGGGAAATAAAGAGCGAGGAGCGGAGCAGATAAATAAAGAGCGAGGAGTGGATCAGGTAATTATAGAGCGAGGAGTGGTGCAGGTAAATAAAGAGCGAGGAGAGGCGCTGGTAAATAAAGAGTGAAGAGAGGAGCAGGTAAATAAAAAGCGAGGAGTGGAGCAGGTAAATAAAGAGTGAGGAGTGGAGCAGGTGAATAAAGACTGAGGAGTGGAGCAGGTAAATAAAGAGTGAAGAGCGGAGCAGGTAAATAAAGAGCGAGCAGCGGAGCAGGTAAATAAAGGATCAAGAGAGGAGCAGGTAAATATTGAGCGAGGAGTGGAGCAGGTAAATAAAGAGTGAGGAGTGGAGCAGGTGAATAAAGAGTGAGGAGTGGAGCAGGTAAATAAAGAGAGAGGTGTGGAGCAGGTAAATAAATAGTGAGGAGAGGAGCAGGTAAATAAAGAGAGAGGAGAGGAGAAGGTAAATAAAGAGTGAGGAGTGAAGCAGGTAAATAAAGAGAGAGGAGAGGAGAAGGTAAATAAAAATTGATGAGTGGAGCAGTTAAATAAAGAGCGAGGAGCGGAGCAGGTAAAGTAAGATTGAGGAGAGGAGCAGGTAAATAAAGAGCGAGGAGCGGAGCAGGTAAATAAAGATTGAGGAGTGGAGAAGGTAAATTAAGAGCGAGGAGCGGAGCAGGTAAGTAAAGAGCGAGGAGCGGAGCAGGTAAATAAAGAGTGAGGAGAGGAGCAGGTAAATAAAGAATGAAGAGCGGAGCAGCTTAATCAAGTGTGAGGAGCGGAGCAGCTTAATAAAGAGCGAGGAGAGCAGCAGGTGAATAAAGAGCGAGGAGCGTATCAGGTGAATAAAGAGCGAGGAGCGGAGCAGATAAATAAAGAGCGAGGAGTGGATCAGGTAAATATAGAGCGAGGAGTGCTGCAGGTAAATAAAGAGCGAGGAGAGGCGCTGTTAAATAAAGGGTGAAGAGAGTCGCAGGTAAATAAAGAGCGAGGAGTGGAGCAGGTAAATAAAGAGTTAGGAGTGGAGCAGGTGAATAAAGCGTGAGGAGTGGAGCACGTAAATAAAGAGTGAAGAGCGGAGCAGGTAAATAAAGAGTTAGGAGCGGAGCAGGTAAATAAAAAAGTGAGGTGAGGAGCAGGTAAATAAAGATGAGTGGTGTGGAGCAGGTAAACAAAGAGTGAGGAGAGGAGCAGGTAAATTTAGAGAGAACAGAGGAGAAGGTAAATAAAGAGTGAGGAGTGGAGCATGTAAATAATGAGCGAGGAGCGTATCAGGTGAATAAAGAGCGAGGAGCGGAGCAGATAAATAAAGAGCGAGGAGTGGATCAGGTAAATATAGAGCGAGGAGTGGTGCAGGTAAATAAAGAGCGAGGAGAGGCGCTGTTAAATAAAGGGTGAAGAGAGTAGCAGGTAAATAAAGAGCGAGGAGTGGAGCAGGTAAATAAAGAGCGAGGAGAGCAGCAGTTAAATAAAGAGTGAGGAGTGGAGCACGTAAATAAAGAGTGAAGAGCGGAGCAGGTAAATAAAGAGTTAGGAGCGGAGCAGGTAAATAAAAAAGTGAGGTGAGGAGCAGGTAAATAAAGATGAGTGGTGTGGAGCAGGTAAACAACGAGTGAGGAGAGGAGCAGGTAAATAAAGAGAGAACAGAGGAGAAGGTAAATAAAGAGTGAGGAGTGGAGCATGTAAATAAATAGCGAGGAGCGGAGCAGGTAAATAAAGATTGAGTAGAGGAGCAGGTAAATAAAGAGCGAGGAGCGGAGCAGGAAAATAAAGAGCGAGGAGCGGAGCAGGTTAATAAGGAGTGAGGAGAGGAGCTGGTAAATAAAGAGTGAGGAGAGGAGCAGGTAAATAAAGAGCGAGGAGCCGAACAGGTAAATAAAGAGCGAGGAGTGGAGCAGGTAAATAAAGAGAGAGGTGTGGAGAAGCTAAACAAAGAGCGAGGAGCGGAGCAGGTAAATAAAGAGAGGAGTGGAGCAGGTATATAAAGAGCGAGGAGAGGAGCAGGTAAATAAAGAGTGAAGAGCGGAGCAGGTAAATATTGAGCGAGGAGCAGAGCAGTTAAATAAAGAGTGAGCAGTGGAGCAGGTAAATAAAGAGCGAGGAGTGGAGCAGGTAAAAAAGAGGGAGGAGCGGAGCAGGCAAATAAAGAGTGAGGAGCGGAGCAGGTAAATAAATAGCGAGGAGAGGAGCAGGTAAAAAAAGAGTGAGGAGTGGAGCAGCTAAATAAAGAGCGACGAGCGGAGCAGGTAAATAAAGAGCGAGGAGCGGAGCAGGTCAACATAGAGCGAGGAGTGGATCAGGTAAATATAGAGCGAGGAGTGGTGCAGGTAAATAAAGAGCGAGGAGCGGAGCAGGTGAATAAAGAGCGAGGAGCGGAGCAGGTGAATAAAGAGCGAGGAGCGGAGCAGATAAATAAAGAGCGAGGAGTGGATCAGGTAAATATAGAGCGAGGAGTGGTGCAGGTAAATAAAGAGCGAGGAGAGCCGCTGGTAAATAAAGAGTGAAGAGAGGAGCAGGTCAATAAATGCGAGGAGTGGAGCAGGTAAATAAAGAGTGAGGAGTGGAGCAGGTGAATAAAGAGTGAGGAGTGGAGCAGGTAAATAAATAGCGAGGAGCGGAGCAGGTAAATAAAGGATCAAGAGAGGAGCAGGTAAATAATGAGCGAGGAGTGGAGCAGGTAAATAAAGAGTGAGGAGTGGAGCAGGTGAATAAAGAGTGAGGAGTGGAGCAGGTAAATAAAGAGAGAGGTGTGGAGCAGGTAAATAAATAGTGAGGAGAGGAGCAGGTAAATAAAGAGAGAGGAGAGGAGAAGGGAAATAAAGAGTGAGGAGTGGAGCAGGTAAATAAAGAGAGAGGAGAGGAGAAGGTAAATAAAAATTGAGGAGTGGAGCAGGTAAATAAAGAGCGAGGAGCGAAGCAGGTAAAGTAAGATTGAGGAGAGGAGCAGGTAAATAAAGAGCGAGGAGCGGAGCAGGTAAATAAAGATTGAGGAGTGGAGAAGGTAAATTAAGAGCGAGGAGCGGAGCAGGTAAGTAAAGAGCGAGGAGCGGAGCAGGTAAATAAAGAGTGAGGAGTGGAGCAGGTAAATAAAGAGAGAGGTGTGGAGCAGGTAAATAAATAGTGAGGAGAGGAGCAGGTAAATAAAGAGAGAGGAGAGGAGAAGGGAAATAAAGAGTGAGGAGTGAAGCAGGTAAATAAAGAGAGAGGAGAGGAGAAGGTAAATAAAAATTGATGAGTGGAGCAGTTAAATAAAGAGCGAGGAGCGGAGCAGGTAAAGTAAGATTGAGGAGAGGAGCAGGTAAATAAAGAGCGAGGAGCGGAGCAGGTAAATAAAGATTGAGGAGTGGAGAAGGTAAATTAAGAGCGAGGAGCGGAGCAGGTAAGTAAAGAGCGAGGAGCGGAGCAGGTAAATAAAGAGTGAGGAGAGGAGCAGGTAAATAAAGAATGAAGAGCGGAGCAGCTTAATCAAGTGTGAGGAGCGGAGCAGCTTAATAAAGAGCGAGGAGAGCAGCAGGTGAATAAAGAGCGAGGAGCGTATCAGGTGAATAAAGAGCGAGGAGCGGAGCAGATAAATAAAGAGCGAGGAGTGGATCAGGTAAATATAGAGCGAGGAGTGCTGCAGGTAAATAAAGAGCGAGGAGAGGCGCTGTTAAATAAAGGGTGAAGAGAGTAGCAGGTAAATAAAGAGCGAGGAGTGGAGCAGGTAAATAAAGAGTTAGGAGTGGAGCAGGTGAATAAAGCGTGAGGAGTGGAGCACGTAAATAAAGAGTGAAGAGCGGAGCAGGTAAATAAAGAGTTAGGAGCGGAGCAGGTAAATAAAAAAGTGAGGTGAGGAGCAGGTAAATAAAGATGAGTGGTGTGGAGCAGGTAAACAAAGAGTGAGGAGAGGAGCAGGTAAATTTAGAGAGAACAGAGGAGAAGGTAAATAAAGAGTGAGGAGTGGAGCATGTAAATAATGAGCGAGGAGCGTATCAGGTGAATAAAGAGCGAGGAGCGGAGCAGATAAATAAAGAGCGAGGAGTGGATCAGGTAAATATAGAGCGAGGAGTGGTGCAGGTAAATAAAGAGCGAGGAGAGGCGCTGTTAAATAAAGGGTGAAGAGAGTAGCAGGTAAATAAAGAGCGAGGAGTGGAGCAGGTAAATAAAGAGCGAGGAGAGCAGCAGTTAAATAAAGAGTGAGGAGTGGAGCACGTAAATAAAGAGTGAAGAGCGGAGCAGGTAAATAAAGAGTTAGGAGCGGAGCAGGTAAATAAAAAAGTGAGGTGAGGAGCAGGTAAATAAAGATGAGTGGTGTGGAGCAGGTAAACAACGAGTGAGGAGAGGAGCAGGTAAATAAAGAGAGAACAGAGGAGAAGGTAAATAAAGAGTGAGGAGTGGAGCATGTAAATAAATAGCGAGGAGCGGAGCAGGTAAATAAAGATTGAGTAGAGGAGCAGGTAAATAAAGAGCGAGGAGCGGAGCAGGAAAATAAAGAGCGAGGAGCGGAGCAGGTTAATAAGGAGTGAGGAGAGGAGCTGGTAAATAAAGAGTGAGGAGAGGAGCAGGTAAATAAAGAGCGAGGAGCCGAACAGGTAAATAAAGAGCGAGGAGTGGAGCAGGTAAATAAAGAGAGAGGTGTGGAGAAGCTAAACAAAGAGCGAGGAGCGGAGCAGGTAAATAAAGAGAGGAGTGGAGCAGGTATATAAAGAGCGAGGAGAGGAGCAGGTAAATAAAGAGTGAAGAGCGGAGCAGGTAAATATTGAGCGAGGAGCAGAGCAGTTAAATAAAGAGTGAGCAGTGGAGCAGGTAAATAAAGAGCGAGGAGTGGAGCAGGTAAAAAAGAGGGAGGAGCGGAGCAGGCAAATAAAGAGTGAGGAGCGGAGCAGGTAAATAAATAGCGAGGAGAGGAGCAGGTAAAAAAAGAGTGAGGAGTGGAGCAGCTAAATAAAGAGCGACGAGCGGAGCAGGTAAATAAAGAGCGAGGAGCGGAGCAGGTCAACAAAGAGCGAGGAGTGGATCAGGTAAATATAGAGCGAGGAGTGGTGCAGGTAAATAAAGAGAGAGAAGAGGAGCAGGGAAATAAAGAGCGAGGAGCGGAGCAGATAAATAAAGAGCGAGGAGCGGAGCAGGTGAATAAAGAGCGAGGAGCGGAGCAGATAAATAAAGAGCGAGGAGTGGATCAGGTAAATATAGAGCGAGGAGTGGTGCAGGTAAATAAAGAGCGAGGAGAGCCGCTGGTAAATAAAGAGTGAAGAGAGGAGCAGGTCAATAAATGCGAGGAGTGGAGCAGGTAAATAAAGAGTGAGGAGTGGAGCAGGTGAATAAAGAGTGAGGAGTGGAGCAGGTAAATAAATAGCGAGGAGCGGAGCAGGTAAATAAAGGATCAAGAGAGGAGCAGGTAAATAATGAGCGAGGAGTGGAGCAGGTAAATAAAGAGTGAGGAGTGGAGCAGGTGAATAAAGAGTGAGGAGTGGAGCAGGTAAATAAAGAGAGAGGTGTGGAGCAGGTAAATAAATAGTGAGGAGAGGAGCAGGTAAATAAAGAGAGAGGAGAGGAGAAGGGAAATAAAGAGTGAGGAGTGGAGCAGGTAAATAAAGAGAGAGGAGAGGAGAAGGTAAATAAAAATTGAGGAGTGGAGCAGGTAAATAAAGAGCGAGGAGCGAAGCAGGTAAAGTAAGATTGAGGAGAGGAGCAGGTAAATAAAGAGCGAGGAGCGGAGCAGGTAAATAAAGATTGAGGAGTGGAGAAGGTAAATTAAGAGCGAGGAGCGGAGCAGGTAAGTAAAGAGCGAGGAGCGGAGCAGGTAAATAAAGAGTGAGGAGAGGAGCAGGTAAATAAAGAATGAAGAGCGGAGCAGCTTAATCAAGTGTGAGGAGCGGAGCAGCTTAATAAAGAGCGAGGAGAGCAGCAGGTGAATAAAGAGCGAGGAGCGTATCAGGTGAATAAAGAGCGAGGAGCGGAGCAGATAAATAAAGAGCGAGGAGTGGATCAGGTAAATATAGAGCGAGGAGTGGTGCAGGTAAATAAAGAGCGAGGAGAGGCGCTGTTAAATAAAGGGTGAATAGAGTAGCAGGTAAATAAAGAGCGAGGAGTGGAGCAGGTAAATAAAGAGTGAGGAGTGGAGCAGGTGAATAAAGCGTGAGGAGTTGAGCAGGTAAATAAAGAGAGAGGTGTGGATCAGGTAAATAAATAGAGAGGAGAGGAGCAAGTAAATAAAGAGAGAGAAGAGGAGAAGGTAAATAAAGAGTGAGGAGTGGAGCAGATAAATAAAGAGAGAGGAGAGGAGAAGGTAAATAAAGAGTGAGGAGTGGAGCAGGTAAATAAAGAGCGAGGAGCGGAGCAGGTAAAGTAAGATTGAGGAGAGGAGCAGGTAAAAAAAGAGCGAGGAGCGGAGCAGGTAAATAAAGATTGAGGAGTGGAGAAGGTAAATGAAGAGCGAGGAGCGGAGCAGGTAAGTAAAGAGCGAGGAGCGGAGCAGGTAAATAAAGAGTGAGGAGAGCAGCAGGAAAATAAAGAGTGAGGAGCGTATCAGGTAAATAAAGAGTGAGGAGTGGAACAGGTAAATAAAGAGTGAGGAGAGGAGCAGGTAATTAAAGACTGAGAAGCGGAGCAGGTAAACAAAGAGTGAGGAGAGGAGCAGGTAAATAAAGAGTGAGGAGTGGAGCAGGTAAATAAAGAGAGAGGTGTGGAGCAGGTAAATAAAGAGCGAGGAGCGGAGCAGGTAAATAAAAAGTGAGGAGAGGAGCAGGTAAATAAAGAGTGAGGAGCAGAGTCGGTTGATAAAGAGTGAGGAGAGGAGCAGGTAAATAAAGATGAGAAGAGGAGCAGGTACATAAAGAGAGGGAAGTGGATCAGGTAAATAAAGAGCGAGGAGAGGAGCAGGTAAATAAAGAGTGACGAGCGGAGCAGGTAAATAATGAGCGAGGAGCAGAGCAGGTAAAGAACGAGTGAGCAGTGGAGCAGGTAAATAAAGAGCGAGGAGCGGAGCAGGTAAAAAAAGAGGGAGGAGCGGAGCAGGTAAATAAAGAGTGAGTAGTGGAGCAGGTAAATAAAGAGCGAGGAGCGGAGCAGGTAAATAAAGAGAGAAGAGCGCAGCAGGTTAATAAAGAGTGAGGAGAGGAGCTGGTAAATGATTAGCGAGGAGCGGGACAGGTAAATAAAGAGTGAAGAGAGGAGCAGGTCAATAAATGCGAGGAGTGGAGCAGGTAAATAAAGAGTGAGGAGTGGAGCAGGTGAATAAAGAGTGAGGAGTGGAGCAGGTAAATAAAGAGCGAGGAGCGGAGCAGGTAAATAAAGGATCAAGAGAGGAGCAGGTAAATAATGAGCGAGGAGTGGAGCAGGTAAATAAATAGTGAGGAGTGGAGCAGGTGAATAAAGAGTGAGGAGTGGAGCAGGTAAATAAAGAGAGAGGTGTGGAGCAGGTAAATAAATAGTGAGGAGAGGAGCAGGTAAATAAAGAGAGAGGAGAGGAGAAGGGAAATAAAG
The DNA here is from genome assembly GCF_035084215.1 of Heptranchias perlo. Taxonomy (NCBI): domain Eukaryota; kingdom Metazoa; phylum Chordata; class Chondrichthyes; order Hexanchiformes; family Hexanchidae; genus Heptranchias; species Heptranchias perlo. The sequence continues at coordinate 2,196,586 of NW_027139453.1, read as the reverse complement.
AGTGAGGAGTGGAGCAGGTAAGTAAAGAGAGAGGAGAGGAGAAGGTAAATAAAAATTGAGGAGTGGAGCAGGTAAATAAAGAGCGAGGAGCGGAGCAGGTAAAGTAAGATTGAGGAGAGGAGCAGGTAAATAAAGAGCGAGGAGCGGAGCAGGTAAATAAAGATTGAGGAGTGGAGAAGGTAAATTAAGAGCGAGGAGCGGAGCAGGTAAGTAAAGAGCGAGGAGCGGAGCAGGTAAATAAAGAGTGAGGAGAGGAGCAGGTAAATAAAGAATGAAGAGCGGAGCAGCTTAATCAAGTGTGAGGAGCGGAGCAGCTTAATAAAGAGCGAGGAGAGCAGCAGGTGAATAAAGAGCGAGGAGCGTATCAGGTGAATAAAGAGCGAGGAGCGGAGCAGATAAATAAAGAGCGAGGAGTGGATCAGGTAAATATAGAGCGAGGAGTGGTGCAGGAAAATAAAGAGCGAGGAGAGGCGCTGTTAAATAAAGGGTGAAGAGAGTAGCAGGTAAATAAAGAGTGAGGAGCCGAGCAGGTAAATAAAGAGTGAAGAGCGGAGCAGGTAAATAAAGAGCGAGGAGAGCAGCAGGTAAATAAAGAGTGAGGAGTGGAGCACGTAAATAAAGAGCGAAGAGCGGAGCAGGTAAATAAAGAGTTAGGAGCGGAGCAGGTACATAAAAAAGTGAGGTGAGGAGCAGGGAAATTAAGATGAGGGGTGTGGAGCAGGTAAACAACGAGTGAGGAGAGGAGCAGGTAAATAAAGAGAGAACAGAGGAGAAGGTAAATAAAGAGTGAGCAGTGGAGCAGGTAAATAAAGAGCGAGGATCGGAGCAGGTAAAAAAAGAGGGAGGAGCGGAGCAGGCAAATAAAGAGTGAGGAGCGGAGCAGGTAAATAAATAGCGAGGAGAGGAGCAGGTAAAAAAAGAGTGAGGAGTGGAGCAGCTAAATAAAGAGCGACGAGCGGAGCAGGTAAATAAAGAGCGAGGGGCGGAGCAGGTCAACAAAGAGCGAGGAGTGGATCAGGTAAATATAGAGCGAGGAGTGGTGCAGGTAAATAAAGAGTGAGAAGAGGAGCAGGGAAATAAAGAGCGAGGAGCGGAGCAGATAAATAAAGAGCGAGGAGCGGAGCAGGTGAATAAAGAGCGAGGAGCGGAGCAGATAAATAAAGAGCGAGGAGTGGATCAGGTAAATATAGAGCGAGGAGTGGAGCAGGTAAATAAAGAGTGAGGAGTGGAGCAGGTGAATAAAGAGTGAGGAGTGGAGCAGGTAAATAAAGAGCGAGGAGCGGAGCAGGTAAATAAAGATTGAGTAGAGGAGCAGGTAAATAAAGAGTGAGCAGTGGAGCAGGTAAATAACGAGCGAGGAGCGGTGCAGGTAAATAAAGAGTGAGGAGAGGAGCAGGTAAATAAAGAGTGAGTAGTGGAGCAGGTAAATAAAGAGCGAGGAGCGGAGCAGGAAAATAAAGAGCCAGGAGCGGATCAGGTTAATAAGAAGTGAGGAGAGGAGCTGGTAAATCAAGAGTGAGGAGAGGAGCAGGTAAATAAAGAGCGAGGAGCCGAACAGGTAAATAAAGAGCGAGGAGCGGAGCAGGTAATTAAAGAGAGAGGAGTGGAGCAGGTATATAAAGAGCGAGGAGAGGAGCAGGTAAATAAAGAGTGAAGAGCGGAGCAGGTAAATAATGAGCGAGGAGCAGAGCAGTTAAATAAAGAGTGAGCAGTGGAGCAGGTAAATAAAGAGCGAGGATCGGAGCAGGTAAAAAAAGAGGGAGGAGCGGAGCAGGCAAATAAAGAGTGAGGAGCGGAGCAGGTAAATAAATAGCGAGGAGAGGAGCAGGTAAAAAAAGAGTGAGGAGTGGAGCAGCTAAATAAAGAGCGACGAGCGGAGCAGGTAAATAAAGAGCGAGGGGCGGAGCAGGTCAACAAAGAGCGAGGAGTGGATCAGGTAAATATAGAGCGAGGAGTGGTGCAGGTAAATAAAGAGTGAGAAGAGGAGCAGGGAAATAAAGAGCGAGGAGCGGAGCAGGTGAATAAAGAGCGAGGAGCGGAGCAGATAAATAAAGAGCGAGGAGTGGATCAGGTAAATATAGAGCGAGGAGTGGTGTAGGTAAATAAAGAGTGAGGAGAGGCGCTGGTAAATAAAGAGTGAAGAGAGGAGCAGGTAAATAAAGAGCGAGGAGTGGAGCAGGTAAATAAAGAGTGAGGAGTGGAGCAGGTGAATAAAGAGTGAGGAGTGGAGCAGGTAAATAAAGAGTGAAGAGCGGAGCAGGTAAATAAAAAGCGAGGAGCGGAGCAGGTAAATAAAGGATCAAGAGAGGAGCAGGTAAATAATGAGCGAGGAGTGGAGCAGGTAAATAAAGAGTGAGGAGGGGAGCAGGTGAATAAAGAGTGAGGAGTGGAGCAGGTAAATAAAGAGAGAGGTTTGGAGCAGGTTAATAAATAGTGAGGAGACGAGCAGGTAAATAAAGAGAGAGGAGAGGAGAAGGGAAATAAAGAGTGAGGAGTGGAGCAGGTAAATAAAGAGAGAGGAGAGGAGAAGCTAAATAAAAATTGATGAGTGGAGCAGTTAAATAAAGAGCGAGGAGCGGAGCAGGTAAAGTAAGATTGAGGAGAGGAGCAGGTAAATAAAGAGCGAGGAGCGGAGCAGATAAATAAAGATTGAGGAGTGGAGAAGGTAAATTAAGAGCGAGGAGCGGAGCAGGTAAGTAAAGAGCGAGGAGCGGAGCAGGTAAATAAAGAGTGAGGAGAGGAGCAGGTAAATAAAGAATGAAGAGCGGAGCAGCTTTATCAAGTGTGAGGAGCGGAGCAGCTTAATAAAGAGCGAGGAGAGCAGCAGGTGAATAAAGAGCGAGGAGCGTATCAGGTGAATAAAGAGCGAGGAGCGGAGCAGATAAATATAGAGCGAGGAGTGGTGCAGGTAAATAAAGAGCGAGGAGAGGCGCTGTTAAATAAAGGGTGAAGAGAGTAGCAGGTAAATAAAGAGCGAGGAGTGGAGCAGGTAAATAAAGAGTGAGGAGTGGAGCAGGTGAATAAAGCGTGAGGAGTGGAGCAGGTAAATAAAGAGAGAGGTGTAGATCAGGTAAATAAAGAGTGAGGAGAGGAGCAGGTAAATAAAGAGCGAGGAGCGGGACAGGTAAATAAAGAGCGAGGAGTGGAGCAGGTAAATAAAGAGTGAGGAGAGCAGCAGGTGAATAAAGAGCGAGGAGCGTATCAGGTGAATAAAGAGCGAGGAGCGGAGCAGATAAATAAAGAGCGAGGAGTGGATCAGGTAAATATAGAGCGAGGAGTGGTGCAGGAAAATAAAGAGCGAGGAGAGGCGCTGTTAAATAAAGGGTGAAGAGAGTAGCAGGTAAATAAAGAGTGAGGAGCCGAGCAGGTAAATAAAGAGTGAAGAGCGGAGCAGGTAAATAAAGAGCGAGGAGAGCAGCAGGTAAATAAAGAGTGAGGAGTCGAGCACGTAAATAAAGAGCGAAGAGCGGAGCAGGTAAATAAAGAGTTAGGAGCGGAGCAGGTAAATAAAAAAGTGAGGTGAGGAGCAGGGAAATTAAGATGAGGGGTGTGGAGCAGGTAAACAACGAGTGAGGAGAGGAGCAGGTAAATAAAGAGAGAACAGAGGAGAAGGTAAATAAAGAGTGAGCAGTGGAGCAGGTAAATAAAGAGCGAGGATCGGAGCAGGTAAAAAAAGAGGGAGGAGCGGAGCAGGCAAATAAAGAGTGAGGAGCGGAGCAGGTAAATAAATAGCGAGGAGAGGAGCAGGTAAAAAAAGAGTGAGGAGTGGAGCAGCTAAATAAAGAGCGACGAGCGGAGCAGGTAAATAAAGAGCGAGGGGCGGAGCAGGTCAACAAAGAGCGAGGAGTGGATCAGGTAAATATAGAGCGAGGAGTGGTGCAGGTAAATAAAGAGTGAGAAGAGGAGCAGGGAAATAAAGAGCGAGGAGCGGAGCAGATAAATAAAGAGCGAGGAGCGGAGCAGGTGAATAAAGAGCGAGGAGCGGAGCAGATAAATAAAGAGCGAGGAGTGGATCAGGTAAATATAGAGCGAGGAGTGGAGCAGGTAAATAAAGAGTGAGGAGTGGAGCAGGTGAATAAAGAGTGAGGAGTGGAGCAGGTAAATAAAGAGCGAGGAGCGGAGCAGGTAAATAAAGATTGAGTAGAGGAGCAGGTAAATAAAGAGTGAGCAGTGGAGCAGGTAAATAACGAGCGAGGAGCGGTGCAGGTAAATAAAGAGTGAGGAGAGGAGCAGGTAAATAAAGAGTGAGTAGTGGAGCAGGTAAATAAAGAGCGAGGAGCGGAGCAGGAAAATAAAGAGCCAGGAGCGGATCAGGTTAATAAGAAGTGAGGAGAGGAGCTGGTAAATCAAGAGTGAGGAGAGGAGCAGGTAAATAAAGAGCGAGGAGCCGAACAGGTAAATAAAGAGCGAGGAGCGGAGCAGGTAATTAAAGAGAGAGGAGTGGAGCAGGTATATAAAGAGCGAGGAGAGGAGCAGGTAAATAAAGAGTGAAGAGCGGAGCAGGTAAATAATGAGCGAGGAGCAGAGCAGTTAAATAAAGAGTGAGCAGTGGAGCAGGTAAATAAAGAGCGAGGATCGGAGCAGGTAAAAAAAGAGGGAGGAGCGGAGCAGGCAAATAAAGAGTGAGGAGCGGAGCAGGTAAATAAATAGCGAGGAGAGGAGCAGGTAAAAAAAGAGTGAGGAGTGGAGCAGCTAAATAAAGAGCGACGAGCGGAGCAGGTAAATAAAGAGCGAGGGGCGGAGCAGGTCAACAAAGAGCGAGGAGTGGATCAGGTAAATATAGAGCGAGGAGTGGTGCAGGTAAATAAAGAGTGAGAAGAGGAGCAGGGAAATAAAGAGCGAGGAGCGGAGCAGGTGAATAAAGAGCGAGGAGCGGAGCAGATAAATAAAGAGCGAGGAGTGGATCAGGTAAATATAGAGCGAGGAGTGGTGTAGGTAAATAAAGAGTGAGGAGAGGCGCTGGTAAATAAAGAGTGAAGAGAGGAGCAGGTAAATAAAGAGCGAGGAGTGGAGCAGGTAAATAAAGAGTGAGGAGTGGAGCAGGTGAATAAAGAGTGAGGAGTGGAGCAGGTAAATAAAGAGTGAAGAGCGGAGCAGGTAAATAAAAAGCGAGGAGCGGAGCAGGTAAATAAAGGATCAAGAGAGGAGCAGGTAAATAATGAGCGAGGAGTGGAGCAGGTAAATAAAGAATGAGGAGGGGAGCAGGTGAATAAAGAGTGAGGAGTGGAGCAGGTAAATAAAGAGAGAGGTTTGGAGCAGGTTAATAAATAGTGAGGAGAGGAGCAGGTAAATAAAGAGAGAGGAGAGGAGAAGGGAAATAAAGAGTGAGGAGTGGAGCAGGTAAATAAAGAGAGAGGAGAGGAGAAGCTAAATAAAAATTGATGAGTGGAGCAGTTAAATAAAGAGCGAGGAGCGGAGCAGGTAAAGTAAGATTGAGGAGAGGAGCAGGTAAATAAAGAGCGAGGAGCGGAGCAGATAAATAAAGATTGAGGAGTGGAGAAGGTAAATTAAGAGCGAGGAGCGGAGCAGGTAAGTAAAGAGCGAGGAGCGGAGCAGGTAAATAAAGAGTGAGGAGAGGAGCAGGTAAATAAAGAATGAAGAGCGGAGCAGCTTTATCAAGTGTGAGGAGCGGAGCAGCTTAATAAAGAGCGAGGAGAGCAGCAGGTGAATAAAGAGCGAGGAGCGTATCAGGTGAATAAAGAGCGAGGAGCGGAGCAGATAAATATAGAGCGAGGAGTGGTGCAGGTAAATAAAGAGCGAGGAGAGGCGCTGTTAAATAAAGGGTGAAGAGAGTAGCAGGTAAATAAAGAGCGAGGAGTGGAGCAGGTAAATAAAGAGTGAGGAGTGGAGCAGGTGAATAAAGCGTGAGGAGTGGAGCAGGTAAATAAAGAGAGAGGTGTAGATCAGGTAAATAAAGAGTGAGGAGAGGAGCAGGTAAATAAAGAGCGAGGAGCGGGACAGGTAAATAAAGAGCGAGGAGTGGAGCAGGTAAATAAAGAGTGAGGAGAGGAGCAGGTAAACAAAGAGCGAGGAGCGGGACAGGTAAATAAAGAGTGAGGAGCGGAGCAGGTAAGTAAATAGAGAGGAGTGGAGCAAGTAAATAAAGAGTGAGGAGTGGAGCAGCTAAATAAAGAGCAGAGAGAGGAGCAATTAAAGAAAGAGCGAGGAGTGGAGCAGGTAAATAAAGAGCGAGGAGCCGAGCAGGTAAATAAAGAGTGAAGAGCGGAGCAGGTAAATAAAGAGCGAGGAGAGCATCAGGTAAATAAAGAGTGTGGAGTGGAGCAGGTAAATAAAGAGTGAGGAGCCCAGCAGGTAAATAAAGAGTGAAGAGTGGAGCAGGTAAATAAAGAGCGAGGAGAGCAGCAGGTAAATAAAGAGTGAGGAGTGGAGCACGTAAATAAAGAGTGAAGAGCGGAGCAGGTAAATAAAGAGTTAGGAGCGGAGCAGGTAAATAAAAAAGTGAGGTGAGGAGCAGGTAAATAAAGATGAGTGGTGTGGAGCAGGTAAACAACGAGTGAGGAGAGGAGCAGGTAAATAAAGAGAGAACAGAGGAGAAGGTAAATAAAGAGTGAGGAGTGGAGCATGTAAATAAATAGCGAGGAGCGGAGCAGGTAAATAAAGATTGAGTAGAGGAGCAGGTAAATAAAGAGCGAGGAGCGGAGCAGGAAAATAAAGAGCGAGGAGCGGAGCAGGTTAATAAGGAGTGAGGAGAGGAGCTGGTAAATAAAGAGTGAGGAGAGGAGCAGGTAAATAAAGAGCGAGGAGCCGAACAGGTAAATAAAGAGCGAGGAGTGGAGCAGGTAAATAAAGAGAGAGGTGTGGAGAAGCTAAACAAAGAGCGAGGAGCGGAGCAGGTAAATAAAGAGAGGAGTGGAGCAGGTATATAAAGAGCGAGGAGAGGAGCAGGTAAATAAAGAGTGAAGAGCGGAGCAGGTAAATATTGAGCGAGGAGCAGAGCAGTTAAATAAAGAGTGAGCAGTGGAGCAGGTAAATAAAGAGCGAGGAGTGGAGCAGGTAAAAAAGAGGGAGGAGCGGAGCAGGCAAATAAAGAGTGAGGAGCGGAGCAGGTAAATAAATAGCGAGGAGAGGAGCAGGTAAAAAAAGAGTGAGGAGTGGAGCAGCTAAATAAAGAGCGACGAGCGGAGCAGGTAAATAAAGAGCGAGGAGCGGAGCAGGTCAACAAAGAGCGAGGAGTGGATCAGGTAAATATAGAGCGAGGAGTGGTGCAGGTAAATAAAGAGTGAGAAGAGGAGCAGGGAAATAAAGAGCGAGGAGCGGAGCAGATAAATAAAGAGCGAGGAGCGGAGCAGGTGAATAAAGAGCGAGGAGCGGAGCAGATAAATAAAGAGCGAGGAGTGGATCAGGTAAATATAGAGCGAGGAGTGGTGCAGGTAAATAAAGAGCGAGGAGAGCCGCTGGTAAATAAAGAGTGAAGAGAGGAGCAGGTCAATAAATGCGAGGAGTGGAGCAGGTAAATAAAGAGTGAGGAGTGGAGCAGGTGAATAAAGAGTGAGGAGTGGAGCAGGTAAATAAAGAGCGAGGAGCGGAGCAGGTAAATAAAGAATCAAGAGAGGAGCAGGTAAATAATGAGCGAGGAGTGGAGCAGGTAAATAAAGAGTGAGGAGTGGAGCAGGTGAATAAAGAGTGAGGAGTGGAGCAGGTAAATAAAGAGAGAGGTGTGGAGCAGGTAAATAAATAGTGAGGAGAGGAGCAGGTAAATAAAGAGAGAGGAGAGGAGAAGGGAAATAAAGAGTGAGGAGTGGAGCAGGTAAATAAAGAGAGAGGAGAGGAGAAGGTAAATAAAAATTGAGGAGTGGAGCAGGTAAATAAAGAGCGAGGAGCGGAGCAGGTAAAGTAAGATTGAGGAGAGGAGCAGGTAAATAAAGAGCGAGGAGCGGAGCAGGTAAATAAAGATTGAGGAGTGGAGAAGGTAAATTAAGAGCGAGGAGCGGAGCAGGTAAGTAAAGAGCGAGGAGCGGAGCAGGTAAATAAAGAGTGAGGAGAGGAGCAGGTAAATAAAGAATGAAGAGCGGAGCAGCTTAATCAAGTGTGAGGAGCGGAGCAGCTTAATAAAGAGCGAGGAGAGCAGCAGGTGAATAAAGAGCGAGGAGCGTATCAGGTGAATAAAGAGCGAGGAGCGGAGCAGATAAATAAAGAGCGAGGAGTGGATCAGGTAAATATAGAGCGAGGAGTGGTGCAGGAAAATAAAGAGCGAGGAGAGGCGCTGTTAAATAAAGGGTGAATAGAGTAGCAGGTAAATAAAGAGCGAGGAGTGGAGCAGGTAAATAAAGAGTGAGGAGTGGAGCAGGTGAATAAAGCGTGAGGAGTGGAGCAGGTAAATAAAGAGAGAGGTGTGGATCAGGTAAATAAATAGAGAGGAGAGGAGCAAGTAAATAAAGAGAGAGAAGAGGAGAAGGTAAATAAAGAGTGAGGAGTGGAGCAGGTAAATAAAGAGAGAGGAGAGGAGAAGGTAAATAAAGAGTGAGGAGTGGAGCAGGTAAATAAAGAGCGAGGAGCGGAGCAGGTAAAGTAAGATTGAGGAGAGGAGCAGGTAAAAAAAGAGCGAGGAGCGGAGCAGGTAAATAAAGATTGAGGAGTGGAGAAGGTAAATGAAGAGCGAGGAGCGGAGCAGGTAAGTAAAGAGCGAGGAGCGGAGCAGGTAAATAAAGAGTGAGGAGAGCAGCAGGAAAATAAAGAGTGAGGAGCGTATCAGGTAAATAAAGAGTGAGGAGTGGAACAGGTAAATAAAGAGTGAGGAGAGGAGCAGGTAATTAAAGACTGAGAAGCGGAGCAGGTAAACAAAGAGTGAGGAGAGGAGCAGGTAAATAAAGAGTGAGGAGTGGAGCAGATAAATAAAGAGAGAGGTGTGGAGCAGGTAAATAAAGAGCGAGGAGCGGAGCAGGTAAATAAAAAGTGAGGAGAGGAGCAGGTAAATAAAGAGTGAGGAGCAGAGTCGGTTGATAAAGAGTGAGGAGAGGAGCAGGTAAATAAAGATGAGGAGAGGAGCAGGTACATAAAGAGAGGGAAGTGGAGCAGGTAAATAAAGAGCGAGGAGAGGAGCAGGTAAATAAAGAGTGACGAGCGGAGCAGGTAAATAATGAGCGAGGAGCAGAGCAGGTAAAGAACGAGTGAGCAGTGGAGCAGGTAAATAAAGAGCGAGGAGCGGAGCAGGTAAAAAAAGAGGGAGGAGCGGAGCAGGCAAATAAAGAGTGAGGAGAGGAGCAGGTAGATAAAGAGTGAGTAGTGGAGCAGGTAAATAAAGAGCGAGGAGCGGAGCAGGTAAATAAAGAGAGAAGAGCGCAGCAGGTTAATAAAGAGTGAGGAGAGGAGCTGGTAAATGATTAGCGAGGAGCGGGACAGGTAAATAAAGAGTGAAGAGAGGAGCAGGTCAATAAATGCGAGGAGTGGAGCAGGTAAATAAAGAGTGAGGAGTGGAGCAGGTGAATAAAGAGTGAGGAGTGGAGCAGGTAAATAAAGAGCGAGGAGCGGAGCAGGTAAATAAAGGATCAAGAGAGGAGCAGGTAAATAATGAGCGAGGAGTGGAGCAGGTAAATAAATAGTGAGGAGTGGAGCAGGTGAATAAAGAGTGAGGAGTGGAGCAGGTAAATAAAGAGAGAGGTGTGGAGCAGGTAAATAAATAGTGAGGAGAGGAGCAGGTAAATAAAGAGAGAGGAGAGGAGAAGGGAAATAAAGAGTGAGGAGTGGAGCAGGTAAATAAAGAGAGAGGAGAGGAGAAGGTAAATAAAAATTGAGGAGTGGAGCAGGTAAATAAAGAGCGAGGAGCGGAGCAGGTAAAGTAAGATTGAGGAGAGGAGCAGGTAAATAAAGAGCGAGGAGCGGAGCAGGTAAATAAAGATTGAGGAGTGGAGAAGGTAAATTAAGAGCGAGGAGCGGAGCAGGTAAGTAAAGAGCGAGGAGCGGAGCAGGTAAATAAAGAGTGAGGAGAGGAGCAGGTAAATAAAGAATGAAGAGCGGAGCAGCTTAATCAAGTGTGAGGAGCGGAGCAGCTTAATAAAGAGCGAGGAGAGCAGCAGGTGAATAAAGAGCGAGGAGCGTATCAGGTGAATAAAGAGCGAGGAGCGGAGCAGATAAATAAAGAGCGAGGAGTGGATCAGGTAAATATAGAGCGAGGAGTGGTGCAGGTAAATAAAGAGCGAGGAGAGGCGCTGTTAAATAAAGGGTGAATAGAGTAGCAGGTAAATAAAGAGCGAGGAGTGGAGCAGGTAAATAAAGAGTGAGGAGTGGAGCAGGTGAATAAAGCGTGAGGAGTGGAGCAGGTAAATAAAGAGAGAGGTGTGGATCAGGTAAATAAATAGAGAGGAGAGGAGCAAGTAAATAAAGAGAGAGAAGAGGAGAAGGTAAATAAAGAGTGAGGAGTGGAGCAGGTAAATAAAGAGAGAGGAGAGGAGAAGGTAAATAAAGAGTGAGGAGTGGAGCAGGTAAATAAAGAGCGAGGAGCGGAGCAGGTAAAGTAAGATTGAGGAGAGGAGCAGGTAAAAAAAGAGCGAGGAGCGGAGCAGGTAAATAAAGATTGAGGAGTGGAGAAGGTAAATGAAGAGCGCGGAGCGGAGCAGGTAAGTAAAGAGCGAGGAGCGGAGCAGGTAAATAAAGAGTGAGGAGAGCAGCAGGAAAATAAAGATTGAGGAGCGTATCAGGTAAATAAAGACTGAGAAGCGGAGCAGGTAAACAAAGAGTGAGGAGAGGAGCAGGTAAATAAAGAGTGAGGAGTGGAGCAGGTAAATAAAGAGAGAGGTGTGGAGCAGGTAAATAAAGAGCGAGGAGCGGAGCAGGTAAATAAAAAGTGAGGAGAGGAGCAGGTAAATAAAGAGTGAGGAGCAGAGTCGGTTGATAAAGAGTGAGGAGAGGAGCAGGTAAATAAAGATGAGGAGAGGAGCAGGTACATAAAGAGAGAGAAGTGGAGCAGGTAAATAAAGAGCGAGGAGAGGAGCAGGTAAATAAAGAGTGACGAGCGGAGCAGGTAAATAATGAGCGAGGAGCAGAGCAGGTAAAGAACGAGTGAGCAGTGGAGCAGGTAAATAAAGAGCGAGGAGCGGAGCAGGTAAAAAAAGAGGGAGGAGCGGAGCAGGCAAATAAAGAGTGAGGAGAGGAGCAGGTAAATAAAGAGTGAGTTGTGGAGCAGGTAAATAAAGAGCGAGGAGCGGAGCAGGTAAATAAAGAGAGAAGAGCGCAGCAGGTTAATAAAGAGTGAGGAGAGGAGCTGGTAAATGATTAGCGAGGAGCGGGACAGGTAAATAAAGAGCGAGGAGTGGAGCAGGTAAATAAAGAGTGAGGAGAGGAGCAGGTAAACAAAGAGCGAGGAGCGGGACAGGTAAATAAAGAGTGAGGAGCGGAGCAGGTAAATAAATAGAGAGGAGTGGAGCAAGTAAATAAAGAGTAAGGAGTGGAGCAGCTAAATAAAGAGCAGAGAGAGGAGCAATTAAAGAAAGAGCGAGGAGTGGAGCAGGTAAATTTCGAGCGAGGAGTGGAGCAGCTAAATAAAGAGTGAGGAGCCGAGCAGGTAAATAAAGAGTGAAGAGCGGACCAGGTAAATAAAGAGCGAGGAGAGCAGCAGGTAAATAAAGAGTGTGGCGTGGAGCAGGTAAATAAAGAGTGAGGAGTCAATCAGGTAAATAAAGAGTGAAGAGCGGAGCAGGTAAATAAAGAGCGAGGAGCGGAAAAGGTAAATAAAGGATCAAGAGAGGAGCAGGTAAATAATGAGCGAGGAGTGGAGCAGGTAAATAAAGAGTGAGGAGTGGAGCAGGTGAATAAAGAGTGAGGAGTGGAGCAGGTAAATAAAGAGAAGGTGTGGAGCAGGTAAATAAATAGAGAGGAGAGGAGCAGGTAAATAAATAGAGAGAAGAGGAGAAGGTAAATAAAGAGTGAGGAGTGGAGCAGGTAAATAAAGAGAGAGGAGAGGAGAAGGTAAATAAAGAGTGAGGAGTGGAGCAGGTAAATAAAGAGCGAGGAGCGGAGCAGGTAAAGTAAGATTGAGGAGAGGAGCAGGTAAATAAAGAGCGAGGAGCGGAGCAGGTAAATAAAGATTGAGGAGAGGAGAAGGTAAATGAAGAGCGAGGAGCGGAGCAGGTCAGTAAAGAGCGAGGAGCGGAGCAGGTAAATAAAGAGTGAGGAGAGGAGCAGGTAAATAAAGAGTGAAGAGCGGAGCAGCTTAATCAAGTGTGAGGAGCGGAGCAGCTTAATAAAGAGCGAGGAGAGCATCAGGAAAATAAAGAGTGAGGAGCGTATCAGGTAAATAAAGAGTGAGCAGTGGAGCAGGTAAATAAAGAGCGACGAGCGGAGCAGGTAAATAAAGAGTGAGGAGAGGAGCAGGTAAATAAAGAGTGAGTACTGGAGCAGGTAAATAAGGAGCGAGGAGCGGAGCAGGAAAATAAAGAGCGAGGAGCGGAGCAGCTTAATAAGGAGTGAGGAGAGGAGCTGGTAAATAAAGAGTGAGGAGAGGAGCAGGTAAATAAAGAGCGAGGAGCGGAGCAGGTAAATAAAGAGCGAGGAGTGGAGCAGGTAATTAAAGAGTGAGAAGCGGAGCAGGTAAACAAAGAGTGAGGAGTGGAGCAGGTAAATAAAAAGTGAGGAGTGGAGCAGGTAAATAAAGAGAGAGGTGTGGAGCAGGTAAATAAAGAGCGAGGAGCGGAGCAGGTAAATAAAAAGTGAGGAGAGGAGCAGGTAAATAAAGAGTGAGGAGCAGAGTCGGTTAATAAAGAGTGAGGAGAGGAGCAGGTAAATAAAGATGAGGAGAGGAGCAGGTAAATAAAGAGAGAGAAGTGGAGCAGGTAAATAAAGAGGGAGGAGAGGCGCAGATAAATAAAGAGTGACGAGCGGAGCAGGTAAATAATGAGCGAGGAGCAGAGCAAGTAAAGAAAGAGTGAGCAGTGGAGCAGGTAAATAAAGAGCGAGGAGCGGAGCAGGTAAAAAAAGAGGGAGGAGCGGAGCAGGCAAATAAAGAGTGAGGAGAGGAGCAGGTAAATAAAGAATGAGTAGTGGAGCAGGTAAATAAAGAGCGAGGAGCGGAGCAGGTAAATAAAGAGCGAAGAGCGCAGCAGGTTAATTATGAGTGAGGAGAGGAGCTGGTAAATAAAGAGTGAGGACAGGTGCAGGTAAATGATGAGCGAGGAGCGGGACAGGTAAATAAAGAGCGAGGAGAGGAGCAGGTAAATAAAGATTGAGGAGCGGAGCAGGTAAATAAATAGAGAGGAGTGGAGCAAGTAAATAAAGAGTGAGGAGTGGAGCAGCTAAATAAAGAGCAGAGAGAGGAGCAATTAAAGAAAGAGCGAGGAGTGGAGCAGCTAAATTTCGAGCGAGGAGTGGAGCAGGTAAATAAAGAGTGAGGAGCCGAGCAGGTAAATAAAGAGTGAAAAGCGGAGCAGGTAAATAAAGAGCGAGGAGAGCAGCAGGTAAATAAAGAGTGTGGCGTGGAGCAGGTAAATAAAGAGTGAGGAGTCGAGCAGGTAAATAAAGAGTGAAGAGCGGAGCAGGTAAATAAATAGCGATGAGAGCAGCAGGTAAATAAAAAAGTGAGGAGAGGAGCAGCTAAATAAAGAGAGAGGTGTGGAGCAGGTAAACAACGAGTGAGGAGAGGAGCAGGTAAATAAAGAGAGAGCAGAGGAGAAGGTAAATAAAGAGTGAGGAGTGGAGCAGGTAAATAAAGAGCGAGGAGCCGAGCAGGTAAATAAAGATTGAGTAGAGGAGCAGGTAAACAATGAGTGAGAAGTGGAGCTGGTAAATAAAGAGTGAGGAGAGCAGCAGGTAAATAAAGAGTGAGGAGCGTATCAGGTATATAAAGAGTGAGGAGTGGAGCAGGTAAATAAAGAGTGAGGAGAGGAGCAGGTAAATAAAGAATGAGAAGCGGAGCAGGTAAACAATGAGTGAGAAGTGGAGCAGGTAAATAAAGAGTGAGGAGAGGAGCAGGTAAATAACGAGAGACGTGTGGAAAATTGCCCAGGTATGTCATGTCAACAAAAGCAGGACAAATCCAATCCGGCCAATTACCGCCCCATCAGTCTACTCTCAATCATCAGCAAAGTGATGGAAGGTGTCGTCGACAGTGCTATCAAGCGGCACTTACTCACCAATAACCTGCTCACCGATGCTCAGTTTGGGTTCCGCCAGGACCACTCGGCTCCAGACCTCATTGCAGCCTTGGTCCAAACATGGACAAAAGAGCTGAATTCCAGAGGTGAGGTGAGAGTGATTCGCCTTGACATCACGGCAGCATTTGACCGAGTGTGGCACCAAGTAGCCCTCGTAAAATTGAAGTCAATGGGAATCAGGGGGAAAACTCTCCAGTGGCTGGAGTCATACCTCGCACAAAGGAAGATCGTAGTGGTTGTTGGAGGCCAAGCATCTCAGCCCCAGGGCATTGCTGCAGGAGTTCCTCAGGGAAGTGTCCGAGGCCCAACCATCTTCAGCTGCTTCATCAATGACCTTCCCTCCATCATAAGGTCAGAAATGGGGATGTTCGCTGATAACTGCACAGTGTTCAGTTCCATTCGCAACCCCTCAGATAATGAAGCAGTCCGAGCCCGCATGCAGCAAGACCTGGACAACATCCAGGCTTGGGCTGATAAGTGGCAAGTAACATTCGCGCCAGATCAGTGCCAGGCAATGACCATCTCCAACAAGAGAGAGTCTAACCACCTCCCCTTGACATTCAACGGCATTACCATCGCCGAATCGCCCACCATCAACATCCTGGGGGTCACCATTGACCAGAAACTTAACTGGACCAGCCATATAAATACTGTGGCTACGAGAGCAGGTCAGAGGCTTGGTGTTCTGCGGAGAGTGACTCACCTCCTGACTCCCCAAAGCCTTTTCACAATCTACAAGGCACAAGTCAGGAGTGTGATGGAATACTCTCCACTTGCCTGGATGAGTGCAGCTCCAACAACACTCAAGAAGCTCGACACCATCCAAGATAAAGCAGCCCGCTTGATTGGCACCCCATCCACCACCCTAATCATTCACTCCCTTCACCACCGGCGCACTGTGGCTGCAGTGTGCACCATCCACAGGATGCACTGCAGCAACTCGCCAAGGCTTCTTCGACAGCACCTCCCAAACCCGCGACCTCTACCACCGAGAAGGAAAAGGGCAGCAGGCGCATGGGAACAACACCACCTGCACGTTCCCCTGCAAGTCACACATCATCCCGACTTGGAAATATTTCGCCGTTCCTTCATTGTCGCTGGGTCAAAATCCTGGAACTCCCTTCCTAACAGCACTGTGGGAGAACCGTCACCACACGGACTGCAGCGGTTCAAGAAGGCGGCTCACCACCACCTTCTCAAGGGCAATTAGGGATGGGCAATAAATGCCGGCCTTGCCAGCGACGGCGACATCCCGTGAACGAATAAAAAAAAACATAGAGCGAGCAGCGGAGCAGTTAAATCAAGAGTGAGGAGAGGTGCAGGTAAATAAAGAGTGAGTAGCGGAGCAGATTAATAAAGACTGAGGAGAGGAGCAGGTAAACAAAGAGTGAGGAGAGGAGCAGGTAAATAAAGAGCGAGGAGTGGAGCAGGTAAATAAAGAGCGAGGAGAGGAGCAGGTAAATAAAGAGTGAGGAGCGGAGCAGGTAAATAATGAGCGAGGAGCAGAGCAGGTAAAGAAAGAGTGAGCAGTGGAGCAGGTAAATAAAGAGCGAGGAGCGGAGCAGGTAAATAAAGAGGGAGGAGTGGAGCAGGTAAATAAAGAGTGAGGAGAGGAGCAGGTAAATAAAGAGTGAGTAGTGGAGCAGGGAAATAAAGAGCGAGGAGCGGAGCAGGTAAATAAAGAGCGAGGAGCGGAGCAGGTTAATAAAGAGGGAGGAGAGGAGCAGGTAAATAAAGAGCGAGGAGCGGGACAGGGAAATGAAGAGTGAGCAGTGGAGCAGGTAAATAAAGAGCGAGGAGCGGAGCAGGTAAATAAAGAGGGAGGAGCGGAGCAGGTAAATGAAGAGCGAGGAGCGGAGCAGGTAAATAAAGAGCGAGGAGCGGAGCAGGTTAATAAAGAATGAGGAGAGGAGCAGGTAAACAAAGAGTGAGGAGAGGAGCAGGTAAATAAAGAGAGAGGAGTGCAGCAGGTAAATAAAGAGTGAGCAGTGGAGCAGGTAAATAAAGAGCGAGGAGCGGAGCAGATAAATAAAGAGGGAGGGGCGGAGCAGGTAAATAAAGAGTGAGGAGAGGAACAGGTATATAAAGAGTCAGTAGTGGACCAGGTAAACAAAGAGCGAGGAGCGGAGCAGGTAAATAAAGAGCGAGGAGCGGAGCAGGTTAATAAAGAGGGAGGAGAGGAGCAGGTAAATAAAGAGCGAGGAGCGGGACAGGTAAATGAAGAGTGAGCAGTGGAGCAGGTAAATAAAGAGCGAGGAGCGGAGCAGGTAAATAAAGAGGGAGGAGCGGAGCAGGTAAATGAAGAGCGAGGAGCGGAGCAGGTAAATAAAGAGCGAGGAGCGGAGCAGGTTAATAAAGAATGAGGAGAGGAGCAGGTAAACAAAGAGTGAGGAGAGGAGCAGGTAAATAAAGAGAGAGGAGTGCAGCAGGTAAATAAAGAGTGAGCAGTGGAGCAGGTAAATAAAGAGTGAGAAGCGGAGCAGGGAAACAATGAATGAGGAGTGGAGCAGGTAAATAAAGAGTGAGGAGAGGAGCAGGTAATTAACGACAGAGGTGTGGAGCAGGTAAATAATGAGCGAGGAGTGGAGCAGGTAAATAAAGAGTGAGGAGAGGAGCAGGTAAATTAAGAGTGAGTAGCGGAGTAGATTAATAAAGAGTGAGAAGAGGAGCAGGTAAACAAAGAGTGAGGAGAGGAGCAGGTAAATAAAGAGAGAGGAGTGCAGCAGGTCAATAAAGAGCGAGGAGAGGAGCAGGTAAATAAAGAGTGAGGAGCGGAGCAGGTAAATAATTAGCGAGGAGCAGAGCAGGTAAAGAAAGAGTGAGCAGTGGAGCAGGTAAATAAAGAGCGAGGAGCGGAGCAGGTAAATAAAGAGGGAGGAGCGGAGCAGGTAAATAAAGAGTGAGGAGAGAAGCAGGTAAATAAAGAGTGAGTAGCGTAGCAGGTAAATAAAGAGCGAGGAGCGGAGCAGGTAAACAAAAGAGCGAGGAGCGGAGCAGGTTAATAAAGAGTGAGAAGAGGAGCTGGTAAATAAAGAGCGAGAAGTGGAGCAGGTAAATAAAGTGTGAGGTGCGAAGCAGGTAAATAAAGAGTGAGGAGAGGAGGAGGTAAATAAATAGAGAGGAGTGGAGCAGGTAAATAAAGAGTGAGGAGTGGAGCAGGCAAATAAAGAGCAGAGAGAGGAGCATTTAAATGAAGAGCGAGGAGTGGAGCAGGTAAATAAAGAGCGAGGAGTGGAGCAGGTAAATAAAGAGCAAGAAGTGGAGCAGGTAAATAAAGAGAGAGGAGAGGAGCAGGTAAATAAAGAGTGAGGAGCGGAGCAGGTAAACAAAGAGTGAGGAGAGGAGCAGGTAAATAAAGAGTGAGGAGCGGAGCAGCTCAATAAAAAGCGAGGAGAGCATCAGGTAAATAACGAGTGAGGAGCGTATCAGGTAAATAAAGAGTGAGGAGCGTATCAGGTAAATAAAGAGTGAGGAGTGGAGCAAGTAAATAAAGAGTGAGAAGCGGAGCAGGGAAACAATGAATGAGGAGCGGAGCAGGTAAAGAAAGATTGAGGAGAGGAGCAGGTAAAGAAAGAGTGAAGAGCGGAGCAGCTTAATAAAGAGTGAGGAGCGGAGCAGCTTAATAAAGAGCGAGGAGAGCAGCAGGTAAATAAAGAGTGAAGAGCGTATCAGGTAAATAAAGAGAGAGGAGAGGAGCAGGTAAATAAAGAGCGAGGAGCGGAGCAGGTAACTAAAGAGTAAGGAGCGGAGCAGGTAAAGAAAGATTGAGGAAAGGAGCAGGTAAATAAAGAGTGAAGAGCGGAGCAGCTTACTAAAGAGTGAGGAGCGGAGCAGCTTAATAAAGAGCGAGGAGAGCAGCAGGTAAATAAAGAGTGAAGAGCGTATCAGGTAAATAAAGAGTGAGGAGTGGAGCAGGTAAATAAAGAGTGAGGAGAGGAGCAGGTATATAAATAGTGAGAAGCGGAGCAGGTAAACAATGAGTATGGAGTGGAGCAGGTAAATAAAGAGTGAGGAGAGGAGCAGGTAAATAACGAGAGAGGTGTGGAGCAGGTAAATAAAGAGCGAGGAGCGGAGCAGGTAAATAAAGATTGAGGAGAGGAGCAGGAAAATAAAGAGTGAGTAGCGGAGTAGATTAATAAAAAGTGAGAAGAGGAGCAGGTAAACAAAGAGTGAGGAGAGGAGCAGATAAATAAAGAGAGAGCAGTGGAGCATGCAAATAAAGAGCGAGGAGAGGAGCAGGTAAATAAAGAGTGAGGAGCGGAGCACGTAAATAATTACCGAGGAGCAGAGCAGATAAAGAAAGAGTGAGCAGTGGAGCAGGTCAATAAAGAGCGAGGAGCGGAGCAGGTAAATAAAGAGGGAGGAGCGGAGCAGGGAAATGAAGAGTGAGGAGAGGAGCAGGTATATAAACAGTGAGAAGCGGAGCAGGTAAACAATGAGTGAGGAGTGGAGCAGGTAAATAAAGAGTGAGTAGCGGAGTAGATTAATAAAGAGTGAGGAGAGGAGCAGGTAAACAAAGAATGAGGAGAGGAGCAGGAAAGTAAAGAGAGAGGAGTGGAGCAGGTAAATAAAGAGTGAGCAGTGGAGCAGGTAAATAAAGCGCGAGGAGCGGAGCAGGTAAATAAAGAGGGAGGAGCGGAGCAGGTAAATAAAGAGTGAGGAGAGGAACAGGTAAATAAAGAGTGAGCAGCGGAGCAGGTAAATAAAGAGCGAGGAGCGGAGCAGGTAAACAAAGAGTGAAGAGAGTAGCAGGTAAATAAAGGGTGAGGAGCGGAGCAGCTTAATAAAGAGCGAGGAGAGCAGCAGGTAAAGAAAGAGTGAGGAGCGTATCAGGTCAACAAAGAGTGAGGAGTGGAGCAGGTAAATAAAGAGCGAGGAGAGGAGCAGCTAAATAAAGAGTGAGGAGCGGAGCAGGTAAATAATTAGCGAGGAGCAGAGCAGGTAAAGAAAGAGTGAGCAGTGGAGCAGGTAAATAAAGAGCGAGGAGCGGAGCAGTTAAGTAAAGAGGGAGGAGCGGAGCAGGTAAATAAAGATTGAGCAGAGGAGCAGGTAAATTAAGAGTGAGTAGTGGAGCAGGTAAATAACGAGCGAGGAGCGGAGCAGGTAAACAAAAGAGCGAGGAGCGGAGCAGTTTAATAATAAGGGAGGAGAGGAGCTGGTAAATAAAGAGCGAGGAGCAGGACAGGTAAATAAAGAGCGAGAAGTGGAGCAGGTAAATAAAGAGTGAGGAGCGAAGCAGGTAAATAAAGAGTGAGGAGAGGAGGAGGTAAATAAATAGAGAGGAGTGGAGCAGGTAAATAAAGAGTGAGGAGTGGAGCAGGTAAATAAAGAGCAGAGAGAGGAGCATTTAAATAAAGCGCGAGGAGTGGAGCAGGTAAATATACAGCGAGGAGTGGATCAGGTAAATAAAGAGCAAGAAGTGGAGCAGGTAAATAAAGAGAGAGGAGAGGAGCAGGTAAATAAAGAGTGAGTAGAGGAGTAGATTAATAAAGAGTGAGAAGAGGAGCAGGTAAACAAATAGTGAGGAGAGTAGCAGGTAAAAAAAGAGAGAGGAGTGAAGCAGGTAAATAAAGAGCGAGGAGAGGAGCAGGTAAATAAAGAGTGAGGAGCGGAGCAGGTAAATAATTAGCGAGGAGCAGAGCAGGTAAAGAAAGAGTGAGCAGTGGAGCAGGTA
Organism: Heptranchias perlo; assembly: GCF_035084215.1. Lineage (NCBI taxonomy): Eukaryota > Metazoa > Chordata > Chondrichthyes > Hexanchiformes > Hexanchidae > Heptranchias > Heptranchias perlo. The sequence goes on along the minus strand of NW_027139453.1, from coordinate 2,176,810 downwards.
AATAAAGAGCGAGGAGCGGAGCAGGTAAATAAAGAGGGAGGAGCGGAGCATGTAAATAAAGAGTGAGGAGAGGAGCAGGTAAATAAACAGTGAGTAGTGGAGCAGGTAAATAAAGAGGGAGGAGCGGAGCAGGTAAACAAAAGAGCGAGGAGCGGAGCAGGTTAATAATGAGGGAGGAGAGGAGCTGGTAAATAAAGAGAGAGGAGAGGAGCAGGTAAATAAATAGCGAGGAGCAGGACAGGTAAATAAAGAGCGAGAAGTGGAGCAGGTAAATAAAGAGTGAGGAGCGAAGCAGGTAAATAAAGAGTGAGGAGTGGAGCAGGTAAATAAAGAGTGAGGAGTGGAGCAGGTAAATAAAGAGCATAGAGAGGAGCATTTAAATAAAGAGCGAGGAGTGGAGCAGTTAAATATAGAGCGAGGTGTGGAGCAGGTAAATAAAGAGCAAGAAGTGGAGCTGTTAAATAAAGAGAGAGGAGAGCAGCAGGTAAATAAAGAGAGAGGAGCGGAGCAGGTAAATAAAGAGTAAGGAGCGGAGCAAGTAAAGAAAGATTGAGGAGAGGAACAGGTAAATAAAGAGTGAAGAGCGGAGCAGCTTAATAAAGAGTGAGGAGCGGAGCAGGTAAATAAAGAGCATCGAGAGGAGCATTTAAATAAAGAGCGAGGAGTGGAGCAGTTAAATATAGAGCGAGGAGAGCAGCAGATAAATAAAGAGTCAGGAGCGGAGCAGGTTAATAATGCGGGAGGAGAGGAGCTGGTAAATAAAGAGAGAGGGGAGCAGGTAAACAAAGAGCGAGGAGCAGGACAGGGAAATAAAGAGCGAGAAGTGGAGCAGGTAAATAAAGAGTGAGGAGCGAAGCAGGTAAATAAAGAGTGAGGAGAGGAGGAGGTAAATAAATAGAGAGGAGTGGAGCAGGTAAATAAAGAGTGAGGAGTGGAGCAGGTAAATAAAGAGCAAGGAGAGGAGCATTTAAATAAAGAGCGAGGAGTGGAGCAGTGAAATATAGAGCGAGGAGAGCAGCAGGGAAATAAAGAGTGAGGAGCGTATCAGGTACATAAAGAGTGAGGAGTGGAGCAGGTAAATAAAGAGTGAGGAGAGGAGCAGGTATATAAAGAGTGAGAAGCGGAGCAGGTTAATTTCGAGGGAGGAGAGGAGCTGGTAAATAAAGAGAGAGGAGAGGAGCAGGTTAATAAAGAGGGAGGAGCGGGACAGGTAAATAAAGAGAGAGGAGCGGAGCAGGTAAACAAAGAGTGAGGAGCGGGACAGGCAAATAAAGAGCGAAGAGCGGAGCAGGTAAATAAATAGTGAGGAGCGAAGCAGGTAAATAAAGAGTGAGGAGAGGAGGAGGTAAATAAATAGAGAGGAGTGGAGCAGGTAAATAAAGAGTGAGGAGTGGAGCAGGTAAATAAAGAGCAGAGAGAGGAGCATTTAAATAAAGAGCGAGGAGTGGAGCAGGTAAATATAGAACGAGGAGTGGAGCAGGTAAATAAAGAGCAAGAAGTGGAGCAGGTAAATAAAGAGAGAGGAGAGGAGCAGGTAAATAAAGAGCAAGAAGTGGAGCAGGTAAATAAAGAGTGAGGAGAGGAGCAGGTAAATAAAGAGTGAGTAGCGGAGTAGATTAATAAAGAGTGAGGAGAGGAGTAGGTAAACAAAGAGTGAGGAGAGGAGCAGGTAAATAAAGAGAGAGGAGTGGAGCAGGTCAATAAAGAGCGAGGAGAGGAGCGGGTAAATAAAGAGTGAGGAGCGGAGCAGCTAAATAAAGAGTGAGCAGTGGAGCAGGTAAATAAAGAGCGAGGAGCGGAGCAGGTAAATAAAGAGTGAGGAGAGGAGCAGGTAAATAAAGAGGGAGGAGCGGAGCAGGTAAATAAAGAGTGATGAGAGGAGTAGGGAAATAAATAGAGAGGAGTGGAGCAGGTAAATAAAGAGTGAGGAGCGGAGCAGGTAAATAAAGAGTGAGGAGAGGAGCAGGTAAATAAAGAGTGAGGAGCGGAGCAGGTAAATAAAGAGTGAGGAGAGGAGCAGGTAAATAAAGAGCGAGGAGCGGAGCAGGTAAATAAAGAGGGAGGAGCGGAGCATGTAAATAAAGAGTGAGGAGAGGAGCAGGTAAATAAACAGTGAGTAGTGGAGCAGGTAAATAAAGAGGGAGGAGCGGAGCAGGTAAACAAAAGAGCGAGGAGCGGAGCAGGTTAATAATGAGGGAGGAGAGGAGCTGGTAAATAAAGAGAGAGGAGAGGAGCAGGTAAATAAATAGCGAGGAGCAGGACAGGTAAATAAAGAGCGAGAAGTGGAGCAGGTAAATAAAGAGTGAGGAGCGAAGCAGGTAAATAAAGAGTGAGGAGTGGAGCAGGTAAATAAAGAGTGAGGAGTGGAGCAGGTAAATAAAGAGCATAGAGAGGAGCATTTAAATAAAGAGCGAGGAGTGGAGCAGTTAAATATAGAGCGAGGTGTGGAGCAGGTAAATAAAGAGCAAGAAGTGGAGCTGTTAAATAAAGAGAGAGGAGAGCAGCAGGTAAATAAAGAGAGAGGAGCGGAGCAGGTAAATAAAGAGTAAGGAGCGGAGCAAGTAAAGAAAGATTGAGGAGAGGAACAGGTAAATAAAGAGTGAAGAGCGGAGCAGCTTAATAAAGAGTGAGGAGCGGAGCAGGTAAATAAAGAGCATCGAGAGGAGCATTTAAATAAAGAGCGAGGAGTGGAGCAGTTAAATATAGAGCGAGGAGAGCAGCAGATAAATAAAGAGTCAGGAGCGGAGCAGGTTAATAATGCGGGAGGAGAGGAGCTGGTAAATAAAGAGAGAGGGGAGCAGGTAAACAAAGAGCGAGGAGCAGGACAGGGAAATAAAGAGCGAGAAGTGGAGCAGGTAAATAAAGAGCGAGGAGCGGAGCAGGTAAATAAAGAGAGAAGAGCGCAGCAGGTTAATAAAGAGTGAGGAGAGGAGCTGGTAAATGATTAGCGAGGAGCGGGACAGGTAAATAAAGAGCGAGGAGTGGAGCAGGTAAATAAAGAGTGAGGAGAGGAGCAGGTAAACAAAGAGCGAGGAGCGGGACAGGTAAATAAAGAGTGAGGAGCGGAGCAGGTAAATAAATAGAGAGGAGTGGAGCAAGTAAATAAAGAGTAAGGAGTGGAGCAGCTAAATAAAGAGCAGAGAGAGGAGCAATTAAAGAAAGAGCGAGGAGTGGAGCAGGTAAATTTCGAGCGAGGAGTGGAGCAGCTAAATAAAGAGTGAGGAGCCGAGCAGGTAAATAAAGAGTGAAGAGCGGACCAGGTAAATAAAGAGCGAGGAGAGCAGCAGGTAAATAAAGAGTGTGGCGTGGAGCAGGTAAATAAAGAGTGAGGAGTCAATCAGGTAAATAAAGAGTGAAGAGCGGAGCAGGTAAATAAAGAGCGAGGAGCGGAAAAGGTAAATAAAGGATCAAGAGAGGAGCAGGTAAATAATGAGCGAGGAGTGGAGCAGGTAAATAAAGAGTGAGGAGTGGAGCAGGTGAATAAAGAGTGAGGAGTGGAGCAGGTAAATAAAGAGAAGGTGTGGAGCAGGTAAATAAATAGAGAGGAGAGGAGCAGGTAAATAAATAGAGAGAAGAGGAGAAGGTAAATAAAGAGTGAGGAGTGGAGCAGGTAAATAAAGAGAGAGGAGAGGAGAAGGTAAATAAAGAGTGAGGAGTGGAGCAGGTAAATAAAGAGCGAGGAGCGGAGCAGGTAAAGTAAGATTGAGGAGAGGAGCAGGTAAATAAAGAGCGAGGAGCGGAGCAGGTAAATAAAGATTGAGGAGAGGAGAAGGTAAATGAAGAGCGAGGAGCGGAGCAGGTCAGTAAAGAGCGAGGAGCGGAGCAGGTAAATAAAGAGTGAGGAGAGGAGCAGGTAAATAAAGAGTGAAGAGCGGAGCAGCTTAATCAAGTGTGAGGAGCGGAGCAGCTTAATAAAGAGCGAGGAGAGCATCAGGAAAATAAAGAGTGAGGAGCGTATCAGGTAAATAAAGAGTGAGCAGTGGAGCAGGTAAATAAAGAGCGACGAGCGGAGCAGGTAAATAAAGAGTGAGGAGAGGAGCAGGTAAATAAAGAGTGAGTACTGGAGCAGGTAAATAAGGAGCGAGGAGCGGAGCAGGAAAATAAAGAGCGAGGAGCGGAGCAGCTTAATAAGGAGTGAGGAGAGGAGCTGGTAAATAAAGAGTGAGGAGAGGAGCAGGTAAATAAAGAGCGAGGAGCGGAGCAGGTAAATAAAGAGCGAGGAGTGGAGCAGGTAATTAAAGAGTGAGAAGCGGAGCAGGTAAACAAAGAGTGAGGAGTGGAGCAGGTAAATAAAAAGTGAGGAGTGGAGCAGGTAAATAAAGAGAGAGGTGTGGAGCAGGTAAATAAAGAGCGAGGAGCGGAGCAGGTAAATAAAAAGTGAGGAGAGGAGCAGGTAAATAAAGAGTGAGGAGCAGAGTCGGTTAATAAAGAGTGAGGAGAGGAGCAGGTAAATAAAGATGAGGAGAGGAGCAGGTAAATAAAGAGAGAGAAGTGGAGCAGGTAAATAAAGAGGGAGGAGAGGCGCAGATAAATAAAGAGTGACGAGCGGAGCAGGTAAATAATGAGCGAGGAGCAGAGCAAGTAAAGAAAGAGTGAGCAGTGGAGCAGGTAAATAAAGAGCGAGGAGCGGAGCAGGTAAAAAAAGAGGGAGGAGCGGAGCAGGCAAATAAAGAGTGAGGAGAGGAGCAGGTAAATAAAGAATGAGTAGTGGAGCAGGTAAATAAAGAGCGAGGAGCGGAGCAGGTAAATAAAGAGCGAAGAGCGCAGCAGGTTAATTATGAGTGAGGAGAGGAGCTGGTAAATAAAGAGTGAGGACAGGTGCAGGTAAATGATGAGCGAGGAGCGGGACAGGTAAATAAAGAGCGAGGAGAGGAGCAGGTAAATAAAGATTGAGGAGCGGAGCAGGTAAATAAATAGAGAGGAGTGGAGCAAGTAAATAAAGAGTGAGGAGTGGAGCAGCTAAATAAAGAGCAGAGAGAGGAGCAATTAAAGAAAGAGCGAGGAGTGGAGCAGCTAAATTTCGAGCGAGGAGTGGAGCAGGTAAATAAAGAGTGAGGAGCCGAGCAGGTAAATAAAGAGTGAAAAGCGGAGCAGGTAAATAAAGAGCGAGGAGAGCAGCAGGTAAATAAAGAGTGTGGCGTGGAGCAGGTAAATAAAGAGTGAGGAGTCGAGCAGGTAAATAAAGAGTGAAGAGCGGAGCAGGTAAATAAATAGCGATGAGAGCAGCAGGTAAATAAAAAAGTGAGGAGAGGAGCAGCTAAATAAAGAGAGAGGTGTGGAGCAGGTAAACAACGAGTGAGGAGAGGAGCAGGTAAATAAAGAGAGAGCAGAGGAGAAGGTAAATAAAGAGTGAGGAGTGGAGCAGGTAAATAAAGAGCGAGGAGCCGAGCAGGTAAATAAAGATTGAGTAGAGGAGCAGGTAAACAATGAGTGAGAAGTGGAGCTGGTAAATAAAGAGTGAGGAGAGCAGCAGGTAAATAAAGAGTGAGGAGCGTATCAGGTATATAAAGAGTGAGGAGTGGAGCAGGTAAATAAAGAGTGAGGAGAGGAGCAGGTAAATAAAGAATGAGAAGCGGAGCAGGTAAACAATGAGTGAGAAGTGGAGCAGGTAAATAAAGAGTGAGGAGAGGAGCAGGTAAATAACGAGAGACGTGTGGAAAATTGCCCAGGTATGTCATGTCAACAAAAGCAGGACAAATCCAATCCGGCCAATTACCGCCCCATCAGTCTACTCTCAATCATCAGCAAAGTGATGGAAGGTGTCGTCGACAGTGCTATCAAGCGGCACTTACTCACCAATAACCTGCTCACCGATGCTCAGTTTGGGTTCCGCCAGGACCACTCGGCTCCAGACCTCATTGCAGCCTTGGTCCAAACATGGACAAAAGAGCTGAATTCCAGAGGTGAGGTGAGAGTGATTCGCCTTGACATCACGGCAGCATTTGACCGAGTGTGGCACCAAGTAGCCCTCGTAAAATTGAAGTCAATGGGAATCAGGGGGAAAACTCTCCAGTGGCTGGAGTCATACCTCGCACAAAGGAAGATCGTAGTGGTTGTTGGAGGCCAAGCATCTCAGCCCCAGGGCATTGCTGCAGGAGTTCCTCAGGGAAGTGTCCGAGGCCCAACCATCTTCAGCTGCTTCATCAATGACCTTCCCTCCATCATAAGGTCAGAAATGGGGATGTTCGCTGATAACTGCACAGTGTTCAGTTCCATTCGCAACCCCTCAGATAATGAAGCAGTCCGAGCCCGCATGCAGCAAGACCTGGACAACATCCAGGCTTGGGCTGATAAGTGGCAAGTAACATTCGCGCCAGATCAGTGCCAGGCAATGACCATCTCCAACAAGAGAGAGTCTAACCACCTCCCCTTGACATTCAACGGCATTACCATCGCCGAATCGCCCACCATCAACATCCTGGGGGTCACCATTGACCAGAAACTTAACTGGACCAGCCATATAAATACTGTGGCTACGAGAGCAGGTCAGAGGCTTGGTGTTCTGCGGAGAGTGACTCACCTCCTGACTCCCCAAAGCCTTTTCACAATCTACAAGGCACAAGTCAGGAGTGTGATGGAATACTCTCCACTTGCCTGGATGAGTGCAGCTCCAACAACACTCAAGAAGCTCGACACCATCCAAGATAAAGCAGCCCGCTTGATTGGCACCCCATCCACCACCCTAATCATTCACTCCCTTCACCACCGGCGCACTGTGGCTGCAGTGTGCACCATCCACAGGATGCACTGCAGCAACTCGCCAAGGCTTCTTCGACAGCACCTCCCAAACCCGCGACCTCTACCACCGAGAAGGAAAAGGGCAGCAGGCGCATGGGAACAACACCACCTGCACGTTCCCCTGCAAGTCACACATCATCCCGACTTGGAAATATTTCGCCGTTCCTTCATTGTCGCTGGGTCAAAATCCTGGAACTCCCTTCCTAACAGCACTGTGGGAGAACCGTCACCACACGGACTGCAGCGGTTCAAGAAGGCGGCTCACCACCACCTTCTCAAGGGCAATTAGGGATGGGCAATAAATGCCGGCCTTGCCAGCGACGGCGACATCCCGTGAACGAATAAAAAAAAACATAGAGCGAGCAGCGGAGCAGTTAAATCAAGAGTGAGGAGAGGTGCAGGTAAATAAAGAGTGAGTAGCGGAGCAGATTAATAAAGACTGAGGAGAGGAGCAGGTAAACAAAGAGTGAGGAGAGGAGCAGGTAAATAAAGAGCGAGGAGTGGAGCAGGTAAATAAAGAGCGAGGAGAGGAGCAGGTAAATAAAGAGTGAGGAGCGGAGCAGGTAAATAATGAGCGAGGAGCAGAGCAGGTAAAGAAAGAGTGAGCAGTGGAGCAGGTAAATAAAGAGCGAGGAGCGGAGCAGGTAAATAAAGAGGGAGGAGTGGAGCAGGTAAATAAAGAGTGAGGAGAGGAGCAGGTAAATAAAGAGTGAGTAGTGGAGCAGGGAAATAAAGAGCGAGGAGCGGAGCAGGTAAATAAAGAGCGAGGAGCGGAGCAGGTTAATAAAGAGGGAGGAGAGGAGCAGGTAAATAAAGAGCGAGGAGCGGGACAGGGAAATGAAGAGTGAGCAGTGGAGCAGGTAAATAAAGAGCGAGGAGCGGAGCAGGTAAATAAAGAGGGAGGAGCGGAGCAGGTAAATGAAGAGCGAGGAGCGGAGCAGGTAAATAAAGAGCGAGGAGCGGAGCAGGTTAATAAAGAATGAGGAGAGGAGCAGGTAAACAAAGAGTGAGGAGAGGAGCAGGTAAATAAAGAGAGAGGAGTGCAGCAGGTAAATAAAGAGTGAGCAGTGGAGCAGGTAAATAAAGAGCGAGGAGCGGAGCAGATAAATAAAGAGGGAGGGGCGGAGCAGGTAAATAAAGAGTGAGGAGAGGAACAGGTATATAAAGAGTCAGTAGTGGACCAGGTAAACAAAGAGCGAGGAGCGGAGCAGGTAAATAAAGAGCGAGGAGCGGAGCAGGTTAATAAAGAGGGAGGAGAGGAGCAGGTAAATAAAGAGCGAGGAGCGGGACAGGTAAATGAAGAGTGAGCAGTGGAGCAGGTAAATAAAGAGCGAGGAGCGGAGCAGGTAAATAAAGAGGGAGGAGCGGAGCAGGTAAATGAAGAGCGAGGAGCGGAGCAGGTAAATAAAGAGCGAGGAGCGGAGCAGGTTAATAAAGAATGAGGAGAGGAGCAGGTAAACAAAGAGTGAGGAGAGGAGCAGGTAAATAAAGAGAGAGGAGTGCAGCAGGTAAATAAAGAGTGAGCAGTGGAGCAGGTAAATAAAGAGTGAGAAGCGGAGCAGGGAAACAATGAATGAGGAGTGGAGCAGGTAAATAAAGAGTGAGGAGAGGAGCAGGTAATTAACGACAGAGGTGTGGAGCAGGTAAATAATGAGCGAGGAGTGGAGCAGGTAAATAAAGAGTGAGGAGAGGAGCAGGTAAATTAAGAGTGAGTAGCGGAGTAGATTAATAAAGAGTGAGAAGAGGAGCAGGTAAACAAAGAGTGAGGAGAGGAGCAGGTAAATAAAGAGAGAGGAGTGCAGCAGGTCAATAAAGAGCGAGGAGAGGAGCAGGTAAATAAAGAGTGAGGAGCGGAGCAGGTAAATAATTAGCGAGGAGCAGAGCAGGTAAAGAAAGAGTGAGCAGTGGAGCAGGTAAATAAAGAGCGAGGAGCGGAGCAGGTAAATAAAGAGGGAGGAGCGGAGCAGGTAAATAAAGAGTGAGGAGAGAAGCAGGTAAATAAAGAGTGAGTAGCGTAGCAGGTAAATAAAGAGCGAGGAGCGGAGCAGGTAAACAAAAGAGCGAGGAGCGGAGCAGGTTAATAAAGAGTGAGAAGAGGAGCTGGTAAATAAAGAGCGAGAAGTGGAGCAGGTAAATAAAGTGTGAGGTGCGAAGCAGGTAAATAAAGAGTGAGGAGAGGAGGAGGTAAATAAATAGAGAGGAGTGGAGCAGGTAAATAAAGAGTGAGGAGTGGAGCAGGCAAATAAAGAGCAGAGAGAGGAGCATTTAAATGAAGAGCGAGGAGTGGAGCAGGTAAATAAAGAGCGAGGAGTGGAGCAGGTAAATAAAGAGCAAGAAGTGGAGCAGGTAAATAAAGAGAGAGGAGAGGAGCAGGTAAATAAAGAGTGAGGAGCGGAGCAGGTAAACAAAGAGTGAGGAGAGGAGCAGGTAAATAAAGAGTGAGGAGCGGAGCAGCTCAATAAAAAGCGAGGAGAGCATCAGGTAAATAACGAGTGAGGAGCGTATCAGGTAAATAAAGAGTGAGGAGCGTATCAGGTAAATAAAGAGTGAGGAGTGGAGCAAGTAAATAAAGAGTGAGAAGCGGAGCAGGGAAACAATGAATGAGGAGCGGAGCAGGTAAAGAAAGATTGAGGAGAGGAGCAGGTAAAGAAAGAGTGAAGAGCGGAGCAGCTTAATAAAGAGTGAGGAGCGGAGCAGCTTAATAAAGAGCGAGGAGAGCAGCAGGTAAATAAAGAGTGAAGAGCGTATCAGGTAAATAAAGAGAGAGGAGAGGAGCAGGTAAATAAAGAGCGAGGAGCGGAGCAGGTAACTAAAGAGTAAGGAGCGGAGCAGGTAAAGAAAGATTGAGGAAAGGAGCAGGTAAATAAAGAGTGAAGAGCGGAGCAGCTTACTAAAGAGTGAGGAGCGGAGCAGCTTAATAAAGAGCGAGGAGAGCAGCAGGTAAATAAAGAGTGAAGAGCGTATCAGGTAAATAAAGAGTGAGGAGTGGAGCAGGTAAATAAAGAGTGAGGAGAGGAGCAGGTATATAAATAGTGAGAAGCGGAGCAGGTAAACAATGAGTATGGAGTGGAGCAGGTAAATAAAGAGTGAGGAGAGGAGCAGGTAAATAACGAGAGAGGTGTGGAGCAGGTAAATAAAGAGCGAGGAGCGGAGCAGGTAAATAAAGATTGAGGAGAGGAGCAGGAAAATAAAGAGTGAGTAGCGGAGTAGATTAATAAAAAGTGAGAAGAGGAGCAGGTAAACAAAGAGTGAGGAGAGGAGCAGATAAATAAAGAGAGAGCAGTGGAGCATGCAAATAAAGAGCGAGGAGAGGAGCAGGTAAATAAAGAGTGAGGAGCGGAGCACGTAAATAATTACCGAGGAGCAGAGCAGATAAAGAAAGAGTGAGCAGTGGAGCAGGTCAATAAAGAGCGAGGAGCGGAGCAGGTAAATAAAGAGGGAGGAGCGGAGCAGGGAAATGAAGAGTGAGGAGAGGAGCAGGTATATAAACAGTGAGAAGCGGAGCAGGTAAACAATGAGTGAGGAGTGGAGCAGGTAAATAAAGAGTGAGTAGCGGAGTAGATTAATAAAGAGTGAGGAGAGGAGCAGGTAAACAAAGAATGAGGAGAGGAGCAGGAAAGTAAAGAGAGAGGAGTGGAGCAGGTAAATAAAGAGTGAGCAGTGGAGCAGGTAAATAAAGCGCGAGGAGCGGAGCAGGTAAATAAAGAGGGAGGAGCGGAGCAGGTAAATAAAGAGTGAGGAGAGGAACAGGTAAATAAAGAGTGAGCAGCGGAGCAGGTAAATAAAGAGCGAGGAGCGGAGCAGGTAAACAAAGAGTGAAGAGAGTAGCAGGTAAATAAAGGGTGAGGAGCGGAGCAGCTTAATAAAGAGCGAGGAGAGCAGCAGGTAAAGAAAGAGTGAGGAGCGTATCAGGTCAACAAAGAGTGAGGAGTGGAGCAGGTAAATAAAGAGCGAGGAGAGGAGCAGCTAAATAAAGAGTGAGGAGCGGAGCAGGTAAATAATTAGCGAGGAGCAGAGCAGGTAAAGAAAGAGTGAGCAGTGGAGCAGGTAAATAAAGAGCGAGGAGCGGAGCAGTTAAGTAAAGAGGGAGGAGCGGAGCAGGTAAATAAAGATTGAGCAGAGGAGCAGGTAAATTAAGAGTGAGTAGTGGAGCAGGTAAATAACGAGCGAGGAGCGGAGCAGGTAAACAAAAGAGCGAGGAGCGGAGCAGTTTAATAATAAGGGAGGAGAGGAGCTGGTAAATAAAGAGCGAGGAGCAGGACAGGTAAATAAAGAGCGAGAAGTGGAGCAGGTAAATAAAGAGTGAGGAGCGAAGCAGGTAAATAAAGAGTGAGGAGAGGAGGAGGTAAATAAATAGAGAGGAGTGGAGCAGGTAAATAAAGAGTGAGGAGTGGAGCAGGTAAATAAAGAGCAGAGAGAGGAGCATTTAAATAAAGCGCGAGGAGTGGAGCAGGTAAATATACAGCGAGGAGTGGATCAGGTAAATAAAGAGCAAGAAGTGGAGCAGGTAAATAAAGAGAGAGGAGAGGAGCAGGTAAATAAAGAGTGAGTAGAGGAGTAGATTAATAAAGAGTGAGAAGAGGAGCAGGTAAACAAATAGTGAGGAGAGTAGCAGGTAAAAAAAGAGAGAGGAGTGAAGCAGGTAAATAAAGAGCGAGGAGAGGAGCAGGTAAATAAAGAGTGAGGAGCGGAGCAGGTAAATAATTAGCGAGGAGCAGAGCAGGTAAAGAAAGAGTGAGCAGTGGAGCAGGTAAATAAAGAGCGAGGAGCGGAGCAGGTAAATAAAGAGGGAGGAGCGGAGCATGTAAATAAAGAGTGAGGAGAGGAGCAGGTAAATAAACAGTGAGTAGTGGAGCAGGTAAATAAAGAGGGAGGAGCGGAGCAGGTAAACAAAAGAGCGAGGAGCGGAGCAGGTTAATAATGAGGGAGGAGAGGAGCTGGTAAATAAAGAGAGAGGAGAGGAGCAGGTAAATAAATAGCGAGGAGCAGGACAGGTAAATAAAGAGCGAGAAGTGGAGCAGGTAAATAAAGAGTGAGGAGCGAAGCAGGTAAATAAAGAGTGAGGAGTGGAGCAGGTAAATAAAGAGTGAGGAGTGGAGCAGGTAAATAAAGAGCATAGAGAGGAGCATTTAAATAAAGAGCGAGGAGTGGAGCAGTTAAATATAGAGCGAGGTGTGGAGCAGGTAAATAAAGAGCAAGAAGTGGAGCTGTTAAATAAAGAGAGAGGAGAGCAGCAGGTAAATAAAGAGAGAGGAGCGGAGCAGGTAAATAAAGAGTAAGGAGCGGAGCAAGTAAAGAAAGATTGAGGAGAGGAACAGGTAAATAAAGAGTGAAGAGCGGAGCAGCTTAATAAAGAGTGAGGAGCGGAGCAGGTAAATAAAGAGCATCGAGAGGAGCATTTAAATAAAGAGCGAGGAGTGGAGCAGTTAAATATAGAGCGAGGAGAGCAGCAGATAAATAAAGAGTCAGGAGCGGAGCAGGTTAATAATGCGGGAGGAGAGGAGCTGGTAAATAAAGAGAGAGGGGAGCAGGTAAACAAAGAGCGAGGAGCAGGACAGGGAAATAAAGAGCGAGAAGTGGAGCAGGTAAATAAAGAGTGAGGAGCGAAGCAGGTAAATAAAGAGTGAGGAGAGGAGGAGGTAAATAAATAGAGAGGAGTGGAGCAGGTAAATAAAGAGTGAGGAGTGGAGCAGGTAAATAAAGAGCAAGGAGAGGAGCATTTAAATAAAGAGCGAGGAGTGGAGCAGTGAAATATAGAGCGAGGAGAGCAGCAGGGAAATAAAGAGTGAGGAGCGTATCAGGTACATAAAGAGTGAGGAGTGGAGCAGGTAAATAAAGAGTGAGGAGAGGAGCAGGTATATAAAGAGTGAGAAGCGGAGCAGGTTAATTTCGAGGGAGGAGAGGAGCTGGTAAATAAAGAGAGAGGAGAGGAGCAGGTTAATAAAGAGGGAGGAGCGGGACAGGTAAATAAAGAGAGAGGAGCGGAGCAGGTAAACAAAGAGTGAGGAGCGGGACAGGCAAATAAAGAGCGAAGAGCGGAGCAGGTAAATAAATAGTGAGGAGCGAAGCAGGTAAATAAAGAGTGAGGAGAGGAGGAGGTAAATAAATAGAGAGGAGTGGAGCAGGTAAATAAAGAGTGAGGAGTGGAGCAGGTAAATAAAGAGCAGAGAGAGGAGCATTTAAATAAAGAGCGAGGAGTGGAGCAGGTAAATATAGAACGAGGAGTGGAGCAGGTAAATAAAGAGCAAGAAGTGGAGCAGGTAAATAAAGAGAGAGGAGAGGAGCAGGTAAATAAAGAGCAAGAAGTGGAGCAGGTAAATAAAGAGTGAGGAGAGGAGCAGGTAAATAAAGAGTGAGTAGCGGAGTAGATTAATAAAGAGTGAGGAGAGGAGTAGGTAAACAAAGAGTGAGGAGAGGAGCAGGTAAATAAAGAGAGAGGAGTGGAGCAGGTCAATAAAGAGCGAGGAGAGGAGCGGGTAAATAAAGAGTGAGGAGCGGAGCAGCTAAATAAAGAGTGAGCAGTGGAGCAGGTAAATAAAGAGCGAGGAGCGGAGCAGGTAAATAAAGAGTGAGGAGAGGAGCAGGTAAATAAAGAGGGAGGAGCGGAGCAGGTAAATAAAGAGTGATGAGAGGAGTAGGGAAATAAATAGAGAGGAGTGGAGCAGGTAAATAAAGAGTGAGGAGCGGAGCAGGTAAATAAAGAGTGAGGAGAGGAGCAGGTAAATAAAGAGTGAGGAGCGGAGCAGGTAAATAAAGAGTGAGGAGAGGAGCAGGTAAATAAAGAGCGAGGAGCGGAGCAGGTAAATAAAGAGGGAGGAGCGGAGCATGTAAATAAAGAGTGAGGAGAGGAGCAGGTAAATAAACAGTGAGTAGTGGAGCAGGTAAATAAAGAGGGAGGAGCGGAGCAGGTAAACAAAAGAGCGAGGAGCGGAGCAGGTTAATAATGAGGGAGGAGAGGAGCTGGTAAATAAAGAGAGAGGAGAGGAGCAGGTAAATAAATAGCGAGGAGCAGGACAGGTAAATAAAGAGCGAGAAGTGGAGCAGGTAAATAAAGAGTGAGGAGCGAAGCAGGTAAATAAAGAGTGAGGAGTGGAGCAGGTAAATAAAGAGTGAGGAGTGGAGCAGGTAAATAAAGAGCATAGAGAGGAGCATTTAAATAAAGAGCGAGGAGTGGAGCAGTTAAATATAGAGCGAGGTGTGGAGCAGGTAAATAAAGAGCAAGAAGTGGAGCTGTTAAATAAAGAGAGAGGAGAGCAGCAGGTAAATAAAGAGAGAGGAGCGGAGCAGGTAAATAAAGAGTAAGGAGCGGAGCAAGTAAAGAAAGATTGAGGAGAGGAACAGGTAAATAAAGAGTGAAGAGCGGAGCAGCTTAATAAAGAGTGAGGAGCGGAGCAGGTAAATAAAGAGCATCGAGAGGAGCATTTAAATAAAGAGCGAGGAGTGGAGCAGTTAAATATAGAGCGAGGAGAGCAGCAGATAAATAAAGAGTCAGGAGCGGAGCAGGTTAATAATGCGGGAGGAGAGGAGCTGGTAAATAAAGAGAGAGGGGAGCAGGTAAACAAAGAGCGAGGAGCAGGACAGGGAAATAAAGAGCGAGAAGTGGAGCAGGTAAATAAAGAGTGAGGAGCGAAGCAGGTAAATAAAGAGTGAGGAGAGGAGGAGGTAAATAAATAGAGAGGAGTGGAGCAGGTAAATAAAGAGTGAGGAGTGGAGCAGGTAAATAAAGAGCAAGGAGAGGAGCATTTAAATAAAGAGCGAGGAGTGGAGCAGTGAAATATAGAGCGAGGAGAGCAGCAGGGAAATAAAGAGTGAGGAGCGTATCAGGTACATAAAGAGTGAGGAGTGGAGCAGGTAAATAAAGAGTGAGGAGAGGAGCAGGTATATAAAGAGTGAGAAGCGGAGCAGGTTAATTTCGAGGGAGGAGAGGAGCTGGTAAATAAAGAGAGAGGAGAGGAGCAGGTTAATAAAGAGGGAGGAGCGGGACAGGTAAATAAAGAGAGAGGAGCGGAGCAGGTAAACAAAGAGTGAGGAGCGGGACAGGCAAATAAAGAGCGAAGAGCGGAGCAGGTAAATAAATAGTGAGGAGCGAAGCAGGTAAATAAAGAGTGAGGAGAGGAGGAGGTAAATAAATAGAGAGGAGTGGAGCAGGTAAATAAAGAGTGAGGAGTGGAGCAGGTAAATAAAGAGCAGAGAGAGGAGCATTTAAATAAAGAGCGAGGAGTGGAGCAGGTAAATATAGAACGAGGAGTGGAGCAGGTAAATAAAGAGCAAGAAGTGGAGCAGGTAAATAAAGAGAGAGGAGAGGAGCAGGTAAATAAAGAGCAAGAAGTGGAGCAGGTAAATAAAGAGTGAGGAGAGGAGCAGGTAAATAAAGAGTGAGTAGCGGAGTAGATTAATAAAGAGTGAGGAGAGGAGTAGGTAAACAAAGAGTGAGGAGAGGAGCAGGTAAATAAAGAGAGAGGAGTGGAGCAGGTCAATAAAGAGCGAGGAGAGGAGCGGGTAAATAAAGAGTGAGGAGCGGAGCAGCTAAATAAAGAGTGAGCAGTGGAGCAGGTAAATAAAGAGCGAGGAGCGGAGCAGGTAAATAAAGAGTGAGGAGAGGAGCAGGTAAATAAAGAGGGAGGAGCGGAGCAGGTAAATAAAGAGTGATGAGAGGAGTAGGGAAATAAATAGAGAGGAGTGGAGCAGGTAAATAAAGAGTGAGGAGCGGAGCAGGTAAATAAAGAGTGAGGAGAGGAGCAGGTAAATAAAGAGTGAGGAGCGGAGCAGGTAAATAAAGAGTGAGGAGAGGAGCATTTAAATAAAGAGCGAGGAGTGGAGCAGGTAAATATAGAGCGAGGAGTGGAGCAGGTCAATAAAGAGCAAGGAGTGGAGCAGGTAAATAAAGATTGAGGAGCCGAGCAGGTAAATAAAGAGTGAGGGGCGGAGCAGGTAAATAAAGAGCGAGGATTGGAGCAGGTAAATTAAGAGTGAGGAGCCGAGCAGGTAAATAAAGAGTGAGGTACGGAGCAGTTAAATAAAGAGTGAGTAGCGGAGCAGTTAAATATAGAGCGAGGAGAGCAGCAGGTAAATAAAGAGTGAGGAGCGGAGCAGGTTAATAATGAGGGAGGAGAGGAGCTGGTAAATATCGAGAGAGGAGAGGAGCAGGTAAATAAAGAGCGAGGAGCATGACAGGTAAATAAAGAGCGAGAAGTGGAGCAGGTAAATAAAGAGTGAGGAGCGAAGCAGGTAAATAAAGAGTGAGGAGAGGAGGAGGTAAATAAATAGAGATGAGTGGAGCAGGTAAATAAAGAGTGAGGAGTCGAGCAGGTAAATAAAGAGCATGGAGAGGAGCATTTAAATAAAGAGCAAGGAGTGGAGCAGTTAAATACAGAGCGAGGAGAGCAGCAGGTAAATGAAGAGTGAGGAGCGTATCAGGTAAATAAAGAGTGAGGAGTGGAGCAGGTAAATAAAGAGTGAGGAGAGGAGCAGGTATAAAAGAGTGAGAAGCGGAGCAGGTAAACAATGAGTGAGGAGTGGAGCAGGTAAATAAAGAGTGAGGAGAGGAGCAGGTAAATAAAGAGCGAGGAGCGGAGCAGGTAAATAAAGAGTGAGGAGAGGAGCAGGTAAATAAAGAGTGAGTAGCGGAGTAGATTAATAAAGAGTGAGGAGAGGAGCAGGTAAACAAAGAATGAGGAGAGGAGCAGGTAAGTAAAGAGAGAGGAGTGGAGCCGGTAAATAAAGAGAGAGGACTGGAGCAGTAAAATAAAGAGCGAGGAGCGGGACAGGTAAATAAAGAGCGAGGAGTGGAGCAGGTAAATAAATAGCGAGGAGCGAAGCAGTTCAATAAAGAGTGAGGAGAGGAGGAGGTAAATAAATAGAGAGGAGTGGAGCAGGTAAATAAAGATTGAAGAGAGGAACAGGTAAATAAAGAGTGAAGAGCGGAGCAGCTTAATAAGGAGCGAGGAGCGGAGCAAGTAAAGAAAGATTGAGGAGAGGAGCAGGTAAATAAAGAGTGAAGAGCGGAGCAGCTTAATAGAGAGTGAGGAGCGGAGCAGCTTAATAAATCGCGAGGAGAGCAGCAGGTAAATAAAGAGTGAGGAGCGTATCAGGTAAACAATGAGTGAGGAGTTGAGCAGGTAAATAAAGAGTGAGGAGAGGAGCAGGTAAATAACGAGAGGTGTGGAGCAGGTAAATAAAGAGTGAGGAGAGGAGCAGGTAAATTAACAGTGAGGAGCCGAGCAGGTAAATAAAGATTGGGGAGCCGAGCAGGTAAATAAAGAGTGAAGGGCGGAGCAGGTAAATAAAGAGCGAGGAGTGGAGCAGGTAAATTAAGAGTGAGGAGCCGAGCAGGTAAATAAAGAGTAAGGTACGGAGCAGGTAAATAAAGAGTGAGGAGCGGAGCAGGTAAATAAAGAGCGAGGAGAGGAGCAGGGAAATAAAGAGTGAGGCGCGGAGCAGATAAATAAAGAGTGAGGAGAGGAGCAGGTAAAAAAAGAGCGAGGACTGGAGCAGATAAATAAAGAGTGAGGAGCGGAGCAGGTAAATAAAGAGTGAGGAGAGGAGCATTTAAATAAAGAGCGAGGAGTGGAGCAGGTAAATTAAGAGTGAGGAGCCGAGCAGGTAAATAAAGAGTGAGGTACGGAGCAGGTAAATAAAGAGTGAGGAGCGGAGCAGGTAAATAAAGAGCGAGGAGAGGAGCAGGGAAATAAAGAGTGAGGCGCGGAGCAGGTAAATAAAGAGTGAGGAGAGGAGCAGGTAAAAAAAGAGCGAGGACTGGAGCAGATAAATAAAGAGTGAGGAGCGGAGCAGGTAAATAAAGAGCTAGGAGCGGGACAGGTAAATAAAGAGCGAGGAGCGGAGCAGGTAAATAAATAGTGAGGAGCGAAGCAGGTAAATAAAGAGTGAGGAGAGGAGGAGGTAAATAAATAGAGAGGAGTGGAGCAGGTAAATAAAGAGTGAGGAGTGGAGCAGGTAAATAAAGAGCAGAGAGAGGAGCATTTAAATAAAGAGCGAGGAGTGGAGCAGGTCAATATAGAGCGAGGAGTGGAGCAGGTAAATAAAGAGCAAGAAGTGGTGCAGGTCAATAAAGAGAGAGGAGAGGAGCAGGTAAATAAAGTGTGAGTAGCGGAGTAGATTAATAAAGAGTGAGGAGAGGAGTAGGTAAACAAAGAGTGAGGAGAGGAGCAGGTGAAGAAAGAGTGAGCAGTGGAGCAGGTAAATAAAGAGCGAGGAGAGGAGCAGGTAAATAAAGAGGGAGGAGCGGAGCTGCTAAATAGAGAGTGAGGAGAGGAGCAGGTAAATAAAGAGGGAGGAGCGGAGCAGGTAAATAAAGAGTGATGAGAGGAGGTAAATAAATAGAGAGGAGTGGAGCAGGTAAATAAAGAGTGAGGAGTGGAGCAGGTAAATAAAGAGTGAGGAGAGGAGCAGGTAAATAAAGAGTGAGGAGCGGAGCAGGTAAATAAAGATTGAGGAGAGGAGCATTTAAATCAAGAGCGAGGAGTGGAGCAGGTAAATATAGAGCGAGGAGTGGAGCAGGTAAATAAAGAACAAGGAGTGGAGCAGCTAAATAAAGATTGAGGAGCCGAGCAGGTAAATAAAGAGTGAAGGGCGGAGCAGGTAAATAAAGAGCAAGAAGTGGAGCAGGTAAATAAAGAGAGAGGAGAGGAGCAGTTAAATAAAGTGTGAGTAGCGGAGTAGATTAATAAAGAGTGAGGAGAGGAGTAGGTAAACAAAGAGTGAGGAGAGGAGCAGGTGAAGAAAGAGTGAGCAGTGGAGCAGGTAAATAAAGAGCGAGGAGAGGAGCAGGTAAATAAAGAGGGAGGAGCGGAGCAGCTAAATAGAGAGTGAGGAGAGGAGCAGGTAAATAAAGAGGGAGGAGCGGAGCAGGTAAATAAAGATTGATGAGAGGAGGAGGTAAATAAATAGAGAAGAGTGGAGCAGGTAAATAAAGAGTGAGGAGTGGAGCAGGTAAATAAAGAGTGAGGAGAGGAGCAGGTAAATAAAGAGTGAGGAGCGGAGCAGGTAAATAAAGAGTGAGGAGAGGAGCATTTAAATCAAGAGCGAGGAGTGGAGCAGGTAAATATAGAGCGAGGAGTGGAGCAGGTAAATAAAGAGCAAGGAGTGGAGCAGGTAAATAAAGATTGAGGAGCCGAGCAGGTAAATAAAGAGTGAAGGGCGGAGCAGGTAAATAAAGAGCGAGGAGTGGAGCAGGGAAATAAAGAGTGAGGCGCGGAGCAGGTAAATAAAGAGTGAGGAGCGAAGCAGGTTAATAAAGAGTGAGGAGAGGAGGAGGTAAATAAATAGATAGGAGTGGAGCAGGTAAATAAAGAGTGAGGAGTGGAGCAGGTAAATAAAGAGCAGAGAGAGGAGCATTTAAATAAAGAGCGAGGAGTGGAGCAGGTAAATATAGAGCGAGGAGTGGAGCAGGTAAATAAAGAGCAAGAAGTGGAGCAGGTAAATAAAGTGAGAGGAGAGGAGCGGGTAAATAAAGAGCAAGAAGTGGAGCAGGTAAATAAAGAGTGAGGAGAGGAGCAGGTAAATAAAGAGTGAGTAGCGGAGTAGATTAATAAAGAGTGAGGAGAGGAGTAGCTAAACAAAGAGTGAGGAGAGGAGCAGGTAAATAAAGAGAGAGGAGTGGAGCAGGTCAATAAAGAGCGAGGAGAGGAGCGGGTAAATAAAGAGTGAGGAGCGGAGCAGCTAAATCAAGAGTGAGCAGTGGAGCAGGTAAATAAAGAGCGAGGAGCGGAGTAGGTAAATAAAGAGTGAGGAGAGGAGCAGGTAAATAAAGAGTGAGGAGCGGAGCAGGTAAATAAAGAGTGAGGAGAGGAGCATTTAAATAAAGAGCGAGGAGTGGAGCAGGTAAATATAGAGCGAGGAGTGGAGCAGGTAAATAAAGAGCAAGGAGTGGAGCAGGTAAATAAAGATTGAGGAGCCGAGCAGGTAAATAAAGAGTGAGGGGCGGAGCAGGTAAATAAAGAGCGAGGAGCATGACAGGTAAATAAAGAGCGAGAAGTGTAGCAGGTAAATAAAGAGTGAGGAGCGAAGCAGGTAAATAAAGAGTGAGGAGAGGAGGAGGTAAATAAATAGAGATGAGTGGAGCAGGTAAATAAAGAGTGAGGAGTCGAGCAGGTAAATAAAGAGCATAGAGAGGAGCATTTAAATAAAGAGCGAGGAGTGGAGCAGTTAAATACAGAGCGAGGAGAGCAGAAGGTAAATGAAGAGTGAGGAGCGTATCAGGTAAATAAAGAGTGAGGAGTGGAGCAGGTAAATAAAGAGTGAGGAGAGGAGCAGGTAAATAAAGAGCGAGGTGCGGAGCAGGTAAATAAAGAGTGAGGAGAGGAGCAGGTAAATAAAGAGTGAGTAGCGGAGTAGATTAATAAAGAGTGAGGAGAGGAGCAGGTAAACAAAGAATGAGGAGAGGAGCAGGTAAGTAAAGAGAGAGGAGTGGAGCCGGTAAATAAAGAGAGAGGACTGGAGCAGTAAAATAAAGAGCGAGGAGCGGGACAGGTAAATAAAGAGCGAGGAGTGGAGCAGGTAAATAAATAGCGAGGAGCGAAGCAGGTCAATAAAGAGTGAGGAGAGGAGGAGGTAAATAAATAGAGAGGATTGGAGCAGGTAAATAAAGATTGAAGAGAGGAACAGGTAAATAAAGAGTGAAGAGCGGAGCAGCTTAATAAGGAGCGAGGAGCGGAGCAAGTCAAGAAAGATTGAGGAGAGGAGCAGGTAAATAAAGAGTGAAGAGCGGAGCAGCTTAATAAAGAGTGAGGAGTGGAGCAGCTTAATAAATCGCGAGGAGAGCAGCAGGTAAATAAAGAGTGAGGAGCGTATCAGGTAAACAATGAGTGAGGAGTTGAGCAGGTAAATAAAGAGTGAGGAGAGGAGCAGGTAAATAAAGAGTGAGTAGCGGAGTAGATTAATAAAGAGTGAGGAGAGGAGAAGGTAAACAAAGAGTGAGGAGAGGAGCTGGTAAATAAAGAGAGAGGAGTGGAGCAGGTAAATAAATAGTGAGCAGTGGAGCAGGTCAATAAAGCGGGAGGAGCGGAGCAGGTAAATAAAGAGTGAGGAGAGGAGCAGGTAAATAAAGAGGGAGTAGTAGAGCAGGTAAATAAAGAGCGAGGAGCGGAGCAGGTAAATGAAGAGCGAGGAGCGGAGCAGGTTAATATAGAGGGAGGAGAGGAGCTGGTAAATAAAGAGAGAGGAGAGGAGCAGGTTAATAAAGAGGGAGGAGCGGAACAGGTAAATAAAGAGAGAGGAGCGGAGCAGGTAAATAAAGAGCTAGGAGCGGGACAGGTAAATAAAGAGCGAGGAGCGGAGCAGGTAAATAAATAGTGAGGAGCGAAGCAGGTAAATAAAGAGTGAGGAGAGGAGGAGGTAAATAAAGAGTGAGGAGTGGAGCAGGTAAATAAAGAGCAGAGAGAGGAGCATTTAAATAAAGAGCGAGGAGTGGAGCAGGTAAATATAGAGCGAGGAGTGGAGCAGGTAAATAAAGAGCAAGAAGTGGAGCAGGTAAATAAAGAGAGAGGAGAGGAGCAGGTAAATAAAGTGTGAGTAGCGGAGTAGATTAATAAAGAGTGAGGAGAGGAGTAGGTAAACAAAGAGTGAGGAGAGGAGCAGGTGAAGAAAGAGTGAGCAGTGGAGCAGGTAAATAAAGAGCGAGGAGAGTAGCAGGTAAATAAAGAGGGAGGAGCGGAGCAGCTGAATAGAGAGTGAGGAGAGGAGCAGGTAAATAAAGAGGGAGGAGCGGAACAGGTAAATAAAGAGTGAGGAGAGGAGCAGGTAAATAAAGAGTGAGGAGCGGAGCAGGTAAATAAAGAGTGAGGAGAGGAGCATTTAAATCAAGAGCGAGGAGTGGAGCAGGTAAATATAGAGCGAGGAGTGGAGCAGGTAAATAAAGAGCAAGGAGTGGAGCAGGTAAATAAAGATTGAGGAGCCGAGCAGGTAAATAAAGAGTGAAGGGCGGAGCAGGTAAATAAAGAGCGAGGAGTGGAGCAGGTAAATTAAGAGTGAGGAGCCGAGCAGGTAAATAAAGAGTGAGGTACGGAGCAGATAAATAAAGAGTGAGGAGCGGAGCAGGTAAATAAAGAGCGAGGAGAGGAGCAGGGAAATAAAGAGTGAGGCGCGGAGCAGGTAAATAAAGAGTGAGGAGAGGAGCAGGTAAAAAAAGAGCGAGGACTGGAGCAGATAAATAAAGAGTGAGGAGCGGAGCAGGTAAATAAAGAGTGAGGAGAGGAGCATTTAAATAAAGAGCGAGGAGTGCAGCAGGTAAATATAGAGCGAGGAGTGGAGCATGTAAATAAAGAGCAAGGAGTGGAGCAGGTAAAGAAAGCTTGAGGAGCCGAGCATGTAAATAAAGAGTGAAGGGCGGAGCAGGTAAATAAAGAGCGAGGAGTGGAGCAGGTAAATTAAGAGTGAGGAGCCGAGCAGGTAAATAAAGAGTGAGGTAGGGAGCAGGTAAATAAAGAGTGAGGAGCGGAGCACGTAAATAAAGAGCGAGGAGAGGAGCAGGGAAATAAAGAGTGAGGCGCGGAGCAGGTAAATAAAGAGTGAGGAGAGGAGCAGGTAAAAAAAGAGCGAGGACTGGAGCAGATAAATAAAGAGTGAGGAGCGGAGCAGGTCAATAAAGAGCGAGGAGAGGAGCAGGTAAATAAAGAGTGAGGAGAGGAGCAGGTAAATAAAGAGTGAGGAGCGGAGCAGGTAAATAAATCGTGAGGAGCGGAGCAGGTAAATAAAGAGTGAGGAGAGGAGCAGGTAAATAAAGAGTGAGGAGAGGAGCAGGTAAATGAAGAGTGAGGATGGAGCAGGTCATTCAAGAGCACAGTGTGGAGCAGGTAAATAAAGAGCACAGTGTGGAGCAGATAAATAAAGAGCGACGAGCGGAGCAGGTAAATAAAGAGTTTAATTTATAATGAATTGTTTAATTTATTATAAAAATAATTCAAAGTTTAGTTCATTGTAGAAATAATTCAATGTTTTAATTTATAATGAACTGTTTAATTTATTATATAAATAATTCAAGTGATTATTTTAAAATGAATTGTTTCATTTATAATTAAAATACAAAGGGATCTGGGGGTCCTAGTGCAAGAAAATCAAAAAGTTGGTATGCAGGTGCAGCAGGTGATCAAGAAAGCCAACGGAATGTTGGCTTTTATTGCTAGGGGGATAGAATATAAAAACAAGGAGGTATTGCTGCAGTTATATAAGGTATTGGTGAGACCGCACCTGGAATACTGCATACAGTTTTGGTCTCCATACTTAAGAAAAGACATACTTGCTCTCGAGGCAGTACAAAGAAGGTTCACTCGGTTAATCCCGGGGATGAGGGGGCGGACATATGAGGAGAGGTTGAGTAGATTGGGACTCTACTCATTGGAGTTCAGAAGAATGAGAGGCGATCTTATTGAAACATATAAGATTGTGAAGGGGCTTGATCGGGTGGATGCGGTAAGGATGTTCCCAAAGATGGGTGAAACTAGAACTAGGGGGCATAATCTTAGAATAAGGGGCTGCTCTTTCAAAACTGAGATGAGGAGAAACTTCTTCACTCAGAGGGTGGTAGGTCTGTGGAATTTGCTGCCCCAGGAAGCTGTGGAAGCTACATCATTAGATAAATTTAAAACAGAAATAGACAGTTTCCTCGAAGTAAAGGGAATTAGGGGTTATGGGGAGCGGGCAGGAAATTGGACATGAAGCTGAGTTCGGATCGGTCAATGCCCTGTGGGTGGCGGAGAGGGCCCAGGGGCTATGTGGCCGGGTCCTGCTCCGACTTCTTGTGTTCTTTAGATTTGTGGTTGGGGTCAGATCAGCCATGATCTTATTGAATGGCGGAGCAGGCTCGAGGGGCCGATTGGCCTACTCCTGCTCCAATTTCTTATGTTCTTATGTTCTTAATTCAAAGTTTAATTTGTTATATTAATAATTCAATCGTTTAATTTATTATATAAATAATTCAACAGTTTAATTTATGCTCAATTGTTTAATTTATTATGTAACTAATTCTAGTGATTATTTTTACATGAATTGTTTAATTTATGATAAAAATAATTCAACGTTTAATTTATTACATAAATAATTCAATAGTTTAATTTGTGATGAATTGTTTGATTTATTATATAATTTATTCAATTGATTATTTTTAAATGAATTGTTTAATTTATTATAAAAATAATTCAATAGTTTAATTTATAATGAATTGTTTAATTTTTGTATAAATAATTCAAGTGATTATTTTAAAATGAATTGTTGAATTTATTATAAAAATAATTCAAATTTTAATTTATTGTATCAATAATACAATAGTTTAATTTATAATGAATTGTTTAATTTATTAAATAAATAATTCAAGTGATTATTTTAAAATGAATTGTTTAATTTATTCTAAATACAATTCAAATTTTAATTTATTATAGTAATAATTAAATAGTTCAATTTATTATATAATTAATTCAAGTATGTAATTTGAATATGAACATTACAGTCGCTTAATTTATTGCATAATTCACTGGTGTAATTTATACTGAATTTTTTAATTTATTATATAAATAATTCAATAGTTTAATTTATTACATTAATAACTCAATAGGTTAATTTATAATGAATTATTTAATTTATTATATGAATAATTCAAGTGATTATTTTAAAATGAATTGATTAATTTGTTAAAAAATAATTCAAAGTTTAATTTATTATAGAAATAATTCAATTGTTTAATTTATTAAATAAATAATTCAAGCGATTATTTGAAAATGAATTGTATAATTTATGTTACAAATAATTCAATAGTATAATTTGTAATGAATTGTTTAATTTATTATATAAATAATTCAAGTGATTATTTTAAAATGAATTGTTTAATTTACTCTCAATATAATTCGAAGTTTAATTTATTGTATAAATAATTCAATAGTTTAATTTGTAATGAATTGTTTAATTTATTATATAAATAATTCAAGTGATTATTTTTAAATGAATTGTTTAATTCATTATAAAAATAATTCAAAGTTTAATTTATTATGTAAGTAATTCAATAGTTTAATTGATAATGAATTGATTGATTTATTTTATAAATAATTCAAGTGATTATTTTAAAATGAATTGTTTAATTTACTCTCAATATAATTCAAAGTTTAATTTATTATAGAAATAATTAAATAGGTTAATTTATTATATAATTAATTCAAGTATTTAATTTGAATATGAATTATTTGTATAATAAATTAAACAGTTGAATTATTTATATAATATATAATTCAATAGTTTAATTTATAATGAATTGTTTAATTTATTATATAAATAATTCAAATGATTATTTTGAAAAAAATTGTTCAATTTATTACAAAAATAATTCAATGTTTAATTTATTATAGAAATAATTATTATAGAAATAATTCAATACTTTAATTTATAATGAATTGTTTATTTCATTATATAAATAATTTATGTGATTATTTTAAAATCAATTGTTTAATTTATTACAAATATAATTCAATAGTTTAATTTATTATATAAATTACTCAATAGGTTAATGTATAATGAATTATTTAATTTATTATATAAATAATTCAAGTGATTATTTTAAAATGAATTGATTAATTTGTTAAAAAGTAATTCAAAGTTTAATTTATTATAGAAATAATTCAATTGTTTATTTTATTATATAAATAATTCAAGCGATTATTTGATAATGAATTGTATAATTTATGTTACAAATAATTCAATAGTATAATTTGTAATGAATTGTTTAATTTATTATATAAATAATCCAAGTGATTATTTTTAAATGAATTGTTTAATTCATTATAAAAATAATTCAAAGTTTAATTTATTCTGTAAATAATTCAATAGTTTAATTCATAATGAATTGTTCAATTTATTATATAAATAATTCAATAGTTTAATTGATAATGAATTGTTTAATTTATTATATAAATAATTCAAGTGATTATTTTTAAATGAATTGTTTAATTTATTTTAAAAATAATTCAAAGTTTAATTTATTGTGTAAATAATTCAATAGTTTAATTGTTAAAGAATTGTTTTAATTATTGTATAAATAATTCAATAGTTTAATTGATAATGAATTGTTTGATTTATTTTATAAATAATTCAAGTGATTATTTTAAAATGAATTGTTTAATTTATTATAAAAATAATTCAAAGATAAATTTATTATATAAATAATTAAGTAGTTTAATTTATTATATAATTGATTCAAGTATTTAATTTGAATATGAACATTACAGTAGCTTAATTTATTGCACAATTCACTTGTTTAATTTATACTGAACTGTTTAATTTATTACATCAATAATTCAAGTGATTATTTTAAAATGAATTGTTTAATTTATCATCAAACTAATTCAAAGTTTAATTTATTATATAAATAATTCAATAGCTTTATTTATAATGAATTGTTTAATTTATTATATAAATAATTCAAGTGATTATTTTAATATGAATTGTTCAATTAATTATAAATATAATTCAAAAGTTTAATTGATTATAAAAATAATTCAACAGTTTAATTTATTATACTCATAATTCACCAGCTTTTTTTATAATTAATTGTTTAATTTATTATATAATTAAATCAAGTGATTATTTTAAAATGAATTGTTTAATTTATTGTATAAATAATTGAATAGTTTAATTTATAATGAATTATTTAATTTATTGTATCAATAATTCAAGTGATTATTTTAAAATGAATTGATTAATTTGCAATAAAAATAAATCAATGTTTAATTTTTTGTATAAATAACTAAATAGTTTAATTTATTTTTTAAATAATTCAATAGTTTAATTTATAATCAATTGTTCAATTGATTATAAAAATAATTCAAAGTTTAATTTATTATATAAATAATTCAACAGTTTAATTTATTAACAGTTTAATTGAATAGTTAATTGATAATGAATTATTTAATTTATTATATAAATAATTGAAGTGATTATTTTAAAATGAATTGTTTAATTTCCTAAAAATGTAATTCAATGTTTAATTTATTGTATAAATAATTCAATAGTTTAACTTATAATGAATTGTTCAATTTATTATAAAAATAATTCAAAGTTAAATTTATTGATTTTATTGTATAATAATTAAGTAATTTAATTTATTATATAATTAATTCAAGTATTTAATTCGAATAGGGACATTGCAGTAGCTTAATTTATTGCACAATTCACTCGTTTAATTTATACTGAACTGTATAATTTATTATATAAATAATTCAAGTGATTATTTTAAAAAGAATTGTTCCATTTATTATAAAAATAATTCCAAGTTTAATTTATTATTTAAACAATTAAATAGTTTAATTTTTTATATAAATAATTCAATAGTTTAATTTATAATGAACTGTTTAATTTATTATACAAATAATTCAAGTGATTATTTTAAAATGAATTGTTGAATTTATTATAAAAACATTTCAAACTTTAATTTATTATATAAATAATTCAATAGTTCAATTTAATATATAAATAATTCAATAGCTTAATTTAGAATGAAGTGTGTAATTTATTTTTAAAATAATTCTAGTGAATATTTTGAAATGAACTGTTTAATTTATTATAAAAATAATTCAAAGTTAAATTTATTATATAAATAATTCAATAGCTCAATTTATAATGAATTATTTAATTTATTATATAATTAAATCAAGTGATTGTTTTAAACTGAATTGTTTAATTTATTATTAAAATAATTCAAAGTTTAATTTATTATATAAATAATTCAATAGTTCAATTTATTATATAAATAATTCAATAGCTTAATTTAAAATGAATTTTTTAATTTATTATATAAATAATTCAAGTGATTATTTTGAAATGAATTGTTTAATTTATTATAAAAATAATTCAAAGTTAAATTTATTGTATTTATTGTATAAATAATTAAGTAATTTATGTTATTATATAATTAATTCAAGTATTTAATTCGAATAGGAACATTACAGTAGCTTAATTTATTGCACAATTCACTCATTTATTTTATACTTAACTGTATAATTTATTATATAAATAATTCAAGTGATTATTTTAAAACGAATTGTTTCATTTATTATAAAAATAATTGCAAGTTTAATTTATTATTTAAATCATTAAATAGTTTAATTTATTATATATAATTCAACAGTTTAATTTATAATGAATTGTTTAATTTATTATATAAATAATTCAAGTGATTATTTTCAAATGAATTGTTTAATTTATTAGAAAAATAATTCAAAGTTTAATTTATTATATAAATAATTAAATTGTTTATTTTATTATATAAATAATTCAAGTGATTTTTTAAAATATGAATTGATTAATTTATTATAAAAATAATTCAAAGTTTAATTTATTATAAAAATAATTCAAAGTTTAATTTATTATAAAAATAATTCAAAGTTTAATTTATGATATAAATAAAGCAATAGTTTAATTTATAATGAATTGTTTAATTTATTATAAAAATAATTCAAAGTTTAATTTACTATATAAATAATTTAAAAGTTTAATTTATGATATAAATAATGCAATAGTTTAATTTATAATGAATTGTTTATTATTATATAATTAATTCAAGTGATTATTTTAAAATGAATTGTTTAATATACTATAAAAATGATCAAAATTTAATTTATTATACAAATAATTCAATACTTTAATTTATAATGAATTGTTTAATTTATTATATAAATAATTCAAGTGATTATTTCAAAATGAATGGTTTCATTTATTATAAAAATAATTCAAAGTTTAATTTATTATATAAATAATTCAATAGCTTTATTTATAATGAATTGTTTAATTTATTACATAAATAATTGAATAGTTTAATTTATAATTTATTATTTAATTTATTATATAAATAATTCAAGTGATTATTTTAAAATGAATTGTTTAATTAATTATAAAAATAATTCAAAGTTTAATTTATTATATAAATAAATCAACGTTTTAATTTATAATGAATTGTTTAATTTATTTTATAAATAATTCAAGCGATTATTTGAAAATGAACTGTATAATTTATTATACAAATAATTTAATAGTTTAATTTATAATGATTTGTTTAATTTATTATATAAATAATTCAAGTAATTATTTTAATATGAATTGTTCAATGTATTATAAAAATAATTCAAAGTTTAATTTGTTATAGAAATATTTCAATAGTTTAATTTATGAAATAAATAATTCAATAGTTTAATTTATAATGAATTGTTTAAATTATTATATAAATAATTCAAGTGATTATTTTAAAATGAATTGTTTAAGTTGTTATAAAAGTATTTCAATGTTTAATTTATTATATAAATGATTCAATAGTTTAATATATAATGAATTGTTTAATTTATTTTATAAATAATTCAAGCGATTATTTGAAAATGAACTGTATAATTTATTATACAAATAATTTAATAGTTTAATTTATAATGAATTGTTTAATTTATTATATAAATAATTCAAGTGATTATTTTAATATGAATTGTTTAATTTATTATAAAAATAATTCAAAGTTTAATTGATTATATAAATAATTCAATAGTTTAATTTATTCTATAAATAATTCAATAGCTTTATTTATAATGAATTGTTTAATTTATTATGTAATTATATCAAGTTATTATTTTTAAGTGAATTGTTTAATTTATTAAATAAACAATTCAATAGTTTAATTTATAATGATAGTTTAATTTATTATATAAAAATTCAAGTGATTATTTTAAAATAAATTGTTTAATTTATGATACAAATAATTAAAGTCAACATTTTAAAATGAATTATTTAATTTATTATAAAAATAATTCAAAGTTTAATTTATTATATAAATAACTCAATAGTTTAATTTATAATGAATTATTTAATTTATTATATAAATAATTCAAGTGACTATTTTAAAATGAATTGATTAATTTGTTATAAAAATAATTCAAAGTTTAATTTATTACAGAAAAAATTCAATAATTTAATTGACAATGAATTAATTTATTATATAAATAATTCAATAATTTAATTGATAATGAATTGTTTAATTTATTATATATATATATATTTTCGTTCACGGGATGTGTGCGTCGCTGGCGAGGCCAGCATTTATTGCCCATCCCTAATTGCCCTTGAGAAGGTGGTGGTGAGCCGCCTTCTTGAACCGCTGCAGTCCGTGTGGTGACAGTTCTCCCACAGTGCTGTTAGGAAGGGAGTTCCAGGATTTTGACTCAGCGACAATGAACAGCGATATATTTCCAAGTCGGGATGGTGCGTGACTTGGAGGGGAACGTGCAGGTGGTGTTGTTCCCATGTACCTGCTGCTCTTGTCCTTCTAGGTGGTAGAGGTCGCTGGTTTGGGAGGTGCTGTCGAAGAAACCTTGGCGAGTTGCTGCAGTGCATCCTGTGGATGGTGCACACTGCAGCCACAGTGCGCCGGTGGTGAAGGGAGTGAATGTTTAGGGTGGTGGATGGGGTGCCAATCAAGCGGGCTGCTTTGTCCTGGATGGTGTCGAGCTTCTTGAGTGTTGTTGGAGCTGCACTCATCCAGGCAAGTGGAGAGTATTCCATCACACTCCTGACTTGTGCCTTGTAGATGGTGGAAAGGCTTTGGGGAGTCAGGAGGTGAGTCACTCGCCGCAGAATACCCAGCCTCTGACCTGCTCCAGTAGCCACAGTATTGATATGGCTGGTCCAGTTAAGTTTCTGGTCAATGCTGACCCCCAGGATTTTGATGGTGGGGGATTCGGCGATGGTAATGCCGTTGAATGTTGGAGATGGTCATTGCCTGGCACTTATCTGGCGCGAATGTTACTTGCCACTTATCAGCCCAAGCCTGGATGTTGTCCAGGTCTTGCTGCATGCGGGCTCGGACTGCTTCATTATCTGAGGGGTTGCGAATGGAACTGAACACCGTGCAATCATCAGCGAACATCCCCATTTCTGTCCTTATGATGGCGGGAAGGTCATTGATGAAGCAGCTGAAGATGGTTGGGCCTAGGACACTGCCCTGAGAAACTCCTGCAGCAATGTCCTGGGGCTGAGATGATTGGCCTCCAACAACCACTACCATCTTCCTTTGTGCTCGGTAAGACTCCAGCCACTGGAGAGTTTTCCCCCTGATTCCCATTGACTTCAATTTTACTAGGGCTCCTTGGTGCCACACTCGGTCAAATGCTGCCTTGATGTCAAGGGCAGTCACTCTCACCTCACCTCTGGAATTCAGCTCTTTTGTCCATGTTTGGACCAAGGCTGCAATGAGGTCTGGAGCCGAGTGGTCCTGGCGGAACCCAAACTGAGCATCGGTGAGCAGGTTATTGGTGAGTAAGTGCCGCTTGATAGCACTGTCGACGACACCTTCCATCACTTTGCTGATGATTGAGAGTGGACTGATGGGGCGGTAATTGGCCGGATTGGATTTATCCTGCTTTTTGTGGACAGGACATACCTGGGCAATTTTCCACATTGTCGGGTAGATGCCAGTGTTGTAGCTGTACTGGAACAGCTTGGCAGGAGGCGCTTCCGTGATGGTGGGCATATCGGGAGGAGGATGAGATGGATCATCCACTCGGCACTTCTGGCTGAAGATGGTTGCAAACGCTTCAGCCTTGTCTTTTGCACTCACGTGCTGGACTCCGCCATCATTGAGGATGGGGATGATTACAGAGCCTCCTCCTCCCGTTAGTTGTTTAATTGTCCACCACCATTCAACCATTCACGACTGGATGTAGCAGGACTGCAGAGCTTTGATCTGATCCGTTGGTTGTGGAATCGCTTAGCTCTGTCTATAGTATGTTGCTTCCACTGTTTAGCATGCATGTCGTCCTGAGTTGTAGCTTCACCAGGTTGGCACCTCATTTTTAGGTACGCCTGATGCTGCTCCTGGCATGCTCTTCTACATTCCTCATTGAACCAGGGTTGATCCCCTGGCTTGCTGGTTATGGCAGAGTGAGGAATATGCCGGGCCATGAGGTTACAGATTGTGCTGGAATACAATTCTGCTGCTGCTGATGGCCCACAGCGCCTCATGGATGCCCAGTTTTGAGCTGCTAGATCTGTTCTGAATCTATCCCATTTAGCACGGTGGTAGTGCCACACAACACGTTGGATGGTGTCCTCAGTGCGAAGACGGGACTTCATCTCCACGAGGACTGTGCGGTGCTCACTCCTACCAATACTGTCATGGACAGATGCATCTGCGACAGGTAGATTGGTGAGGACGAGGTCAAGTAAGTTTTTCCCTCGTGTTGGTTCGCTCACCACCTGCCGCAGGCCCAGTCTAGCAGCTATGTCCTTCAGGACTCGGCCTGCTCGGTCAGTAGTGGTGCTACCGAGCCACTCTTGGTGATGGACATTGAAGTCCCCCACCCAGAGGACATTTTGTGCCCTTGCTACCCTCAGTGCTTCCTCCAAGTGGTGCTCAACATGGAGGAGGACTGATTCATCAGCTGAGGGAGGACGGTAGGTGGTAATCAGAAGGAGGTTTCCTTGCCCATGTTTGACCTGATGCCATGAGATTTCATGGGGTCCAGAGTCAATGTTGCAGACTCCCAGGGCCACTCCCTCCTGACTGTATATCATTGTACCGCCACCTCTGATGGGTCTATCCTGCCGGTGGGACAGGACATACCCTGGGATTGTGATGGAAGAGTCTGGGACGTTGGCTGAAAGATATGGTTCTGTAAGTATGGCTATGTCAGGCTGTTTAATTTATTATAAAAATAATTCAAAGTTTAATTGATTATATAAATAATTAAATTGTTTAATTTGTTATATAAATAATTAAAGTGATTATTTCAATATGAATTGTTTAATTTATTATGAATACTAAGGAGCTTTTCCCTTCGTTGAGGGTTCTATGACAAGGGGACATAGATTCAAGGTAAAAGGCGGGAGGTTCAGAGGGGATTTGAGAAAGAACTTTTTCACCCAGAGGGTGGTTGGAGTCTGGAACTCACTGTCTGAAAGGGTTGTGGAGGCAGGAACCCTCACAACATTCAAGAAGCATTTGGATGAGCACTTGAAATGCCATAGCATACAAGGCTACGGACCAAATGCTGGAATATGGGATTAGAGTAGACAGGGCTCATTTTTTTTTATTCGTTCACGGGATGTGGGCGTCGCTGGCAAGGCCGGCATTTATTGCCCATCCCTAATTGCCCTTGAGAAGGAGGTGGTGAGCCGCCTTCTTGAACCGCTGCAGTCCGTGTGGTGACGGTTCTCCCACAGTGCTGTTAGGAAGGGAGTTCCAGGATTTTGACCCAGCGACAATGAAGGAACGGCGATATATTTCCAAGTCGGGATGGTGTGTGACTTGGAGGGGAAGGTGCAGGTGGTGTTGTTCCCATGCGCCTGCTGCCCTTGTCCTTCTAGGTGGTAGAGGTCGTGGGTTTGGCAGGTGCTGTCGAAGAAGCCTTGGCGAGTTGCTGCAGTGCAACCTGTGGATGGTGCACACTGCAGCCACAGTGCGCCGGTGGTGAAGGGAGTGAATGTTTAGGGTGGTGGATGGGGTGCCAATCAAGCGGGCTGCTTTATCTTGGATGGTGTCGAGCTTCTTGAGTGTTGTTGCAGCTGCACTCATCCAGGCAAGTGGAGAGTATTCCATCACACTCCTGACTTGTGCCTTGTAGATGGTGGAAAGGCTTTGGGGAGTCAGGAGGTGAGTCACTCGCCGCAGAATACCCAGCCTCTGACCTGCTCTCGTAGCCACATTATTTATATGGCTGGTCCAGTTAAGTTTCTGGTCAATGGTAACCCCCAGGATGTTGATGGTGGGGGATTCGGCGATGGTAATGCCGTTGAATGTCAAGGGGAGGTGGTTAGACTCTCTCTTGTTGTAGATGGTCATTGCCTGGCACTTATCTGGCGCGAATGTTACTTGCCACTTATCAGCCCAAGCCTGGATGTTGTCCAGGTCTTGCTGCATGCGGGCTCGGACTGCTTCATTATCCGAGGGGTTGCGAATGGAACTGAACACTGTGCAGTCATCAGCGAACATCCCCATTTCTGACCTTATGATGGAGGGAAGGGGCTCGAATTTAGTAGGCCTGCGGGTTCCCAGCGGGTGGTCCTCCGGGAGTGTCGAAAACGCGGACGGCGAAATTAGTGGGTTGCCCACGCGATCGTAGCAGGCAACACCCTAATAGGAATCAATTACCTGCTCCTCCGGGGTCCACGGCGCTGGCCTGCGCGTCGGTCGGGCTGCGCGTGCGCAGTACGATCTGTCAGCTGGAGGCTCTCTAGTTAAAGGGGCAGTCCTCCACTGACAGATGCTGCAACCAATGGGACAAATTGCAGCATGGAGCAGCCCAGGGGGAAGGCTGCTCCCAGTTTAATGATGCCTCACCCCAGGTATCATCAGATGGGGTGAGGAGGAGGGGGAGGACACAGATCTTCCCCCCGGCGGGCGGGAGGAAGCGGCCTGCCTCTGCCACCAAGAAGGCCTGGCTCGAGGTGGCAGAGGGGGTCACCTGCGCCACCAACATATGGCCCACCTGCATACAGTGCAGGAGGCGCTGCAATAACCGCAGTAGGTCCGCCACAGTGAGAACACGAAGTCTTTCCCCTACACTCCGTCTGCCACAACACTGCCCCCACCCCACATCTCCTTCGGCACCGCCAACACTATTCTGTCACATCATCCTTCATACCCACTCACACCCCATCCTCATCTTACCTCCACCTACTCACCTCGCCAGTACTCATCCTGCCACTAACACGCTACCCAATCCTCATACAATCTCATGGCTCCATCCCATACTCACCCTCTCGTGCATCTCCCTCACGGCCAGCCTCACTCAACCTGCCACCACCTGTGCTGCAGCCACAGGGCATGCATCACATATGTGCAGTAGGCAGCGTAAGGCAAACGTCTCGTCAGCATGAATGGGGTGCACAAGGGTGTCTGAGGGTTTGTCATGGGTGTTACCCATATTGAAATTCAGAGCAACAAACAGCACACATTATATTGACACCACCACTGCCATGTCTCCGCGAATCCTGTCCGTTGTGTCCAATAATGCCCGCTCCTGGGTATCACTATGAGGACCCACCACTGATGCCACCCATCGTGTTACTGCAGAGTAGGTGCAGGTGTATTTGCAGGGCTCGTCCGCGCAGACGACTGAGAGACATCGGCGGTGTAGCCGGCTGCACCCTGGAAGGATGCGGAGGAGAAGGTGTGGTGGGCAGTGGTGACTTTGCCAGCGACAGGTAAGCATTTGGTGCTGGGGCCAGCCAGGAGCAGCTCGGCATGAAAGAGGCTGCAGATCTCCACGACTATATGTCGAGCGAATCTGCGCCTCCCTGTGCACTGCTGCTCGGAGAGGTCCGGGGAGCTGCGCCTCGGTCTGTGGACCCTGTGGCGAGGGTAGTGCCCTCTGCGACGCGTCTCTCTCTGCGGTAGCCCTCCCTCCTGCTGTGCAGGTGGGCGTGCAACAACACCGTGTTGGGGGGATCCACGTCTCTGAGGCGGACGGCGTGGACTGCGAGGCTGCTGGTGCTGGTCATGCTCTTCGTCCTCCGAGGGTGTCCACACACCACCCAACTGGCAGGTGTTGGACTGAGGGGTTGTGCAGGGTAGGTGTGTGGTTCCTCGGACTGGGGCTGCGGTTTCGTGTCGGTCTGTCCTCTGGCTTGGCGGGGGGTGGTGGAGGGCAGGTTTTGCCCTATGTGACGCGGTGGCCTCCTGCGTGGGTGAGGGCTCTCCCCCGTGGAGCGCACCTTGGCACCTGCCACAGGCTGCTGGCTGCAACACGCCTGGTTGGAGGGAGACTGTTTCCCCCAGTGTGGGAAACTCACTGCCTTGAACCTAAAATCCCACACTTCCTCTTTTGACAGCTGCTTCAGCTCATTAACTGACCACAACGAGCAAGTTAAGTACTCTCAAGTGGAACCCCGCTGGCTTTAATTGCCTGCGGGATTCCCACCAACAGGGCTTGCGCGCGCAGCCCCGCACGTCAGCGCGGTACCCGGAAGTGGCCGGGATTTTGTCGCGATCCGGTCACGTGACCGGAGATCGGGATTTTCGGGGCCGAGCCCTGCAAATACACCTGCACCTACTCTGCAGTAACACGATGGGTGGCATCAGTGGTGGGTCCTCATAGTGATACCCAGGAGCGGGCATTATTGGACACAACGGACAGGATTCGCGGAGACATGGCAGTTGTGGTGTCAATATAATGTGTGCTGTTTGTTGCTCTGAAATTCAATATGGGTAACACCCATGACAAACCCTCAGACATCCTTGTGCACCCCCTTCATGCTGACGAGGCGTTTGCCTTACGCTGCCTACTGCACATATGTGATGCATGCCCTGTGGCTGCAGCACAGGTGGTGGCAGGTTGAGTGAGGCTGGCCGTGAGGGAGATGCACGAGAGGGTGAGTATGGGATGGAGCAATGAGATTGTATGAGGAGTGGGTTGCGTGTTAGTGGCAGGGTGAGTACTGGCGAGGTGAGTAGGTGGACGTAAGATGAGGATGGGGTGTGAGTGGGTATGAAGGGTGATGTGACAGAATAGTGTTGGCGGTGCCGAAGGAGATGTGGGGTGGGGGCAGTGTTGTGGCAGACGGAGTGCAGGGGAAAGACTGCGTGTTCTCACTGCGGCTGACCTACTGCGGTCATTGCAGCGCCTCCTGCACTGTATGCAGGTGGGCGATATATTGGTGGCGCAGGTGACCCCCTCTGCCACCTCGAGCCAGGCCTTCTTGGTGGCAGAGGCAGGCCGCTGCCCTCCGTCCGCCGGGGGGAAGATCTGTGTCCTCCCCCTCCTCCTCAACCCATCTGATGATACCTGGGGTGAGGCATCATTAAACTGGGAGCAGCCTTCCCCCTGGGCTGCTCCATGCTGCAATTTGTTCCATTGGTTGCAGCATCTGTCAGTGGAGGACTGCCCCTTCAACTGGAGAGCTTCCAGCTGACAGATCGTCCTGCGCATGCGCAGCCCGACCGACGCGCAGGCCAGCGCCGTGGACCCCGGAGGAGCAGGTAATTGATTCCTATTGGTGGGTTGCCTGCTACGATCGCGTGGGCAACCCGCTAATTTCGCCGAGCGTGTTGACCACGCTCCCGGAGGGCCACCCGCTGGGAACCCGCAGGCCTGCTAAGTTCGGGCCCTATGACTCTGAAATAATTCAAATTTTAATTTATTATATAAATAATTCAATAGCTTTATTTATATTGAATTGTTTAATTTATTATATAATTAAATCAAGTGATTATTTTAAAATGAATTGTTGAATTTATTATGAAAATAATTCAAAGTTTAATTTATTATATAAATAATTTAATAGTTTAATTTATGATATAAATAAAGCAATAGTTTAATTTATAATGAATTGTTTAATTTATTATATAAATAATTCAAGTGATTATTTTAAATGAATTGTTTAATTTATTGTAAAAATAATTCAAAGTTAAATTTATTGTGTAAATAATTAAGTAATTCAATTTATTATATAATTAATTCAAGTATTTAATTCGAATATGAACATTACAGTAGCTTAATTTATTGCACAATTCACTCGTTTAATCTATACTGAACTGTTTAATTGATTATATAAATAATTCAAGTGATTATTTTAAAATGAATTGTTTAATTTATCATCAAAATGATTCAAAGTTTAATTTTTTTATAAATAATTCAATAGTTTAATTTATAATGAATTGTTTAATTTATTCTTTAATTAAATCAAGTGAATATTTTAAAATGAATTGTTCAATTTATTATAAAAATAATTCAAAGTTTAATTTATAATATAAAAAATTTAATAGTTTAATTTATGATATAAATAATGCAATAGTTTAATTTATAATGAATTGTTTATTAATATATAATTAATTCAAGTGATTACTTTAAAATGAATTGTTAAAAATACCATAAAAATAATCAAAATTTAATTGATTATAGAAATAATTCAATAGTTTAATTAATGATGAATTGTTCAATTTATTATATAAATAATTCAAGCGATTATTTGAAAATGAATTGTATAATTTATTATACAAATAATTCAATACTTTAAATACTTAAAATGAATTGTTTAATTTATTATATAAATAATTCAAAGTTTAATTTAAAATGAATGGTTTCATTTATTATAAAAAAAATTCAATAGCTTTATTTGTAATGAATTGTTTAATTTATTATATAATTCAATCAAGTGATTATTTTAAAATTAATTGTATCATTTATTACACAAATAATTCAAAGTTTAATTTATTATACAAATAATTCAATAGATTAATTTTTTCCATAAATAATTGAATAGTTTTTTCATTAATAGCAAAAAGATTTTATCTTCAAATACAAGAACTTTTCGTGGTTTTGTTGGTTTTCAGCAAATGAACATATTTCAGCGAGTTGTGAGTTTTTTCTTTAATAGCGTAAGATTTTATCTTAAAATACAAGAACTTTTCGTGGTTCTTGTCAATTTTTGTTGGTTTTCATCCAATGAACTTATTTCAGGCAGCTAGATCTTTCTTCTTCAAAGCAGAAAGATTTTATCTTCAAATACAAGAACTTTTCGTGGTTTTGTTGGTTTTCAGCAAATGAACATATTTCAGCGAGCTGGAAGTTTTTTCTTTAATAGCGTAAGATTTTATCTTAAAATACAAGAACTTTTCGTGCTTCTTGTCAACTTTCGTTGGTTTTCATCTAATGAATGTATTTCAGTCAGCTGGATCTTTCTTCAAATCAAAAAGATTTATTTTCAAATACAAGAACTTTTCGTGGTTTTGTTGGTTTTCTGCAAATGAACATATTTCAGCGAGCGAGAAGTTTTTTCTTTAATAGCGTCAGATTTTATCTTAAAATACAAGAACTTTTCGTGGTTCTTGTCAATTTTTGTTGGTTTTCATCGAATGAACTTATTTCAGTCAGCTAGATCTTTCTTCTTCAAAGCAAAAAGATTTTATCTTCAAATACAAGAACTTTCGTGGTTTTGTTGGTTTTCAGCAAATGAACATATTTCAGCGAGCTCGAAGTTTTTTCTTTAATAGCGTAAGATTTTATCTTAAAATACAAGAACTTGTCGTGGTTCTTGTCAATTTTTGTTGGTTTTCATCCAATGAACTTATTTCAGTCAGCTGGATCTTTCTTCTTCAAAGCAAAAAGACTTTATCTCCAAATTCACGAACTTTTCGTGGTTTTGTTGGTTTTCAGCAAATGAACATATTTCAGCGAGCTCGAAGTTTTTTCTTTAATAGAGTCAGATTTTATCTTAAAATACAAGAACTTTTCGTGGTTCTTGTCAATTTTTGTTGGTTTTCATCGAATGAACTTATTTCAGTCAGCGAGATCTTTCTTCTTCAAAGCAAAAAGAATTATCTCCAAATTCACGAACTTTTCGTGGTTTTGTTGGTTTTCAGCAAATGAACATATTTCAGCGAGCTCGAAGGTTTTTCTTTAATAGCGTAAGATTTTATCTTAAAATACAAGAACTTTTCGTGGTTCTTGTCAATTTTTGTTGGTTTTCATCGAATGAACTTATTTCAGTCAGCTAGATCTTTCTTCTTCAAAGCAAAAAGATTTTATCTTCAAACACAAGAACTTTTCGTGGTTTTGTTGGTTTTCAGCAAATGAACATATTTCAGCGAGCTCGAAGTTTTTTCTTTAATAGCGTAAGATTTTATCTTAAAATACAAGAACTTTTCGTGGTTCTTGTCAATTTTTGTTGGTTTTCATCTGATGAACTTATTTCAGTCAGCTGGATCTTTCTTCTTCAAAGCAAAAAGATTTTGTCTTCAAATACAAGAACTTCTCGTGGTTTTGTTGGTTTTCAGCAACTGAACATATTTCAGCGAGCTGGGAGTTTTTTCTTTCATAGCGTTTGATTTTATCTGAAAATACAAGAACTTTTCGTGGTGCTTGTCAATTTTTGTTGGTTTTCATCTAATGAACTTATTTCAGTCAGCTAGATCTTTCTTCTTCAAATCAAAAAGATTTCATCTTCAAATACAAGAACTTTCGTGGTTTTGTTGGTTTTCAGCAAATGAACATATTTCAGCGAGCTTGAAGTTTTTTCTTCAATAGCGTAAGATTTTATCTTAAAATACAAGAACTTTTCGTGCTTCTTGTCAACTTTTGTTGGTTTTCATCGAAGGAACTTATTTCAGTCAGCTTGATCTTTCTTCTTCAAAGCAAAAACATTTTGTCTTCAAATACAAGAACTTTTCGTGGTTTTGTTGGTTTTCAGCAAATGAACATATTTCAGCGAGCTGAGAGTTTTTTCTTTAACAGCGTTTGATTTTATATTAAAATACAAGAACTTTTCGTGGTTCTTGTCAATTTTTGTTGCTTTTCATCCAATGAACTTATTTCAGTCAGCTCGATCTTTCTTCTTCAAAGCAAAAAGATTTTATCTTCAAATACAAGAACTTTTCGTGGTTTTGTTGGTTTTCTGCAAATGAACATATTTCAGCGAACTAGAAGTTTTTTCTTTAATAGTGTAAGATTTTATCTGAAAATACAAGAACTTTTCGTGGTTCCTGTCAATTTTTGTTGGTTTTCGTCGAATGAACTTATTTCAGTCAGCTGGATCTTTCTTCTTCAAAGCAAAAAGATTTTATCTTCAAACACAAGAACTTTTCGTGGTATTGTTGGTTTTCAGCAAATGAACATATTTCAGCGAGCTTGAAGTTTTTACTTCAATAGCGGAAGATTTTATCCTAAAATACAAGAACTTTTTGTGCTTCTTGTCAACTTTTGTTGGTTTTCATCGAAGGAACTTATTTCAGTCAGCTTGATCTTTCTTCTTCAAAGCAGAAAAGATTTTGTCTTCAAATACAAGAACTTTTCGTGGTTTTGTTGGGTTTCAGCAAATGAACATATTTCAGCGAGCTGGGAGTTTTTTCTTTAATAGCGTTTGATTTTATCTTAAAATACAAGAACTTTTCGTGGTTCTTGTCAATTTTTGTTGGTTTTCATCTAATGAACTTATTTCAGTCAGCTGGATCTTTCTTCAAATCAAAAAGATTTATTTTCAAATACAAGAACTTTTCGTGGTTTTGTTGGTTTTCTGCAAATGAAAATATTTCAGCGAGCTAGAAGATTTTTCTTTAATAGCGTCAGATTTTATCTTAAAATACAAGAACTTTTCGTGGTTCTTGTCAATTTTTGTTGGTTTTCATCGAATGAACTTATTTCAGTCAGCTGGATCTTTCTTCTTCAAAGCAAAAAGATTTTATCTTCAAACACAAGAACTTTTCGTGGTTTTGTTGGTTTTCAGCAAATGAACATATTTCAGCGAGTTGGGAGTTTTTTCTTTAATAGCGTAAGATTTTATCTTAAAATACAAGAACTTTTCGTGCTTCTTGTCAACTTTTGTTGGTTTTCATCGAAGGAACTTATTTCAGTCAGCTTGATCTTTCTTCTTCAAAGCAAAAACATTTTGTCTTCAAATACAAGAACTTTTCGTGGTTTTGTTGGTTTTCAGCAAATGAACATATTTCAGCGAGCTGAGAGTTTTTTCTTTGATAGCGTAAGATTTTATCTTAAAATACAAGAACTTTTCGTGCTTCTTGTCAAATTTTGTTGGTTTTCATCGAAGGAACTTATTTCAGTCAGCTTGATCTTTCTTCTTCAAAGCAAAAACATTTTGTCTTCAAATACAAGAACTTTTCGTGGTTTTGTTGGTTTTCAGCAAATGAACATATTTCAGCGAGCTGAGAGTTTTTTCTTTAACAGCGTTTGATTTTATATTAAAATACAAGAACTTTTCGTGGTTCTTGTCAATTTTTGTTGCTTTTCATCCAATGAACTTATTTCAGTCAGCTCGATCTTTCTTCTTCAAAGCAAAAAGATTTTATCTTCAAATACAAGAACTTTTCGTGGTTCTTGTCAATTTTTGTTGGTTTTTATCGAATGAACCTATTTCAGTCAGCGAGATCTTTCTTCTTCAAAGCAAAAAGACTTTATCTCCAAATTCACGAACTTTTCGTGGTTTTGTTGGTTTTCAGCAAATGAACATATTTCAGCGAGCTCGAAGTTTTTTCTTTAATAGCGTAAGATTTTATCTTAAAATACAAGAACTTTTCGTGGTTCTTGTCAATTTTTGTTGGTTTTCACCCAATGAACTTATTTCAGTCAGCTGGATCTTTCTTCTTCAAAGCAAAAAGACTTTATCTCCAAATTCACGAACTTTTCGTGGTTTTGTTGGTTTTCAGCAAATGAACATATTTCAGCGAGCTCGAAGTTTTTTCTTTAATAGCGTCAGATTTTATCTTAAAATACAAGAACTTTTCGTGGTTCTTGTCAATTTTTGTTGGTTTTCATCGAATGAACTTATTTCAGTCAGCGAGATCTTTCTTCTTCAAAGCAAAAAGAATTATCTCCAAATTCACGAACTTTTCGTGGTTTTGTTGGTTTTCAGCAAATGAACATATTTCAGCGAGCTCGAAGGTTTTTCTTTAATAGCGTAAGATTTTATCTTAAAATACAAGAACTTTTCGTGGTTCTTGTCAATTTTTGTTGGTTTTCATCGAATGAACTTATTTCAGTCAGCTAGATCTTTCTTCTTCAAAGCAAAAAGATTTTATCTTCAAACACAAGAACTTTTCGTGGTTTCGTTGGTTTTCAGCAAATGAACATATTTCAGCGAGCTCGAAGTTTTTTCTTTCATAGCGTAAGATTTTATCTTAAAATACAAGAACTTTTCGTGGTTCTTGTCAATTTTTGTTGGTTTTCATCTGATGAACTTATTTCAATCAGCTGGATCTTTCTTCTTCAAAGCAAAAAGATTTTGTCTTCAAATACAAGAACTTTTCGTGGTTTTGTTGGTTTTCAGCAACTGAACATATTTCAGCGAGCTGGGAGTTTTTTCTTTCATAGCGTTTGATTTTATCTGAAAATACAAGAACTTTTCGTGGTGCTTGTCAATTTTTGTTGGTTTTCATCTAATGAACTTATTTCAGTCAGCTGGATCTTTCTTCTTCAAATCAAAAAGATTTCATCTTCAAATACAAGAACTTTCGTGGTTTTGTTGGTTTTCAGCAAATGAACATATTTCAGCGAGCTTGAAGTTTTTTCTTTAATAGCGTAAGATTTTATCTTAAAATACAAGAACTTTTCGTGCTTCTTGTCAACTTTTGTTGGTTTTCATCAAAGGAACTTATTTCAGTCAGCTTGATCTTTCTTCTTCAAAGCAAAAACATTTTGTCTTCAAATACAAGAACTTTTCGTGGTTTTGTTGGTTTTCTGCAAAT
Source organism: Heptranchias perlo (assembly GCF_035084215.1). Taxonomy (NCBI): domain Eukaryota; kingdom Metazoa; phylum Chordata; class Chondrichthyes; order Hexanchiformes; family Hexanchidae; genus Heptranchias; species Heptranchias perlo. The sequence goes on along the minus strand of NW_027139453.1, from coordinate 2,133,909 downwards.
GAACATATTTCAGCGAACTAGAAGTTTTTTCTTCAATAGTGTAAGATTTTATCTGAAAATACAAGAACTTTTCGTGGTTCCTGTCAATTTTTGTTGGTTTTCATCGAATGGACTTATTTCAGTCAGCTGGATCTTTCTTCTTCAAAGCAAAAAGATTTTATCTTCAAACACAAGAACTTTTCGTGGTATTGTTGGTTTTCAGCAAATGAACATATTTCAGCGAGCTCGAAGTTTTTTCTTTAATAGCGTAAGATTTTATCTTAAAATACAAGAACTTTTCGTGGTTCTTGTCAATTTTTGTTGGTTTTCATCCAATGAACTTATTTCAGTCAGCTGGATCTTTCTTCTTCAAAGCAAAAAGACTTTATCTCCAAATTCACGAACTTTTCGTGGTTTTGTTGGTTTTCAGCAAATGAACATATTTCAGCGAGCTCGAAGTTTTTTCTTTAATAGCGTCAGATTTTATCTTAAAATACAAGAACTTTTCGTGGTTCTTGTCAATTTTTGTTGGTTTTCATCGAATGAACCTATTTCAGTCAGCGAGATCTTTCTTCTTCAAAGCTAAAAGACTTTATCTCCAAATTCACGAACTTTTCGTGGTTTTGTTGGTTTTCAGCAAATGAACATATTTCAGCGAGCTCGAAGTTTTTTCTTTAATAGCGTAAGATTTTATCTTAAAATACAAGAACTTTTCGTGGTTCTTGTCAATTTTTGTTGGTTTTCATCCAATGAACTTATTTCAGTCAGCTGGATCTTTCTTCTTCAAAGCAAAAAGACTTTATCTCCAAATTCACGAACTTTTCGTGGTTTTGTTGGTTTTCAGCAAATGAACATATTTCAGCGAGCTCGAAGTTTTTTCTTTAATAGCGTCAGATTTTATCTTAAAATACAACAACTTTTCGTGGTTCTTGTCAATTTTTGTTGGTTTTCATCGAATGAACTTATTTCAGTCAGCGAGATCTTTCTTCTTCAAAGCAAAAAGAATTATCTCCAAATTCACGAACTTTTCGTGGTTTTGTTGGTTTTCAGCAAATGAACATATTTCAGCGAGCTCGAAGGTTTTTCTTTAATAGCGTAAGATTTTATCTTAAAATACAAGAACTTTTCGTGGTTCTTGTCAATTTTTGTTGGTTTTCATCGAATGAACTTATTTCAGTCAGCTAGATCTTTCTTCTTCAAAGCAAAAAGATTTTATCTTCAAACACAAGAACTTTTCGTGGTTTCGTTGGTTTTCAGCAAATGAACATATTTCAGCGAGCTCGAAGTTTTTTCTTTAATAGCGTAAGATTTTATCTTAAAATACAAGAACTTTTCGTGGTTCTTGTCAATTTTTGTTGGTTTTCATCTGATGAACTTATTTCAGTCAGCTGGATCTTTCTTCTTCAAAGCAAAAAGATTTTGTCTTCAAATACTAGAACTTTTCGTGGTTTTGTTGGTTTTCAGCAACTGAACATATTTCAGCGAGCTGGGAGTTTTTTCTTTCATAGCGTTTGATTTTATCTGAAAATACAAGAACTTTTCGTGGTGCTTGTCAATTTTTGTTGGTTTTCATCTAATGAACTTATTTCAGTCAGCTAGATCTTTCTTCTTCAAATCAAAAAGATTTCATCTTCAAATACAAGAACTTTCGTGGTTTTGTTGGTTTTCAGCAAATGAACATATTTCAGCGAGCTTGAAGTTTTTTCTTTAATAGCGTAAGATTTTATCTTAAAATACAAGAACTTTTCGTGCTTCTTGTCAACTTTTGTTGGTTTTCATCGAAGGAACTTATTTCAGTCAGCTTGATCTTTCTTCTTCAAAGCAAAAACATTTTGTCTTCAAATACAAGAACTTTTCGTGGTTTTGTTGGTTTTCAGCAAATGAACATATTTCAGCGAGCTGAGAGTTTTTTCTTTAACAGCGTTTGATTTTATATTAAAATACAAGAACTTTTCGTGGTTCTTGTCAATTTTTGTTGCTTTTCATCCAATGAACTTATTTCAGTCAGCTCGATCTTTCTTCTTCAAAGCAAAAAGATTTCATCTTCAAATACAAGAACTTTTCGTGGTTTTGTTGGTTTTCTGCAAATGAACATATTTCAGCGAACTAGAAGTTTTTTCTTTAATAGTGTAAGATTTTATCTGAAAATACAAGAACTTTTCGTGGTTCCTGTCAATTTTTGTTGGTTTTCATCGAATGAACTTATTTCAGTCAGCTGGATCTTTCTTCTTCAAAGCAAAAAGATTTTATCTTCAAACACAAGAACTTTTCGTGGTATTGTTGGTTTTCAGCAAATGAACATATTTCAGCGAGCTTGAAGTTTTTTCTTCAATAGCGGAAGATTTTATCCTAAAATACAAGAACTTTTCTTGCTTCTTGTCAACTTTTGTTGGTTTTCATCGAAGGAACTTATTTCAGTCAGCTTGATCTTTCTTCTTCAAAGCAGAAAAGATTTTGTCTTCAAATACAAGAACTTTTCGTGGTTTTGTTGGGTTTCAGCAAATGAACATATTTCAGCGAGCTGGGAGTTTTTTCTTTAATAGCGTTTGATTTTATCTTAAAATACAAGAACTTTTCGTGGTTCTTGTCAATTTTTGTTGGTTTTCATCTAATGAACTTATTTCAGTCAGCTGGATCTTTCTTCAAATCAAAAAGAGATATTTTCAAATACAAGAACTTTTCGTGGTTTTGTTGGTTTTCTGCAAATGAACTTATTTCAGCGAGCTAGAAGATTTTTCTTTAATAGTGTCAGATTTTATCTTAAAATACAAGAACTTTTCGTGGTTCTTGTCAATTTTTGTTGGTTTTCATCGAATGAACTTATTTCAGTCAGCTAAATCTTTCTTCTTCAAAGCAAAAAGATTTTATCTTCAAATACAAGAACTTTCGTGGTTTTGTTGGTTTTCAGCAAATGAACATATTTCAGCGAGCTCGAAGGTTTTTCTTTCATAGCGTAAGATTTTATCTTAAAATACAAGAACTTTTCGTGGTTCTTGTCAACTTTTGTTGGTTTTCATCCAATGAACTTATTTCAGTCAGCTAGATCTTTCTTCTTCAAAGCAAAAAGATTTTATCTTCAAATACAAGAACTTTCGTGGTTTTGTTGGTTTTCAGCAAATGAACATATTTCAACGAGCTCGAAGTTTTTTCTTTAACAGCGTAAAATTTTATCTTAAAATACAAGAACTTTTCGTGGTTCTTGTCAATTTTTGTTGGTTTTCATCGAATGAACTTATTTCAGTCAGCTGGATCTTTCTTCTTCAAAGCAAAAAGACTTTATCTCCAAATTCACGAACTTTTCGTGGTTTTGTTGGTTTTCAGCAAATGAACATATTTCAGCGAGCTCGAAGTTTTTTCTTTAATAGCGTCAGATTTAATCTTAAAATACAAGAACTTTTCGTGGTTCTTGTCAATTTTTGTTGGTTTTCATCGAATGAACCTATTTCAGTCAGCGAGATCTTTCTTCTTCAAAGCAAAAAGACTTTATCTCCAAATTCAGGAACTTTTCGTGGTTTTGTTGGTTTTCAGCAAATGAACATATTTCAGCGAGCTCGAAGTTTTTTCTTTAATAGCGTAAGATTTTATCTTAAAATGCAAGAACTTTTCGTGGTTCTTGTCAATTTTTGTTGGTTTTCATCGAATGAACTTATTTCAGTCAGCTGGATCTTTCTTCTTCAACGCAAAAAGACTTTATCTCCAAATTCACGAACTTTTCGTGGTTTTGTTGGTTTTCAGCAAATGAACATATTTCAGCGAGCTTGAAGTTTTTTCTTTAATAGCGTAAGATTTTATCTTAAAATACAAGAACTTTTCGTGGTTCTTGTCAACTTTTGTTGGTTTTCATCCAATGAACTTATTTCATTCAGCTAGATCTTTCTTCTTCAAAGCAAAAAGATTTTATCTTCAAAAACAAGAACTTTCGTGGTTTTGTTGGTTTTCAGCAAATGAACATATTTCAGCGAGCTCGAAGTTTTTTCTTTAATAGCGTAAGATTTTATCTTAAAATGCAAGAACTTGTCGTGGTTCTTGTCAATTTTTGTTGGTTTTCATCCAATGAACTTATTTCAGTCAGCTGGATCTTTCTTCTTCAAAGCAAAAAGACTTTATCTCCAAATTCACGAACTTTTCGTGGTTTTGTTGGTTTTCAGCAAATGAACATATTTCAGCGAGCTCGAAGTTTTTTCTTTAATAGCGTCAGATTTAATCTTAAAATACAAGAACTTTTCGTGGTTCTTGTCAATTTTTGTTGGTTTTCATCGAATGAACCTATTTCAGTCAGCGAGATCTTTCTTCTTCAAAGCAAAAAGACTTTATCTCCAAATTCAGGAACTTTTCGTGGTTTTGTTGGTTTTCAGCAAATGAACATATTTCAGCGAGCTCGAAGTTTTTTCTTTAATAGCGTAAGATTTTATCTTAAAATACAAGAACTTTTCGTGGTTCTTGTCAATTTTTGTTGGTTTTCATCGAATGAACTTATTTCAGTCAGCTGGATCTTTCTTCTTCAACGCAAAAAGACTTTATCTCCAAATTCACGAACTTTTCGTGGTTTTGTTGGTTTTCAGCAAATGAACATATTTCAGCGAGCTTGAAGTTTTTTCTTTAATAGCGTAAGATTTTATCTTAAAATACAAGAACTTTTCGTGGTTCTTGTCAACTTTTGTTGGTTTTCATCCAATGAACTTATTTCATTCAGCTAGATCTTTCTTCTTCAAAGCAAAAAGATTTTATCTTCAAAAACAAGAACTTTCGTGGTTTTGTTGGTTTTCAGCAAATGAACATATTTCAGCGAGCTCGAAGTTTTTTCTTTAATAGCGTAAGATTTTATCTTAAAATGCAAGAACTTGTCGTGGTTCTTGTCAATTTTTGTTGGTTTTCATCCAATGAACTTATTTCAGTCAGCTGGATCTTTCTTCTTCAAAGCAAAAAGACTTTATCTCCAAATTCACGAACTTTTCGTGGTTTTGTTGGTTTTCAGCAAATGAACATATTTCAGCGAGCTCGAAGTTTTTTCTTTAATAGCGTCAGATTTAATCTTAAAATACAAGAACTTTTCGTGGTTCTTGTCAATTTTTGTTGGTTTTCATCGAATGAACCTATTTCAGTCAGCGAGATCTTTCTTCTTCAAAGCAAAAAGACTTTATCTCCAAATTCAGGAACTTTTCGTGGTTTTGTTGGTTTTCAGCAAATGAACATATTTCAGCGAGCTCGAAGTTTTTTCTTTAATAGCGTAAGATTTTATCTTAAAATACAAGAACTTTTCGTGGTTCTTGTCAATTTTTGTTGGTTTTCATCGAATGAACTTATTTCAGTCAGCTGGATCTTTCTTCTTCAACGCAAAAAGACTTTATCTCCAAATTCACGAACTTTTCGTGGTTTTGTTGGTTTTCAGCAAATGAACATATTTCAGCGAGCTTGAAGTTTTTTCTTTAATAGCGTAAGATTTTATCTTAAAATACAAGAACTTTTCGTGGTTCTTGTCAACTTTTGTTGGTTTTCATCCAATGAACTTATTTCATTCAGCTAGATCTTTCTTCTTCAAAGCAAAAAGATTTTATCTTCAAAAACAAGAACTTTCGTGGTTTTGTTGGTTTTCAGCAAATGAAAATATTTCAGCGAGCTCGAAGTTTTTTCTTTAATAGCGTAAGATTTTATCTTAAAATGCAAGAACTTGTCGTGGTTCTTGTCAATTTTTGTTGGTTTTCATCCAATGAACTTATTTCAGTCAGCTGGATCTTTCTTCTTCAAAGCAAAAAGACTTTATCTCCAAATTCACGAACTTTTCGTGGTTTTGTTGGTTTTCAGCAACTGAACATATTTCAGCGAGCTGGGAGTTTTTTCTTTCATAGCGTTTGATTTTATCTGAAAATACAAGAACTTTTCGAGGTGCTTGTCAATTTTTGTTGGTTTTCATCTAATGAACTTATTTCAGTCAGCTAGATCTTTCTTCTTCAAATCAAAAAGATTTCATCTTCAAATACAAGAACTTTCGTGGTTTTGTTGGTTTTCAGCAAATGAACATATTTCAGCGAGCTTGAAGTTTTTTCTTTAATAGCGTAAGATTTTATCTTAAAATACAAGAACTTTTCGTGCTTCTTGTCAACTTTTGTTGGTTTTCGTCGAAGGAACTTATTTCAGTCAGCTTCATCTTTCTTCTTCAAAGCAAAAACATTTTGTCTTCAAATACAAGAACTTTTCGTGGTTTTGTTGGTTTTCAGCAAATGAACATATTTCAGCGAGGTGAGAGTTTTTTCTTTAACAGCTTTTGATTTTATATTAAAATACAAGAACTTTTCGTGGTTCTTGTCAACTTTTGTTGGTTTTCATCCAATGAACTTATTTCAGTCAGCTCGATCTTTCTTCTTCAATGCAAAAAGATTTTCTCTTCAAATACAAGAACTTTTCGTGGTTTTGTTGGTTTTCTGCAAATTAACATATTTCAGCGAACTAGAAGTTTTTTCTTTAATAGTGTAAGATTTTATCTGAAAATACAAGAACTTTTCGTGCTTCTTGTCAACTTTTGTTGGTTTTCATCGAAGGAACTTATTTCAGTCAGCTTGATCTTTCTTCTTCAAAGCAAAAACATTTTGTCTTCAAATACAAGAACTTTTCGTGGTTTTGTTGGTTTTCAGCAAATGAACATATTTCAGCGAGCTGAGAGTTTTTTCTTTAACAGCGTTTGATTTTATATTAAAATACAAGAACTTTTCGTGGTTTTTGTCAATTTTTGTTGCTTTTCATCGAATGAACTTATTTCAGTCAGCGAGATCTTTCTTCTTCAAAGCAAAAAGAATTATCTCCAAATTCACGAACTTTTCGTGGTTTTGTTGGTTTTCAGCAAATGAACATATTTCAGCGAGCTCGAAGGTTTTTCTTTAATAGCGTAAGATTTTATCTTAAAATACAAGAACTTTTCGTGGTTCTTGTCAATTTTTGTTGGTTTTCATCTGATGAACTTATTTCAGTCAGCTGGATCTTTCTTCTTCAAAGCAAAAAGATTTTGTCTTCAAATACAAGAACTTTTCGTGGTTTTGTTGGTTTTCAGCAAATGAACATATTTCAGCGAGCTGAGAGTTTTTTCTTTCATAGCGTTTGATTTTATCTGAAAATACAAGAACTTTTCGTGGTGTTTGTCAATTTTTGTTGGTTTTCATCTCATGAACTTATTTCAGTCAGCTAGATGTTTCTTCTTCGAAGCAAAAAGACTTTATCTCCAAATTCACGAACTTTTCGTGGTTTTGTTGGTTTTCAGCAAATGAACATATTTCAGCGAGCTCGAAGTTTTTTATTTGATAGCGTAATATTTTATCTTAAAATACAAGAACTTTTCGTGGTTCTTGTCAATTTTTGTTGGTTTTCATCCAATGAACTTATTTCAGTCAGCTGGATCTTTCTTCATCAAAGCAAAACGACTTTATTTCCAAATTCACGAACTTTTCGTGGTTTTGTTGGTTTTCAGCAAATGAACATATTTCAGCGAGCTGGAAGTTTTTTCTTGAATAGCTTAAGATTTTATCTTAAAATACAAGAACTTTTCGTGCTTCTTGTCAACTTTTGTTGGTTTTCATCGAATGAACTTATTTCAGTCAGCTTGACCTTTCTTCTTCAAAGCAAAAAGATTTTATCTTCAAATACAAGAACTTTTCGTGGTTTTGTTGGTTTTCAGCAAATGAACATATTTCAGCGAGCTGGGAGTTTTTTCTTTAATAGCGTAAGATTTTATCTTAAAATACAAGAACTTTTCGTGGTTCTTGTCAACTTTTGTTGGTTTTCATCCAATGAACTTATTTCAGTCAGCGAGATCTTTCTTCTTCAAAGCAAAAAGATTTTATCTTCAAATACAAGAACTTTTCGTGGTTTTGTTGGTTTTCAGCAAATGAACATATTTCAGCGAGCTCGAAGTTTTTTTTTTAATAGCGTTAGATTTCATCTTAAAATACAAGAACTTTTCGTGGTTCTTGTCAATTTTTGTTGGTTTTCATCGAATGAACTTATTTCAGTCAGCTAGATCTTTCTTCTTCAAAGCTAAAAGATTTTATCTCCAAATTCACGAACTTTTCGTGGTTTTGTTGGTTTTCAGCAAATGAGCATATTTCAGCGAGCTCGAAGTTTTTTATTTGATAGCGTAATATTTTATCTTAAAATACAAGAACTTTTCGTGGTTCTTGTCAATTTTTGTTGGTTTTCATCCAATGAACTTATTTCAGTCAGCTGGATCTTTCTTCATCAAAGCAAAACGACTTTATTTCCAAATTCACGAACTTTTCGTGGTTTTGTTGGTTTTCAGCAAATGAACATATTTCAGCGAGCTCGAAGTTTTTTCTTTAATAGCGTCAGATTTTATCTTAAAATACAAGAACTTTTCCTGGTTCTTGTCAACTTTAGTTGGTTTTCATCCAATGAACTTATTTCAGTCAGCAAGATCTTTCTTCTTCAAAGCAAAGAGATTTTATCTTCAAATACAAGAACTTTTCGTGGTTTTGTTGGTTTTCAGCAAATGAATATATTTCAGCGAGCTGGAAGTTTTTTCTTGAATAGCTTAAGATTTTATCTTAAAATACAATAACTTTTCGTGCTTCTTGTCAACTTTTGTTGGTTTTCATCGAATGAACTTATTTCAGTCAGCTTGACCTTTCTTCTTCAAAGCAAAAAGATTTTATCTTCAAATACAAGAACTTTTCGTGGTTTTGTTGGTTTTCAGCAAATGAACATATTTCAGCGAGCTGGGAGTTTTTTCTTTAATAGCGTAAGATTTTATCTTAAAATACAAGAACTTTTCGTGGTTCTTGTCAACTTTTGTTGGTTTTCATCCAATGAACTTATTTCAGTCAGCGAGATCTTTCTTCTTCAAAGCAAAAAGATTTTATCTTCAAATACAAGAACTTTTCGTGGTTTTGTTGGTTTTCAGCAAATGAACATATTTCAGCGAGCTCGAAGTTTTTTTTTTAATAGCGTTAGATTTCATCTTAAAATACAAGAACTTTTCGTGGTTCTTGTCAATTTTTGTTGGTTTTCATCGAATGAACTTATTTCAGTCAGCTAGATCTTTCTTCTTCAAAGCTAAAAGATTTTATCTCCAAATTCACGAACTTTTCGTGGTTTTGTTGGTTTTCAGCAAATGAGCATATTTCAGCGAGCTCGAAGTTCTTTATTTAATAGCGTAAGATTTTATCTTAAAATACAAGAACTTTTCGTGGTTCTTGTCAATTTTTGTTGGTTTTCATCCAATGAACTTATTTCAGTCAGCTGGATCTTTCTTCTTCAAAGCAAAAAGACTTTATTTCCAAATTCACGAACTTTTCGTGGTTTTGTTGGTTTTCAGCAAATGAACATATTTCAGCGAGCTCGAAGTTTTTTCTTTAATAGCGTCAGATTTTATCTTAAAATACAAGAACTTTTCCTGGTTCTTGTCAACTTTAGTTGGTTTTCATCCAATGAACTTATTTCAGTCAGCAAGATCTTTCTTCTTCAAAGCAAAGAGATTTTATCTTCAAATACAAGAACTTTTCGTGGTTTTGTTGGTTTTCAGCAAATGAATATATTTCAGCGAGCTGGAAGTTTTTTCTTGAATAGCTTAAGATTTTATCTTAAAATACAAGAACTTTTCGTGCTTCTTGTCAACTTTTGTTGGTTTTCATCGAATGAACTTATTTCAGTCAGCTTGACCTTTCTTCTTCAAAGCAAAAAGATTTTATCTTCAAATACAAGAACTTTTCGTGGTTTTGTTGGTTTTCAGCAAATGAACATATTTCAGCGAGCTGGGAGTTTTTTCTTTAATAGCGTAAGATTTTATCTTAAAATACAAGAACTTTTCGTGGTTCTTGTCAACTTTTGTTGGTTTTCATCCAATGAACTTATTTCAGTCAGCGAGATCTTTCTTCTTCAAAGCAAAAAGATTTTATCTTCAAATACAAGAACTTTTCGTGGTTTTGTTGGTTTTCAGCAAATGAACATATTTCAGCGAGCTCGAAGTTTTTTTTTTAATAGCGTTAGATTTCATCTTAAAATACAAGAACTTTTCGTGGTTCTTGTCAATTTTTGTTGGTTTTCATCGAATGAACTTATTTCAGTCAGCTAGATCTTTCTTCTTCAAAGCTAAAAGATTTTATCTCCAAATTCACGAACTTTTCGTGGTTTTGTTGGTTTTCAGCAAATGAGCATATTTCAGCGAGCTCGAAGTTCTTTATTTAATAGCGTAAGATTTTATCTTAAAATACAAGAACTTTTCGTGGTTCTTGTCAATTTTTGTTGGTTTTCATCCAATGAACTTATTTCAGTCAGCTGGATCTTTCTTCTTCAAAGCAAAAAGACTTTATTTCCAAATTCACGAACTTTTCGTGGTTTTGTTGGTTTTCAGCAAATGAACATATTTCAGCGAGCTCGAAGTTTTTTCTTTAATAGCGTGAGATTTTATCTTAAAATACAAGAACTTTTCGTGGTTCTTGTCAATTTTTGTTGGTTTTCATCGAATGAACTTATTTCAGTCAGCTGGATCTTTCTTCTTCAAAGCAAAAAGATTTTATCTTCAAATACAAGAACTTTTCGTGGTTATGTCAATTTTCAGCAAATGAACATATTTCAGCGAGTTGGGAGTTTTTTCATTAATAGCGTAAGATTTTATCTTAAAATACAAGAACTTTTCGTGGTCCTTGTCAACTTTTGTTGGTTTTCATCCAATGAACTAATTTCAGTCAGCTAGATCTTTCTTCTTCAAAGCAAAGAGATTTTATCTTCAAATACAAGAACTTTTCGTGGTTTTGTTGGTTTTCAGCAAATGAACATATTTCAGCGAGCTGGAAGTTTTTTCTTGAATAGCTTAAGATTTTATCTTAAAATACAAGAACTTTTCGTGCTTCTTGTCAACTTTTGCTGGTTTTCATCGAATGAACTTATTTCAGTCAGCTTGAACTTTCTTCTTCAAAGCAAAAAGATTTTATCTTCAAATACAAGAACTTTTCGTGGTTTTGTTGGTTTTCAGCAAATGAACATATTTCAGCGAGCTGGGAGTTTTTTCTTTAATAGCCTCAGATTTTATCTTAAAATACAAGAACTTTTCGTGGTTCTTGTCAACTTTTGTTGGTTTTAATCGAATGAACTTATTTCAGTCAGCTTGATCTTTCTTCTTCAAAGCAAAAAGATTTTATCTTCAAATACAAGAACTTTTCGTGGTTTTGTTGGTTTTCAGCAAATGAACATATTTCAGCGAGCTCGAAGTTTTTTCTTTAATAGCGTAAGATTTTATCTTAAAATACAAGAACTTTTCGTGGTTCTTGTCAATTTTTGTTGGTTTTCATCCAATGAACTTATTTCAGTCAGCTGGATCTTTCTTCTTCAAAGCAAAAAGACATTATCTCCAAATTCACGAACTTTTCGTGGTTTTGTTGGTTTTCAGCAAATGAACATATTTCAGCGAGCTCGAAGTTTTTTCTTTAATAGCGTCAGATTTTATCTGAAAATACAAGAACTTTTCGTGGTTCTTGTCAATTTTTGTTGGTTTTCATCGAATGAACTTATTTCAGTCAGCGAGATCTTTCATCTTCAAAGCAAAAAGGATTATCTCCAAATTCACGAACTTTTCGTGGTTTTGTTGGTTTTCAGCAAATGAACATATTTCAGCGAGCTCGAAGGTTTTTCTACAATAGTGTCAGATTTTATCTTAAAATACAAGAACTTTTCGTGGTTCTTGTCAATTTTTGTTGGTTTTCATCTAATGAACTTATTTCAGTCAGCTAGATCTTTCTTCTTCAAATCAAAAAGATTTCATCTTCAAATACAAGAACTTTTCGTTGTTTTGTAGGTTTTCAGCAAATGAACATATTTCAGCGAGCTGGGAGTTTTTTCTTCAATACCGTTTGATTTTATCTTAAAATACAAGAACTTTTCGTGTTTCTTGTCAATTTTTGTTGCTTTTCATCCAATGAACTTATTTCAGTCAGCTAGATCTTTCTTCTTCAAAGCAAAAAGATTTTATCTTCAAACACAAGAACTTTTCGTGGTTTTGTTGGTTTTCAGCAAATGAACATATTTCAGCGAGTTGGGAGTTTTTTCTGTAATCGCGCAAGATTTTATCTTAAAATACAAGAACTTTTCGTGGTTCTTGTCAACTTTTGTTGGTTTTCATCCAATGAACTTATTTCAGTCAGCTCGATCTTTCTTCTTCAAAGCAAAAAGATTTTATCTTCAAATACAAGAACTTTCGTGGTTTTGTTGGTTTTCAGCAAATGAACATATTTCAGCGAGCTTGAAGTTTTTTCTTTAATAGCGTAAGATTTTATCTTAAAATACAAGAACTTGTCGTGGTTCTTGTCAATTTTTGTTGGTTTTCATCCAATGAACTTATTTCAGTCAGCTGGATCTTTCTTCTTCAAAGCAAAAAGACTTTATCTCCAAATTCACGAACTTTTCGTGGTTTTGTTGGTTTTCAGCAAATGAACATATTTCAGCGAGCTCGAAGTATTTTCTTTAATAGCGTCAGATTTTATCTTAAAATACAAGAACTTTTCGTGGTTCTTGTCAATTTTTGTTGGTTTTCATCAAATGAACTTATTTCAGTCAGCTGGATCTTTCTTCTTCAAAGCAAAAAGACTTTATCTCCAAATTCACGAACTTTTCGTGGTTTTGTTGGTTTTCAGCAAAGGAACATATTTCAGCGAGCTTGAAGTTTTTTCTTTAATAGCGTAAGATTTTATCTTAAAATACAAGAACTTTTCGTGGTTCTTGT